>NC_086098.1:164067982-164373815 GCF_963921235.1 Mobula hypostoma | reverse complement strand
GGCTGTGACCGTGCGGGGACAGTCCCGGGCAAGGGAGGCTGTGACCGTGCGGGGTCAGTCCCGGGCAAGGGAGGCTGTGACCGTGCGGGGTCAGTCCCGGGCAAGGGAGGCTGTGACCGTGCGGGGTCAGTCCCGGGCAAGGGAGGCTGTGACCGTGCGGCGTGACACCCTGACAAGGGAGGCTGTGACCGTGCGGGGTCAGTCCCGGTCAAGGGAGGCTGTGACCATGCGGGGTGACACCCGCACAAGGGAGACTGTGACCGTGCGGGGTCAGTCCCGAGCAAGGGAGGCTGTGACCGTGCGGGGTCAGTCCCGGTCAAGGGAGGCTGTGACCATGCGAGGTGATACCCGGGCAAGGAAGACTGTGACCGTGCGGGGTCGGTCCCGGGCAAGGGAGGCTGTGACCGTGGGGTGACACCCGGACAAGGGAGGCTGTGACGGTGCGGGGTGACACCCGGACAAGGGAGGCTGTGACCTTGCGGGGTGACACCCGGACAAGGGAGGCTGTGACCGTGCGGGGTGACACCTGGACAAGGGAGGCTGTGACCGTGCGGGGTCAGTCCCGGGCAAGGGAGGCTGTGACCGTGCGGGGTGACACCCGGACAAGGGAGGCTGTGACCGTGCGGGGTTAGTCCCGGACAAAGGAGACTGTGACCGTGCGGGGTCAGTCCCGGACAAGGGAGGCTGTGACCGTGCGGGGACAGTCCCGGACAAGGGAGGCTGTGACCGTACGGGGTCAGTCCCGGGCAAGGCAGACTGGGACCGTGCGGGGTCAGTCCCGGGCAAGGGAGGCTGTGACCGTGCGGGGTCAGTCCCGGGCAAGGGAGGCTGTGACCGTGCGGGGTCAGTCCCGGGCAACGGAGGCTGTGACCGTGCGGGGTGACACCTGGACAAGGGAGGCTGTGACCATGCGGAGTGACACCCTGACAAGGGAGGCTGTGACCGTGCGGGGTCAGTCCCGGTCAAGGGAGGCTGTGACCATGCGGGGTGACACCCGCACAAGGGAGACTTTGACCGTGCGGGGTCAGTCCCGAGCAAGGGAGGCTGTGACCGTGCGGGGTCAGTCCCGGGCAAGGGAGGCTGTGACCGTGCGGGGTGACACCCGGACAAGGGAGGCTGTGACCATGCGGGGTCAGTCCCGGGCAAGGGAGGCTGTGACGGTGCGGGGTGACACCCGTACAAGGGAGGCTGTGACCGTGCGGGGTGACACCCGGACAAGGGAGGCTGTGACCGTGCGGGGTCAGTCCCGGGCAAGGGAGGCTGTGACCGTGCGGGGTCAGTCCCAGGCAAGGGAGGCTGTGACCGTGCGGGGTGACACCCGGGTAAGGGAGACTGGGACCGTGCAGGGTGACACCCGGACAAGGGAGGCTGTGACCGTGCGGTGTCAGTCCCGGGCAAGGGAGGCTGTGACCGTGCGGGGTCAGTCCCGGGCAAGGGAGGCTGTGACCGTGCGGGGTCAGTCCCGGGCAAGGGAGGCTGTGACCGTGCGGGGTCAGTCCCGGGTAAGGGAGGCTGTGAACGTGCGGGGTGACACCCGGACAAGGGAGGCTGTGACCGTGGGGTAACACCCGGACAAGGGAGGTTGTGACCGTGCGGGGTGACACCTGGACAAGGGAGACTGTGACCGTGCGGGGTCAGTCCCGGGCAAGGGAGGCTGTGACCGTGCGGGGTGACACCCAGACAAGGGAGGCTGTGACCGTGCGGGGTCAGTCCCGGACAAAGGAGACTGTGACCGTGCGGGGTCAGTCCCGGACAAGGGAGGCTGTGACCGTGCGGGGACAGTCACGGACAATGGAGGCTGTGACCGTGCGGGGTCAGTCCCGGGCAAGGGAGACTGGGACCATGCGGGGTGACACCCGGATAAGGGAGGCTGTGACCGTGCGGTGTCAGTCCCGGGCAAGGGAGGCTGTGACCGTGCGGGGTCAGTCCTGGGCAAGGGAGACTGGGACCGTGCGGGGTCAGTCCCGGGCAAGGGAGACTGGGACCATGCGGGGTGACACCCGGACAAGGGAGGCTGTGACCGTGCGGTGTCAGTCCCGGGCAAGGGAGGCTGTGACCGTGCGGGGTCAGTCCCGGGCAAGGGAGGCTGTGACCGTGCGGGGTCAGTCACGGGCAAGGGAGGCTGTGACCGTGTGGGGTCAGTCACGGGCAAGGGAGGCTGTGACCGTGCGGGGTCAGTCCCGGGCAAGGGAGGCTGTGACGGTGCGGGGTGACACCCAGACAAGGGAGGCTGTGACAGTGCGGGGTGACTCCCGGACAAGGGAGGCTGTGACCGTGCGGGGTCAGTCCCAGGAGAGGGAGGCTGTGACCGTGCGGGGTCATTCCCGGGCAAGGGAGGCTGTGACCGTGCGGGGTCATTCCCGGGCAAGGGAGGCTGTGACGGTGCGGGGTGACACCCGGACAAGGGAGGCTGTGACCGTGGGGTAACACCCGGACAAGGGAGGTTGTGACCGTGCGGGGTGACACCTGGACAAGGGAGGCTGTGACCGTGCGGGGTCAGTCCCGGGCAAGGGAGGCTGTGACCGTGCGGGGTGACACCCGGACAAGGGAGGCTGTGACCGTGCGGGGTCAGTCCCGGACAAAGGAGACTGTGACCGTGCGGGGTCAGTCCCGGACAAGGGAGGCTGTGACCGTGCGGGGACAGTCCCGGACAAGGGAGGCTGTGACCGTGCGGGGTCAGTCCAGGGCAAGGGAGACTGGGACCGTGCGGGGTCAGTCCCGGGCAAAGGAGACTGGGACCGTGCGGGGTCAGTCCCGGGCAAGGGAGACTGGGACCGTGCGGGGTCAGTCCCGGGCAAGGGAGACTGGGACCGTGCGGGGTCAGTCCCGGGCAAGGGAGACTAGGACCGTGCGGGGTGACACCCGGACAAGGGAGGCTGTGACCGTGCGGGGTCAGTCCCGGGCAAGGGAGGCTGTGACCGTGCGGGGTCAGTCCCGGGCAAGGGAGGCTGTGACCGTGCGGGGTCAGTCCCGGGCAAGGGAGGCTGTGACCTTGCGGGGTGACACCCGGACAAGGGAGGCTGTGACCATGCGGGGTCAGTCCCGGGCAAGGAAGGCTGTGACCGTGCGGGGTCGGTCCCGGGCAAGGGAGGCTGTGACCGTGCGGGGTGACACCCGCACAAGGGAGACTATGACCGTGCGGGGTGACACCAGGACAAGGGAGGCTGTGACCGTCTGGGGTGACACCCGGACAAGGGAAGCTGTGACTGTGCGGGGTCATTCCCGGGCAAGGGAGGCTGTGACCGTGCGGGGTGACACCCGGACAAGGGAGGCTGTGACCGTGGGGTGACACCCGGACAAGGGAGGCTGTGACCGTGCGGGGTCAGTCCCGGGCAAGGGAGGCTGTGACCGTGCGGGGTCAGTACCGGGCAAGGGAGGCTGTGACCGTGCGGGGTGACAACCGGACAAGGGAGACTGTGACCGTGCGGGGTGACACCCGGACAAGGGAAGCTGTGACAGTGCAGGGTGACACCCGGACAACGGAAGCTGTGACCGTGCGGGGTGACACATGGACAAGGGAAGCTGTGACCGTGCGAGGTCATTCCCGGGCAAGGGAGGCTGTGACCGTGCGGGGTGACACCCGGACAAGGGAGGCTGTGACCGTGCGGGGTGACACCCGGACAAGGGAGGCTGTGACCGTGCGGGGTGACACCCGGACAAGGGAGGCTGTGACCGTGCGGGGTGACACCCGGACAAGGGAGGCTGTGACCGTGCGGGGTCAGTCCCGGGCAAGGGAGGCTGTGACCGTGCGGGGTGACACCCGGACAAGGGAGACAGTGACCGTGTGGGGTCAGTCCCGGGCAAGGGAGACTGTGACAGTGTGGGGTCGGTCCCGGGCAAGGGAGACTGTGACCGTGTGGGGTGAAACCAGGACGAGGGAGACTGTGACCGTGCGGGGTCAGTCCCGGGCAAGGGAGACGGTGACCGTGCGGGGTTAGTCCCGGGCAAGGGAGACGGTGACCGTGCGGGGTCAGTCCCGGGCAAGGGAGACGGTGACCGTGCGGGGTCAGTCCCGGGCAAGGGAGGCTGTGACCGTGCGGGGTGACACCCGGAGAAGGGAGGCTGTGACCGGGCGGGGTCAGTCCCGGTCAAAGGAGACTGTGACCGTGCGGGGTCAGTCCCGGACAAGGGAGGCTGTGACCGTGCGGGGTCAGTCCCGGACAAGGGAGGCTGTGACCATGCGGGGTGACACCCGGACAAGGGAAGCTGTGACCGTGCGGGGTCTTGCCCGGGCAAGGGAGGCTGTGACGGTGCGGGGTGACACCCGGACAAGGGAGGCTGTGACCGTGGGGTAACACCCGGACAATGGAGGTTGTGACCGTGCGGGGTGACACCTGGACAAGGGAGGCTGTGACCGTGCGGGGTCAGTCCCGGGCAAGGGAGGCTGTGACCGTGCGGGGTGACACCCGGACAAGGGAGGCTGTGACCGTGCGGGGTCAGTCCCGGACAAAGGAGACTGTGACCGTGCGGGGTCAGTCCCGGACAAGGGAGGCTGTGACCGTGCGGGGACAGTCCCGGACAAGGGAGGCTGTGACCATGCGAGGTCAGTCCCGGGCAAGGGAGACTGGGACCGTGCGGGGTCAGTCCCGGGCAAAGGAGACTGGGACCGTGCGGGGTCAGTCCCGGGCAAGGGAGACTGGGACCGTGCGGGGTCAGTCCCGGGCAAGGGAGACTGGGACCGTGCGGGGTCAGTCCCGGGCAAGGGAGACTAGGACCGTGCGGGGTGACACCCGGACAAGGGAGGCTGTGACCGTGCGGTGTCAGTCCCGGGCAAGGGAGGCTGTGACCGTGTGGGGTCAGTCCCGGGCAAGGGAGGCTGTGACCGTGCGGGGTCAGTCCCGGGCAAGGGAGGCTGTGACCATGCGGGGTGACACCCGGACAAGGGAGGCTGTGACCATGCGGGGTCAGTCCCGGGCAAGGAAGTCTGTGACCGTGCGGGGTCGGTCCCGGGCAAGGGAGGCTGTGACCGTGCAGGGTGACACCCGGACAAGGGAGACTGTGACCGTGCGGGGTCAGTCCCGGGCAAGGGAGGCTGTGACGGTGCGGGGTGACACCCGGACAAGGGAGGCTGTGACCGTGGGGTGACACCTGGACAAGGGAGGCTGTGACCGTGCGGGGTCAGTCCCGGACAAGGGAGGCTGTGACCGTGCGGGGTCAGTCCCGGGCAAGGGAGGCTGTGACCGTGGGGTGACACCCGGACAAGGGAGGCTGTGATGGTGCGGGGTGACACCCGGACAAGGGAGGCTGTGACCGTGCGGGGTGACACCTGGACAAGGGAGGCTGTGACCGTGCGGGGTCAGTCCCGGGCAAGGGAGGCTGTGACCGTGCGGGGTCATTCCCGGACAAGGGAGGCTGTGACCGTCTGGGGTGACACCCAGACAAGGGAAGATGTGACTGTGCGGGGTCATTCCCGGGCAAGGGAGGCTGTGACCGTGCGGGGTGACACCCGGACAAGGGAGGCTGTGACCGTGGGGTGTCACCCGGACAAGGGAGGCTGTGACCGTGCGGGGTCAGTCCCGGGCAAGGGAGGCTGTGACCGTGCGGTGTCAGTCCCGGGCAAGGGAGGCTGTGACCGTGCGGGGTGACACCCGGACAAGGGAGGCTGTGACCGTGCGGGGTCAGTCCCGGGCAAGGGAGGCTGTGACCGTGCGGGGTCAGTCCCGGACAAGGGAGGCTGTGACCGGGCGGGGTGACACCCGCACAAGGGAGACTGTGACCGTGCGGGGTGACACCAGGACAAGGGAGCCTGTGACCGTCTGGGGTGACACCCGGACAAGGGAAGCTGTGACTGTGCGGGGTCATTCCCGGGCAAGGGAGGCTGTGACCGTGCGGGGTGACACCCGGACAAGGGAGGCTGTGACCGTGGGGTGACACCCGGACAAGGGAGGCTGTGACCGTGCGGGGTCAGTCCCGGGCAAGGGAGGCTGTGACCGTGCGGGGTCAGTCCCGGGCAAGGGAGGCTGTGACCGTGCGGGGTGACAACCGGACAAGGGAGACTGTGACCGTGCGGGGTGACACCCAGACAAGGGAAGCTGTGACAGTGCAGGGTGACACCCGGACAACGGAAGCTGTGACCGTGCGGGGTGACACATGGACAAGGGAAGCTGTGACCGTGCGAGGTCATTCCCGGCAAGGGAGGCTGTGACCGTGCGGGGTGACACCCGGACAAGGGAGGCTGTGACCGTGCGGGGTGACACCCGGACAAGGGAGGCTGTGACCGTGCGGGGTGACACCCGGACAAGGGAGGCTGTGACCGTGCGGGGTCAGTCACGGGCAAGGGAGGCTGTGACCGTGCGGGGTGACACCCGGACAAGGGAGACAGTGACCGTGTGGGGTCAGTCCCGGGCAAGGGAGACTGTGACAGTGTGGGGTCGGTCCCGGGCAAGGGAGACTGTGACCGTGTGGGGTGAAACCAGGACAAGGGAGACTGTGACCGTGCGGGGTCAGTCCCGGGCAAGGGAGACGGTGACCGTGCGGGGTTAGTCCCGGGCAAGGGAGACGGTGACCGTGCGGGGTCAGTCCCGGGCAAGGGAGCCTGTGACCGTGCGGGGTCAGTCCCGGGCAAGGGAGGCTGTGACCGTGCGGGGTGACACCCGGATAAGGGAGGTTGTGACCGGGCGGGGTCAGTCCCGGTCAAAGGAGACTGTGACCGTGCGGGGTCAGTCCCGGACAAGGGAGGCTGTGACCGTGCGGGGTCAGTCCCGGACAAGGGAGGCTGTGACCATGCGGGGTGACACCCGGACAAGGGAAGCTGTGACCGTGCGGGGTCATGCCCGGGCAAGGGAGGCTGTGACCGTGCGGAGTGACACATGGACAAGGGAGGCTGTGACCGTGCGGGGTGACACCCTGACAAGGGAGGCTGTCACCGTGCGGGGTCAGTCCCGGGCAAGGGAGGCTGTGACCTTGCGGGGTGACACCCGGACAAGGGAGGCTGTGACTGTGCAGGGTCAGTCCCGGGCAAGGGAGACTGTGACCGTGCGGGGTGACACCCGGACAAGGGAGGCTGTGACTGTGCGGGGTCATTCCCGGGCAAGGGAGGCTGTGACCGTGCGGGGTCAGTCCCGGGCAAGGGAGGCTGTGACCGTGCGGGGTCAGTCCCGGACAAGGGAGGCTGTGACCGTGCGGGGTCAGTCCCGGACAAGGGAGGCTGTGACCGTGGGGTAACACCCGGACAAGGGAGGTTGTGACCGTGTGGGGTGACACCTGGACAAGGGAGGCTGTGACCGTGCGGGGTCAGTCCCGGGCAAGGCAGGCTGTGACCGTGCGGGGTCAGTCCCGGGCAAGGGAGGCTGTGACCGTGCGGGGTGACACCCGGACAAGGGAGGCTGTGACCGTGCGGGGTCAGTCCCGGACAAAGGAGACTGTGACCGTGCGGGGTCAGTCCCGGACAAGGGAGGCTGTGACCGTGCGGGGACAGTCCCGGACAAGGGAGGCTGTGACCGTGCGGGGTGACACCCGGACAAGGGAAGCTGTGACCGTGCGGGGTCAGTCCCGGGCAAGGGAGACTGGGACCGTGCGGGGTCAGTCCCGGGCAAGGGAGACTGGGACCGTGCGGGGTCAGTCCCGGGCAAGGGAGACTGGGACCGTGCGGGGTCAGTCCCGGGCAAGGGAGACTGTGACCGTGCGGGGTGACACCTGGACAAGGGAGGCTGTGACCATGCGGGGTGACACCCTGACAAGGGAGGCTGTGACCGTGCGGGGTCAGTCCCGGGCAAGGGAGGCTGTGACCATGCGGGGTGACACCCGCACAAGGGAGACTGTGACCGTGCCGGGTCAGTCCCGAGCAAGGGAGGCTGTGACCGTGCGGGGTCAGTCCTGGGCAAGGGAGGCTGTGACCGTGCGGGGTGACACCCGGACAAGGGAGGCTGTGACCATGCCGGGTCAGTCCCGGGCAAGGGAGGCTGTGACGGTGCGGGGTGACACCCGGACAAGGGAGGCTGTGACCGTGCGGGGTGACACCCGGACAAGGGAGGCTGTGACCGTGCGGGGTCAGTCCCGGGCAAGGGAGGCTGTGACCGTGCGGGGTCAGTCCCAGGCAAGGGAGGCTGTGACCGTGCGGGGTGACACCCGGACAAGGGAGGCTGTGACTGTGCGGGGTGACACCCGAACAAGGGAGGCTGTGACCGTGCGGGGTGACACCTGGACAAGGGAGGCTGTGACCATGCGGGGTGACACCCTAACAAGGGAGGCTGTGACCGTGCGGGGTCAGTCCCAGGCAAGGGAGGCTGTGACCGTGCGGGGTGACACCCGGACAAGGGAGGTTGTGACCGTGCGGGGTCAGTCCCGGGCAAGGGAGGCTGTGACCGTGCGGGGTCAGTCCTGGGCAAGGGAGGCTGTGACCGTGCGGGGTGACACCCGGACAAGGGAGGCTGTGACCGTGCGGGGTCAGTCCCGGGCAAGGGAGGCTGTGACCGTGCGGGGTCATTCCCGGGCAAGGGAGGCTGTGACCGTGCGGGGTCAGTCCCGGACAAGGGAGGCTGTGACCGTGCGGGGTCAGTCCCGGGCAAGGGAGGCTGTGACCGTGCGGGGTCAGTCCCGGGCAAGGGAGGCTGTGACCGTGCGGGGACAGTCCCGGGCAAGGGAGGCTGTGACCATGCGAGGTGATACCCGGGCAAGGAAGACTGTGACCGTGCGGGGTCGGTCCCGGGCAAGGGAGGCTGTGACCGTGGGGTGACACCCGGACAAGGGAGGCTGTGACGGTGCGGGGTGACACCCGGACAAGGGAGGCTGTGACCTTGCGGGGTGACACCCGGACAAGGGAGGCTGTGACCGTGCGGGGTGACACCTGGACAAGGGAGGCTGTGACCGTGCGGGGTCAGTCCCGGGCAAGGGAGGCTGTGACCGTGCGGGGTGACACCCGGACAAGGGAGGCTGTGACCGTGCGGGGTTAGTCCCGGACAAAGGAGACTGTGACCGTGCGGGGTCAGTCCCGGACAAGGGAGGCTGTGACCGTGCGGGGACAGTCCCGGACAAGGGAGGCTGTGACCGTACGGGGTCAGTCCCGGGCAAGGGAGACTGGGACCGTGCGGGGTCAGTCCGGGCAAGGGAGGCTGTGACCGTGCGGGGTCAGTCCCGGGCAAGGGAGGCTGTGACCGTGCGGGGTCAGTCCCGGGCAAGGGAGGCTGTGACCGTGCGGGGTGACACCTGGACAAGGGAGGCTGTGACCATGCGGAGTGACACCCTGACAAGGGAGGCTGTGACCGTGCGGGGTCAGTCCCGGTCAAGGGAGGCTGTGACCATGCGGGGTGACACCCGCACAAGGGAGACTGTGACCGTGCGGGGTCAGTCCCGAGCAAGGGAGGCTGTGACCGTGCAGGGTCAGTCCTGGGCAAGGGAGGCTGTGACCGTGCGGGGTGACACCCGGACAAGGGAGGCTGTGACCATGCGGGGTCAGTCCCGGGCAAGGGAGGCTGTGACGGTGCGGGGTGACACCCGGACAAGGGAGGCTGTGACCGTGCGGGGTGACACCCGGACAAGGGAGGCTGTTACCGTGCGGGGTCAGTCCCGGGCAAGGGAGGCTGTGACCGTGCGGGGTCACTCCCAGGCAAGGGAGGCTGTGACCGTGCGGGGTGACACCCGGGCAAGGGAGACTGGGACCGTGCAGGGTGACACCCGGACAAGGGAGGCTGTGACCGTGCGGTGTCAGTCCCGGGCAAGGGAGGCTGTGACCGTGCGGGGTCAGTCCCGGGCAAGGGAGGCTGTGACAGTGCGGGGTTAGTCCCGGACAAAGGAGACTGTGACCGTGCGGGGTCAGTCCCGGACAAGGGAGGCTGTGACCGTGCGGGGACAGTCCCGGGCAAGGGAGGCTGTGACCGTGCGGGGTCAGTCCCGGGCAAGGGAGGCTGTGACCGTGCGGGGTCAGTCCCGGGCAAGGGAGGCTGTGACCGTGCGGGGTCAGTCCCGGGCAAGGGAGGCTGTGACCATGCGGAGTGACACCCTGACAAGGGAGGCTGTGACCGTGCGGGGTCAGTCCCGGTCAAGGGAGGCTGTGACCATGCGGGGTGACACCCGCACAAGGGAGACTGTGACCGTGCGGGGTCAGTCCCGAGCAAGGGAGGCTGTGACCGTGCGGGGTCAGTCCTGGGCAAGGGAGGCTGTGACCATGCGAGGTGATACCCGGGCAAGGAAGACTGTGACCGTGCGGGGTCGGTCCCGGGCAAGGGAGGCTGTGACCGTGGGGTGACACCCGGACAAGGGAGGCTGTGACGGTGCGGGGTGACACCCGGACAAGGGAGGCTGTGACCTTGCGGGGTGACACCCGGACAAGGGAGGCTGTGACCGTGCGGGGTGACACCTGGACAAGGGAGGCTGTGACCGTGCGGGGACAGTCCCGGGCAAGGGAGGCTGTGACCATGCGAGGTGATACCCGGGCAAGGAAGACTGTGACCGTGCGGGGTCGGTCCCGGGCAAGGGAGGCTGTGACCGTGGGGTGACACCCGGACAAGGGAGGCTGTGACGGTGCGGGGTGACACCCGGACAAGGGAGGCTGTGACCTTGCGGGGTGACACCCGGACAAGGGAGGCTGTGACCGTGCGGGGTGACACCTGGACAAGGGAGGCTGTGACCGTGCGGGGTCAGTCCCGGGCAAGGGAGGCTGTGACCGTGCGGGGTGACACCCGGACAAGGGAGGCTGTGACCGTGCGGGGTTAGTCCCGGACAAAGGAGACTGTGACCGTGCGGGGTCAGTCCCGGACAAGGGAGGCTGTGACCGTGCGGGGACAGTCCCGGACAAGGGAGGCTGTGACCGTACGGGGTCAGTCCCGGGCAAGGGAGACTGGGACCGTGCGGGGTCAGTCCGGGCAAGGGAGGCTGTGACCGTGCGGGGTCAGTCCCGGGCAAGGGAGGCTGTGACCGTGCGGGGTCAGTCCCGGGCAAGGGAGGCTGTGACCGTGCGGGGTGACACCTGGACAAGGGAGGCTGTGACCATGCGGAGTGACACCCTGACAAGGGAGGCTGTGACCGTGCGGGGTCAGTCCCGGTCAAGGGAGGCTGTGACCATGCGGGGTGACACCCGCACAAGGGAGACTGTGACCGTGCGGGGTCAGTCCCGAGCAAGGGAGGCTGTGACCGTGCAGGGTCAGTCCTGGGCAAGGGAGGCTGTGACCGTGCGGGGTGACACCCGGACAAGGGAGGCTGTGACCATGCGGGGTCAGTCCCGGGCAAGGGAGGCTGTGACGGTGCGGGGTGACACCCGGACAAGGGAGGCTGTGACCGTGCGGGGTGACACCCGGACAAGGGAGGCTGTTACCGTGCGGGGTCAGTCCCGGGCAAGGGAGGCTGTGACCGTGCGGGGTCACTCCCAGGCAAGGGAGGCTGTGACCGTGCGGGGTGACACCCGGGCAAGGGAGACTGGGACCGTGCAGGGTGACACCCGGACAAGGGAGGCTGTGACCGTGCGGTGTCAGTCCCGGGCAAGGGAGGCTGTGACCGTGCGGGGTCAGTCCCGGGCAAGGGAGGCTGTGACAGTGCGGGGTTAGTCCCGGACAAAGGAGACTGTGACCGTGCGGGGTCAGTCCCGGACAAGGGAGGCTGTGACCGTGCGGGGACAGTCCCGGGCAAGGGAGGCTGTGACCGTGCGGGGTCAGTCCCGGGCAAGGGAGGCTGTGACCGTGCGGGGTCAGTCCCGGGCAAGGGAGGCTGTGACCGTGCGGGGTCAGTCCCGGGCAAGGGAGGCTGTGACCATGCGGAGTGACACCCTGACAAGGGAGGCTGTGACCGTGCGGGGTCAGTCCCGGTCAAGGGAGGCTGTGACCATGCGGGGTGACACCCGCACAAGGGAGACTGTGACCGT
This sequence comes from Mobula hypostoma, assembly GCF_963921235.1. Classification (NCBI taxonomy): domain Eukaryota; kingdom Metazoa; phylum Chordata; class Chondrichthyes; order Myliobatiformes; family Myliobatidae; genus Mobula; species Mobula hypostoma. The sequence goes on along the minus strand of NC_086098.1, from coordinate 164,362,024 downwards.
GCGGGGTCAGTCCCGAGCAAGGGAGGCTGTGACCGTGCGGGGTCAGTCCTGGGCAAGGGAGGCTGTGACCATGCGAGGTGATACCCGGGCAAGGAAGACTGTGACCGTGCGGGGTCGGTCCCGGGCAAGGGAGGCTGTGACCGTGGGGTGACACCCGGACAAGGGAGGCTGTGACGGTGCGGGGTGACACCCGGACAAGGGAGGCTGTGACCTTGCGGGGTGACACCCGGACAAGGGAGGCTGTGACCGTGCGGGGTGACACCTGGACAAGGGAGGCTGTGACCGTGCGGGGTCAGTCCCGGGCAAGGGAGGCTGTGACCGTGCGGGGTGACACCCGGACAAGGGAGGCTGTGACCGTGCGGGGTTAGTCCCGGACAAAGGAGACTGTGACCGTGCGGGGTCAGTCCCGGACAAGGGAGGCTGTGACCGTGCGGGGACAGTCCCGGACAAGGGAGGCTGTGACCGTACGGGGTCAGTCCCGGGCAAGGGAGACTGGGACCGTGCGGGGTCAGTCCCGGGCAAGGGAGGCTGTGACCGTGCGGGGTCAGTCCCGGGCAAGGGAGGCTGTGACCGTGCGGGGTCAGTCCCGGGCAAGGGAGGCTGTGACCGTGCGGGGTGACACCTGGACAAGGGAGGCTGTGACCATGCGGAGTGACACCCTGACAAGGGAGGCTGTGACCGTGCGGGGTCAGTCCCGGTCAAGGGAGGCTGTGACCATGCGGGGTGACACCCGCACAAGGGAGACTTTGACCGTGCGGGGTCAGTCCCGAGCAAGGGAGGCTGTGACCGTGCGGGGTCAGTCCTGGGCAAAGGAGGCTGTGACCGTGCGGGGTGACACCCGGACAAGGGAGGCTGTGACCATGCGGGGTCAGTCCCGGGCAAGGGAGGCTGTGACGGTGCGGGGTGACACCCGTACAAGGGAGGCTGTGACCGTGCGGGGTGACACCCTGACAAGGGAGGCTGTGACCGTGCGGGGTCAGTCCCAGGCAAGGGAGGCTGTGACCGTGCGGGGTGACACCCGGGTAAGGGAGACTGGGACCGTGCAGGGTGACACCCGGACAAGGGAGGCTGTGACCGTGCGGTGTCAGTCCCGGGCAAGGGAGGCTGTGACCGTGCGGGGTCAGTCCCGGGCAAGGGAGGCTGTGACAGTGCGGGGTCAGTCCCGGGCAAGGGAGGCTGTGACCGTGCGGGGTCAGTCCCGGGTAAGGGAGGCTGTGAACGTGCGGGGTGACACCCGGACAAGGGAGGCTGTGACCGTGGGGTAACACCCGGACAAGGGAGGTTGTGACCGTGCGGGGTGACACCTGGACAAGGGAGACTGTGACCGTGCGGGGTCAGTCCCGGGCAAGGGAGGCTGTGACCGTGCGGGGTGACACCCAGACAAGGGAGGCTGTGACCGTGCGGGGTCAGTCCCGGACAAAGGAGACTGTGACCGTGCGGGGTCAGTCCCGGACAAGGGAGGCTGTGACCGTGCGGGGACAGTCACGGACAATGGAGGCTGTGACCGTGCGGGGTCAGTCCCGGGCAAGGGAGACTGGGACCATGCGGGGTGACACCCGGATAAGTGAGGCTGTGACCGTGCGGTGTCAGTCCCGGGCAAGGGAGGCTGTGACCGTGCGGGGTCAGTCCTGGGCAAGGGAGACTGGGACCGTGCGGGGTCAGTCCCGGGCAAGGGAGACTGGGACCATGCGGGGTGACACCCGGACAAGGGAGGCTGTGACCGTGCGGTGTCAGTCCCGGGCAAGGGAGGCTGTGACCGTGCGGGGTCAGTCCCGGGCAAGGGAGGCTGTGACCGTGCGGGGTCAGTCACGGGCAAGGGAGGCTGTGACCGTGTGGGGTCAGTCACGGGCAAGGGAGGCTGTGACCGTGCGGGGTCAGTCCCGGGCAAGGGAGGCTGTGACGGTGCGGGGTGACACCCAGACAAGGGAGGCTGTGACAGTGCGGGGTGACTCCCGGACAAGGGAGGCTGTGACCGTGCGGGGTCAGTCCCAGGAGAGGGAGGCTGTGACCGTGCGGGGTCATTCCCGGGCAAGGGAGGCTGTGACCGTGCGGGGTCATTCCCGGGCAAGGGAGGCTGTGACGGTGCGGGGTGACACCCGGACAAGGGAGGCTGTGACCGTGGGGTAACACCCGGACAAGGGAGGTTGTGACCGTGCGGGGTGACACCTGGACAAGGGAGGCTGTGACCGTGCGGGGTCAGTCCCGGGCAAGGGAGGCTGTGACCGTGCGGGGTGACACCCGGACAAGGGAGGCTGTGACCGTGCGGGGTCAGTCCCGGACAAAGGAGACTGTGACCGTGCGGGGTCAGTCCCGGACAAGGGAGGCTGTGACCGTGCGGGGACAGTCCCGGACAAGGGAGGCTGTGACCGTGCGGGGTCAGTCCCGGGCAAGGGAGACTGGGACCGTGCGGGGTCAGTCCCGGGCAAAGGAGACTGGGACCGTGCGGGGTCAGTCCCGGGCAAGGGAGACTGGGACCGTGCGGGGTCAGTCCCGGGCAAGGGAGACTGGGACCGTGCGGGGTCAGTCCCGGGCAAGGGAGACTAGGACCGTGCGGGGTGACACCCGGACAAGGGAGGCTGTGACCGTGCGGTGTCAGTCCCGGGCAAGGGAGGCTGTGACCGTGCGGGGTCAGTCCCGGGCAAGGGAGGCTGTGACCGTGCGGGGTCAGTCCCGGGCAAGGGAGGCTGTGACCATGCGGGGTGACACCCGGACAAGGGAGGCTGTGACCATGCGGGGTCAGTCCCGGGCAAGGAAGGCTGTGACCGTGCGGGGTCAGTCCCGGGCAAGGGAGGCTGTGACCGTGCGGGGTCAGTCCCAGGCAAGGGAGGCTGTGACCGTGCGGGGTGACACCCGGACAAGGGAGGCTGTGACTGTGCGGGGTGACACCCGAACAAGGGAGGCTGTGACCGTGCGGGGTGACACCTGGACAAGGGAGGCTGTGACCATGCGGGGTGACACCCTAACAAGGGAGGCTGTGACCGTGCGGGGTCAGTCCCAGGCAAGGGAGGCTGTGACCGTGCGGGGTGACACCCGGACAAGGGAGGTTGTGACCGTGCGGGGTCAGTCCCGGGCAAGGGAGGCTGTGACCGTGCGGGGTCAGTCCTGGGCAAGGGAGGCTGTGACCGTGCGGGGTGACACCCGGACAAGGGAGGCTGTGACCGTGCGGGGTCAGTCCCGGGCAAGGGAGGCTGTGACCGTGCGGGGTCATTCCCGGGCAAGGGAAGCTGTGACCGTGCGGGGTCAGTCCCGGACAAGGGAGGCTGTGACCGTGCGGGGTCAGTCCCGGGCAAGGGAGGCTGTGACCGTGCGGGGTCAGTCCCGGGCAAGGGAGGCTGTGACCGTGCGGGGACAGTCCCGGGCAAGGGAGGCTGTGACCATGCGAGGTGAGACCCGGGCAAGGAAGACTGTGACCGTGCGGGGTCGGTCCCGGGCAAGGGAGGCTGTGACCGTGGGGTGACACCCGGACAAGGGAGGCTGTGACGGTGCGGGGTGACACCCGGACAAGGGAGGCTGTGACCTTGCGGGGTGACACCCGGACAAGGGAGGCTGTGACCGTGCGGGGTGACACCTGGACAAGGGAGGCTGTGACCGTGCGGGGTCAGTCCCGGGCAAGGGAGGCTGTGACCGTGCGGGGTGACACCCGGACAAGGGAGGCTGTGACCGTGCGGGGTTAGTCCCGGACAAAGGAGACTGTGACCGTGCGGGGTCAGTCCCGGACAAGGGAGGCTGTGACCGTGCGGGGACAGTCCCGGACAAGGGAGGCTGTGACCGTACGGGGTCAGTCCCGGGCAAGGGAGACTGGGACCGTGCGGGGTCAGTCCGGGCAAGGGAGGCTGTGACCGTGCGGGGTCAGTCCCGGGCAAGGGAGGCTGTGACCGTGCGGGGTCAGTCCCGGGCAAGGGAGGCTGTGACCGTGCGGGGTGACACCTGGACAAGGGAGGCTGTGACCATGCGGAGTGACACCCTGACAAGGGAGGCTGTGACCGTGCGGGGTCAGTCCCGGTCAAGGGAGGCTGTGACCATGCGGGGTGACACCCGCACAAGGGAGACTGTGACCGTGCGGGGTCAGTCCCGAGCAAGGGAGGCTGTGACCGTGCAGGGTCAGTCCTGGGCAAGGGAGGCTGTGACCGTGCGGGGTGACACCCGGACAAGGGAGGCTGTGACCATGCGGGGTCAGTCCCGGGCAAGGGAGGCTGTGACGGTGCGGGGTGACACCCGGACAAGGGAGGCTGTGACCGTGCGGGGTGACACCCGGACAAGGGAGGCTGTTACCGTGCGGGGTCAGTCCCGGGCAAGGGAGGCTGTGACCGTGCGGGGTCACTCCCAGGCAAGGGAGGCTGTGACCGTGCGGGGTGACACCCGGGCAAGGGAGACTGGGACCGTGCAGGGTGACACCCGGACAAGGGAGGCTGTGACCGTGCGGTGTCAGTCCCGGGCAAGGGAGGCTGTGACCGTGCGGGGTCAGTCCCGGGCAAGGGAGGCTGTGACAGTGCGGGGTTAGTCCCGGACAAAGGAGACTGTGACCGTGCGGGGTCAGTCCCGGACAAGGGAGGCTGTGACCGTGCGGGGACAGTCCCGGGCAAGGGAGGCTGTGACCGTGCGGGGTCAGTCCCGGGCAAGGGAGGCTGTGACCGTGCGGGGTCAGTCCCGGGCAAGGGAGGCTGTGACCGTGCGGGGTCAGTCCCGGGCAAGGGAGGCTGTGACCATGCGGAGTGACACCCTGACAAGGGAGGCTGTGACCGTGCGGGGTCAGTCCCGGTCAAGGGAGGCTGTGACCATGCGGGGTGACACCCGCACAAGGGAGACTGTGACCGTGCGGGGTCAGTCCCGAGCAAGGGAGGCTGTGACCGTGCGGGGTCAGTCCTGGGCAAGGGAGGCTGTGACCATGCGAGGTGATACCCGGGCAAGGAAGACTGTGACCGTGCGGGGTCGGTCCCGGGCAAGGGAGGCTGTGACCGTGGGGTGACACCCGGACAAGGGAGGCTGTGACGGTGCGGGGTGACACCCGGACAAGGGAGGCTGTGACCTTGCGGGGTGACACCCGGACAAGGGAGGCTGTGACCGTGCGGGGTGACACCTGGACAAGGGAGGCTGTGACCGTGCGGGGTCAGTCCCGGGCAAGGGAGGCTGTGACCGTGCGGGGTGACACCCGGACAAGGGAGGCTGTGACCGTGCGGGGTTAGTCCCGGACAAAGGAGACTGTGACCGTGCGGGGTCAGTCCCGGACAAGGGAGGCTGTGACCGTGCGGGGACAGTCCCGGACAAGGGAGGCTGTGACCGTACGGGGTCAGTCCCGGGCAAGGGAGACTGGGACCGTGCGGGGTCAGTCCCGGGCAAGGGAGGCTGTGACCGTGCGGGGTCAGTCCCGGGCAAGGGAGGCTGTGACCGTGCGGGGTCAGTCCCGGGCAACGGAGGCTGTGACCGTGCGGGGTGACACCTGGACAAGGGAGGCTGTGACCATGCGGAGTGACACCCTGACAAGGGAGGCTGTGACCGTGCGGGGTCAGTCCCGGTCAAGGGAGGCTGTGACCATGCGGGGTGACACCCGCACAAGGGAGACTTTGACCGTGCGGGGTCAGTCCCGAGCAAGGGAGGCTGTGACCGTGCGGGGTCAGTCCTGGGCAAAGGAGGCTGTGACCGTGCGGGGTGACACCCGGACAAGGGAGGCTGTGACCATGCGGGGTCAGTCCCGGGCAAGGGAGGCTGTGACGGTGCGGGGTGACACCCGTACAAGGGAGGCTGTGACCGTGCGGGGTGACACCCGGACAAGGGAGGCTGTGACCGTGCGGGGTCAGTCCCGGGCAAGGGAGGCTGTGACCGTGCGGGGTCAGTCCCAGGCAAGGGAGGCTGTGACCGTGCGGGGTGACACCCGGGTAAGGGAGACTGGGACCGTGCAGGGTGACACCCGGACAAGGGAGGCTGTGACCGTGCGGTGTCAGTCCCGGGCAAGGGAGGCTGTGACCGTGCGGGGTCAGTCCCGGGCAAGGGAGGCTGTGACAGTGCGGGGTCAGTCCCGGGCAAGGGAGGCTGTGACCGTGCGGGGTCAGTCCCGGGTAAGGGAGGCTGTGAACGTGCGGGGTGACACCCGGACAAGGGAGGCTGTGACCGTGGGGTAACACCCGGACAAGGGAGGTTGTGACCGTGCGGGGTGACACCTGGACAAGGGAGACTGTGACCGTGCGGGGTCAGTCCCGGGCAAGGGAGGCTGTGACCGTGCGGGGTGACACCCAGACAAGGGAGGCTGTGACCGTGCGGGGTCAGTCCCGGACAAAGGAGACTGTGACCGTGCGGGGTCAGTCCCGGACAAGGGAGGCTGTGACCGTGCGGGGACAGTCACGGACAATGGAGGCTGTGACCGTGCGGGGTCAGTCCCGGGCAAGGGAGACTGGGACCATGCGGGGTGACACCCGGATAAGTGAGGCTGTGACCGTGCGGTGTCAGTCCCGGGCAAGGGAGGCTGTGACCGTGCGGGGTCAGTCCTGGGCAAGGGAGACTGGGACCGTGCGGGGTCAGTCCCGGGCAAGGGAGACTGGGACCATGCGGGGTGACACCCGGACAAGGGAGGCTGTGACCGTGCGGTGTCAGTCCCGGGCAAGGGAGGCTGTGACCGTGCGGGGTCAGTCCCGGGCAAGGGAGGCTGTGACCGTGCGGGGTCAGTCACGGGCAAGGGAGGCTGTGACCGTGTGGGGTCAGTCACGGGCAAGGGAGGCTGTGACCGTGCGGGGTCAGTCCCGGGCAAGGGAGGCTGTGACGGTGCGGGGTGACACCCAGACAAGGGAGGCTGTGACAGTGCGGGGTGACTCCCGGACAAGGGAGGCTGTGACCGTGCGGGGTCAGTCCCAGGAGAGGGAGGCTGTGACCGTGCGGGGTCATTCCCGGGCAAGGGAGGCTGTGACCGTGCGGGGTCATTCCCGGGCAAGGGAGGCTGTGACGGTGCGGGGTGACACCCGGACAAGGGAGGCTGTGACCGTGGGGTAACACCCGGACAAGGGAGGTTGTGACCGTGCGGGGTGACACCCGGACAAGGGAGGCTGTGACCGTGCGGGGTCAGTCCCGGGCAAGGGAGGCTGTGACCGTGCGGGGTGACACCCGGACAAGGGAGGCTGTGACCGTGCGGGGTCAGTCCCGGACAAAGGAGACTGTGACCGTGCGGGGTCAGTCCCGGACAAGGGAGGCTGTGACCGTGCGGGGACAGTCCCGGACAAGGGAGGCTGTGACCGTGCGGGGTCAGTCCCGGGCAAGGGAGACTGGGACCGTGCGGGGTCAGTCCCGGGCAAAGGAGTCTGGGACCGTGCGGGGTCAGTCCCGGGCAAGGGAGACTGTGACCGTGCGGGGTCAGTCCCGGGCAAGGGAGACTGGGACCGTGCGGGGTCAGTCCCGGGCAAGGGAGACTAGGACCGTGCGGGGTGACACCCGGACAAGGGAGGCTGTGACCGTGCGGTGTCAGTCCCGGGCAAGGGAGGCTGTGACCGTGCGGGGTCAGTCCCGGGCAAGGGAGGCTGTGACCGTGCGGGGTCAGTCCCGGGCAAGGGAGGCTGTGACCATGCGGGGTGACACCCGGACAAGGGAGGCTGTGACCATGCGGGGTCAGTCCCGGGCAAGGAAGGCTGTGACCGTGCGGGGTCGGTCCCGGGCAAGGGAGGCTGTGACCGTGCGGGGTGACACCCGCACAAGGGAGACTATGACCGTGCGGGGTGACACCAGGACAAGGGAGGCTGTGACCGTCTGGGGTGACACCCGGACAAGGGAAGCTGTGACTGTGCGGGGTCATTCCCGGGCAAGGGAGGCTGTGACCGTGCGGGGTGACACCCGGACAAGGGAGGCTGTGACCGTGGGGTGACACCCGGACAAGGGAGGCTGTGACCGTGCGGGGTCAGTCCCGGGCAAGGGAGGCTGTGACCGTGCGGGGTCAGTACCGGGCAAGGGAGGCTGTGACCGTGCGGGGTGACAACCGGACAAGGGAGACTGTGACCGTGCGGGGTGACACCCGGACAAGGGAAGCTGTGACAGTGCAGGGTGACACCCGGACAACGGAAGCTGTGACCGTGCGGGGTGACACATGGACAAGGGAAGCTGTGACCGTGCGAGGTCATTCCCGGGCAAGGGAGGCTGTGACCGTGCGGGGTGACACCCGGACAAGGGAGGCTGTGACCGTGCGGGGTGACACCCGGACAAGGGAGGCTGTGACCGTGCGGGGTGACACCCGGACAAGGGAGGCTGTGACCGTGCGGGGTGACACCCGGACAAGGGAGGCTGTGACCGTGCGGGGTCAGTCCCGGGCAAGGGAGGCTGTGACCGTGCGGGGTGACACCCGGACAAGGGAGACAGTGACCGTGTGGGGTCAGTCCCGGGCAAGGGAGACTGTGACAGTGTGGGGTCGGTCCCGGGCAAGGGAGACTGTGACCGTGTGGGGTGAAACCAGGACGAGGGAGACTGTGACCGTGCGGGGTCAGTCCCGGGCAAGGGAGACGGTGACCGTGCGGGGTTAGTCCCGGGCAAGGGAGACGGTGACCGTGCGGGGTCAGTCCCGGGCAAGGGAGACGGTGACCGTGCGGGGTCAGTCCCGGGCAAGGGAGGCTGTGACCGTGCGGGGTGACACCCGGATAAGGGAGGCTGTGACCGGGCGGGGTCAGTCCCGGTCAAAGGAGACTGTGACCGTGCGGGGTCAGTCCCGGACAAGGGAGGCTGTGACCGTGCGGGGTCAGTCCCGGACAAGGGAGGCTGTGACCATGCGGGGTGACACCCGGACAAGGGAAGCTGTGACCGTGCGGGGTCATGCCCGGGCAAGGGAGGCTGTGACGGTGCGGGGTGACACCCGGACAAGGGAGGCTGTGACCGTGGGGTAACACCCGGACAATGGAGGTTGTGACCGTGCGGGGTGACACCTGGACAAGGGAGGCTGTGACCGTGCGGGGTCAGTCCCGGGCAAGGGAGGCTGTGACCGTGCGGGGTGACACCCGGACAAGGGAGGCTGTGACCGTGCGGGGTCAGTCCCGGACAAAGGAGACTGTGACCGTGCGGGGTCAGTCCCGGACAAGGGAGGCTGTGACCGTGCGGGGACAGTCCCGGACAAGGGAGGCTGTGACCATGCGAGGTCAGTCCCGGGCAAGGGAGACTGGGACCGTGCGGGGTCAGTCCCGGGCAAGGGAGACTGGGACCGTGCGGGGTCAGTCCCGGGCAAGGGAGACTGGGACCGTGCGGGGTCAGTCCCGGGCAAGGGAGACTGGGACCGTGCGGGGTGACACCCGGACAAGGGAGGCTGTGACCGTGCGGTGTCAGTCCCGGGCAAGGGAGGCTGTGACCGTGTGGGGTCAGTCCCGGGCAAGGGAGGCTGTGACCGTGCGGGGTCAGTCCCGGGCAAGGGAGGCTGTGACCATGCGGGGTGACACCCGGACAAGGGAGGCTGTGACCATGCGGGGTCAGTCCCGGGCAAGGAAGGCTGTGACCGTGCGGGGTCGGTCCCGGGCAAGGGAGGCTGTGACCGTGCAGGGTGACACCCGGACAAGGGAGACGGTGACCGTGCGGGGTCAGTCCCGGGCAAGGGAGGCTGTGACGGTGCGGGGTGACACCCGGACAAGGGAGGCTGTGACCGTGGGGTGACACCTGGACAAGGGAGGCTGTGACCGTGCGGGGTCAGTCCCGGACAAGGGAGGCTGTGACCGTGCGGGGTCAGTCCCGGGCAAGGGAGGCTGTGACCGTGGGGTGACACCCGGACAAGGGAGGCTGTGATGGTGCGGGGTGACACCCGGACAAGGGAGGCTGTGACCGTGCGGGGTGACACCTGGACAAGGGAGGCTGTGACCGTGCGGGGTCAGTCCCGGGCAAGGGAGGCTGTGACCGTGCGGGGTCATTCCCGGACAAGGGAGGCTGTGACCGTCTGGGGTGACACCCAGACAAGGGAAGATGTGACTGTGCGGGGTCATTCCCGGGCAAGGGAGGCTGTGACCGTGCGGGGTGACACCCGGACAAGGGAGGCTGTGACCGTGGGGTGTCACCCGGACAAGGGAGGCTGTGACCGTGCGGGGTCAGTCCCGGGCAAGGGAGGCTGTGACCGTGCGGTGTCAGTCCCGGGCAAGGGAGGCTGTGACCGTGCGGGGTGACACCCGGACAAGGGAGGCTGTGACCGTGCGGGGTCAGTCCCGGGCAAGGGAGGCTGTGACCGTGCGGGGTCAGTCCCGGACAAGGGAGGCTGTGACCGTGCGGGGTGACACCCGGACAAGGGAGGCTGTGACCGTGGGGTGACACCCAGACAAGGGAGGCTGTGACCGTGCGCGGTGACACCCGGACATGGGAGATTGGGACCCCGCGGGGTCAGTCCAGGATAAGGGAGACTGGGATCGCGGTGACACCCAGACAAGGGAGTCTGTGACCGTGCGGGGTGACACCCAGACAAGGGAGGCTGTGACCGTGCGGGGTCAGTCCCGGACAAAGGAGACTGTGACCGTGCGGGGTCAGTCCCGGACAAGGGAGGCTGTGACCGTGCGGGGACAGTCACGGACAATGGAGGCTGTGACCGTGCGGGGTCAGTCCCGGGCAAGGGAGACTGGGACCATGCGGGGTGACACCCGGATAAGTGAGGCTGTGACCGTGCGGTGTCAGTCCCGGGCAAGGGAGGCTGTGACCGTGCGGGGTCAGTCCTGGGCAAGGGAGACTGGGACCGTGCGGGGTCAGTCCCGGGCAAGGGAGACTGGGACCATGCGGGGTGACACCCGGACAAGGGAGGCTGTGACCGTGCGGTGTCAGTCCCGGGCAAGGGAGGCTGTGACCGTGCGGGGTCAGTCCCGGGCAAGGGAGGCTGTGACCGTGCGGGGTCAGTCACGGGCAAGGGAGGCTGTGACCGTGTGGGGTCAGTCACGGGCAAGGGAGGCTGTGACCGTGCGGGGTCAGTCCCGGGCAAGGGAGGCTGTGACGGTGCGGGGTGACACCCAGACAAGGGAGGCTGTGACAGTGCGGGGTGACTCCCGGACAAGGGAGGCTGTGACCGTGCGGGGTCAGTCCCAGGAGAGGGAGGCTGTGACCGTGCGGGGTCATTCCCGGGCAAGGGAGGCTGTGACCGTGCGGGGTCATTCCCGGGCAAGGAAGGCTGTGACCGTGCGGGGTGACACCCGGACAAGGGAGGCTGTGACCGTGCGGGGTCAGTCCCGGGCAAGGGAGGCTGTGACCGTGCGGGGTGACACCCGGACAAGGGAGACAGTGACCGTGTGGGGTCAGTCCCGGGCAAGGGAGACTGTGACAGTGTGGGGTCGGTCCCGGGCAAGGGAGACTGTGACCGTGTGGGGTGAAACCAGGACGAGGGAGACTGTGACCGTGCGGGGTCAGTCCCGGGCAAGGGAGACTGTGACCGTGCGGGGTGAGTCCCGGGCAAGGGAGACGGTGACCGTGCGGGGTCAGTCCCGGGCAAGGGAGACGGTGACCGTGCGGGGTCAGTCCCGGGCAAGGGAGGCTGTGACCGTGCGGGGTGACACCCGGATAAGGGAGGCTGTGACCGGGCGGGGTCAGTCCCGGTCAAAGGAGACTGTGACCGTGCGGGGTCAGTCCCGGACAAGGGAGGCTGTGACCGTGCGGGGTCAGTCCCGGACAAGGGAGGCTGTGACCATGCGGGGTGACACCCGGACAAGGGAAGCTGTGACCGTGCGGGGTCATGCCCGGGCAAGGGAGGCTGTGACGGTGCGGGGTGACACCCGGACAAGGGAGGCTGTGACCGTGGGGTAACACCCGGACAATGGAGGTTGTGACCGTGCGGGGTGACACCTGGACAAGGGAGGCTGTGACCGTGCGGGGTCAGTCCCGGGCAAGGGAGGCTGTGACCGTGCGGGGTGACACCCGGACAAGGGAGGCTGTGACCGTGCGGGGTCAGTCCCGGACAAAGGAGACTGTGACCGTGCGGGGTCAGTCCCGGACAAGGGAGGCTGTGACCGTGCGGGGACAGTCCCGGACAAGGGAGGCTGTGACCATGCGAGGTCAGTCCCGGGCAAGGGAGACTGGGACCGTGCGGGGTCAGTCCCGGGCAAGGGAGACTGGGACCGTGCGGGGTCAGTCCCGGGCAAGGGAGACTGGGACCGTGCGGGGTCAGTCCCGGGCAAGGGAGACTGGGACCGTGCGGGGTGACACCCGGACAAGGGAGGCTGTGACCGTGCGGTGTCAGTCCCGGGCAAGGGAGGCTGTGACCGTGTGGGGTCAGTCCCGGGCAAGGGAGGCTGTGACCGTGCGGGGTCAGTCCCGGGCAAGGGAGGCTGTGACCATGCGGGGTGACACCCGGACAAGGGAGGCTGTGACCATGCGGGGTCAGTCCCGGGCAAGGAAGGCTGTGACCGTGCGGGGTCGGTCCCGGGCAAGGGAGGCTGTGACCGTGCAGGGTGACACCCGGACAAGGGAGACGGTGACCGTGCGGGGTCAGTCCCGGGCAAGGGAGGCTGTGACGGTGCGGGGTGACACCCGGACAAGGGAGGCTGTGACCGTGGGGTGACACCTGGACAAGGGAGGCTGTGACCGTGCGGGGTCAGTCCCGGACAAGGGAGGCTGTGACCGTGCGGGGTCAGTCCCGGGCAAGGGAGGCTGTGACCGTGGGGTGACACCCGGACAAGGGAGGCTGTGATGGTGCGGGGTGACACCCGGACAAGGGAGGCTGTGACCGTGCGGGGTGACACCTGGACAAGGGAGGCTGTGACCGTGCGGGGTCAGTCCCGGGCAAGGGAGGCTGTGACCGTGCGGGGTCATTCCCGGACAAGGGAGGCTGTGACCGTCTGGGGTGACACCCAGACAAGGGAAGATGTGACTGTGCGGGGTCATTCCCGGGCAAGGGAGGCTGTGACCGTGCGGGGTGACACCCGGACAAGGGAGGCTGTGACCGTGGGGTGTCACCCGGACAAGGGAGGCTGTGACCGTGCGGGGTCAGTCCCGGGCAAGGGAGGCTGTGACCGTGCGGTGTCAGTCCCGGGCAAGGGAGGCTGTGACCGTGCGGGGTGACACCCGGACAAGGGAGGCTGTGACCGTGCGGGGTCAGTCCCGGGCAAGGGAGGCTGTGACCGTGCGGGGTCAGTCCCGGACAAGGGAGGCTGTGACCGTGCGGGGTGACACCCGGACAAGGGAGGCTGTGACCGTGGGGTGACACCCAGACAAGGGAGGCTGTGACCGTGCGCGGTGACACCCGGACATGGGAGATTGGGACCCCGCGGGGTCAGTCCAGGATAAGGGAGACTGGGATCGCGGTGACACCCAGACAAGGGAGTCTGTGACCGTGCGGGGTGACACCCAGACAAGGGAGGCTGTGACCGTGCGGGGTCAGTCCCGGACAAAGGAGACTGTGACCGTGCGGGGTCAGTCCCGGACAAGGGAGGCTGTGACCGTGCGGGGACAGTCACGGACAATGGAGGCTGTGACCGTGCGGGGTCAGTCCCGGGCAAGGGAGACTGGGACCATGCGGGGTGACACCCGGATAAGTGAGGCTGTGACCGTGCGGTGTCAGTCCCGGGCAAGGGAGGCTGTGACCGTGCGGGGTCAGTCCTGGGCAAGGGAGACTGGGACCGTGCGGGGTCAGTCCCGGGCAAGGGAGACTGGGACCATGCGGGGTGACACCCGGACAAGGGAGGCTGTGACCGTGCGGTGTCAGTCCCGGGCAAGGGAGGCTGTGACCGTGCGGGGTCAGTCCCGGGCAAGGGAGGCTGTGACCGTGCGGGGTCAGTCACGGGCAAGGGAGGCTGTGACCGTGTGGGGTCAGTCACGGGCAAGGGAGGCTGTGACCGTGCGGGGTCAGTCCCGGGCAAGGGAGGCTGTGACGGTGCGGGGTGACACCCAGACAAGGGAGGCTGTGACAGTGCGGGGTGACTCCCGGACAAGGGAGGCTGTGACCGTGCGGGGTCAGTCCCAGGAGAGGGAGGCTGTGACCGTGCGGGGTCATTCCCGGGCAAGGGAGGCTGTGACCGTGCGGGGTCATTCCCGGGCAAGGGAGGCTGTGACGGTGCGGGGTGACACCCGGACAAGGGAGGCTGTGACCGTGGGGTAACACCCGGACAAGGGAGGTTGTGACCGTGCGGGGTGACACCTGGACAAGGGAGGCTGTGACCGTGCGGGGTCAGTCCCGGGCAAGGGAGGCTGTGACCGTGCGGGGTGACACCCGGACAAGGGAGGCTGTGACCGTGCGGGGTCAGTCCCGGACAAAGGAGACTGTGACCGTGCGGGGTCAGTCCCGGACAAGGGAGGCTGTGACCGTGCGGAGACAGTCCCGGACAAGGGAGGCTGTGACCGTGCGGGGTCAGTCCCGGGCAAGGGAGACTGGGACCGTGCGGGGTCAGTCCCGGGCAAAGGAGACTGGGACCGTGCGGGGTCAGTCCCGGGCAAGGGAGACTGGGACCGTGCGGGGTCAGTCCCGGGCAAGGGAGACTGGGACCGTGCGGGGTCAGTCCCGGGCAAGGGAGACTAGGACCGTGCGGGGTGACACCCGGACAAGGGAGGCTGTGACCGTGCGGTGTCAGTCCCGGGCAAGGGAGGCTGTGACCGTGCGGGGTCAGTCCCGGGCAAGGGAGGCTGTGACCGTGCGGGGTCAGTCCCGGGCAAGGGAGGCTGTGACCATGCGGGGTGACACCCGGACAAGGGAGGCTGTGACCATGCGGGGTCAGTCCCGGGCAAGGAAGGCTGTGACCGTGCGGGGTCAGTCCCGGGCAAGGGAGGCTGTGACCGTGCGGGGTCAGTCCCAGGCAAGGGAGGCTGTGACCGTGCGGGGTGACACCCGGACAAGGGAGGCTGTGACTGTGCGGGGTGACACCCGAACAAGGGAGGCTGTGACCGTGCGGGGTGACACCTGGACAAGGGAGGCTGTGACCATGCGGGGTGACACCCTAACAAGGGAGGCTGTGACCGTGCGGGGTCAGTCCCAGGCAAGGGAGGCTGTGACCGTGCGGGGTGACACCCGGACAAGGGAGGTTGTGACCGTGCGGGGTCAGTCCCGGGCAAGGGAGGCTGTGACCGTGCGGGGTCAGTCCTGGGCAAGGGAGGCTGTGACCGTGCGGGGTGACACCCGGACAAGGGAGGCTGTGACCGTGCGGGGTCAGTCCCGGGCAAGGGAGGCTGTGACCGTGCGGGGTCATTCCCGGGCAAGGGAGGCTGTGACCGTGCGGGGTCAGTCCCGGACAAGGGAGGCTGTGACCGTGCGGGGTCAGTCCCGGGCAAGGGAGGCTGTGACCGTGCGGGGTCAGTCCCGGGCAAGGGAGGCTGTGACCGTGCGGGGACAGTCCCGGGCAAGGGAGGCTGTGACCATGCGAGGTGATACCCGGGCAAGGAAGACTGTGACCGTGCGGGGTCGGTCCCGGGCAAGGGAGGCTGTGACCGTGGGGTGACACCCGGACAAGGGAGGCTGTGACGGTGCGGGGTGACACCCGGACAAGGGAGGCTGTGACCTTGCGGGGTGACACCCGGACAAGGGAGGCTGTGACCGTGCGGGGTGACACCTGGACAAGGGAGGCTGTGACCGTGCGGGGTCAGTCCCGGGCAAGGGAGGCTGTGACCGTGCGGGGTGACACCCGGACAAGGGAGGCTGTGACCGTGCGGGGTTAGTCCCGGACAAAGGAGACTGTGACCGTGCGGGGTCAGTCCCGGACAAGGGAGGCTGTGACCGTGCGGGGACAGTCCCGGACAAGGGAGGCTGTGACCGTACGGGGTCAGTCCCGGGCAAGGGAGACTGGGACCGTGCGGGGTCAGTCCGGGCAAGGGAGGCTGTGACCGTGCGGGGTCAGTCCCGGGCAAGGGAGGCTGTGACCGTGCGGGGTCAGTCCCGGGCAAGGGAGGCTGTGACCGTGCGGGGTGACACCTGGACAAGGGAGGCTGTGACCATGCGGAGTGACACCCTGACAAGGGAGGCTGTGACCGTGCGGGGTCAGTCCCGGTCAAGGGAGGCTGTGACCATGCGGGGTGACACCCGCACAAGGGAGACTGTGACCGTGCGGGGTCAGTCCCGAGCAAGGGAGGCTGTGACCGTGCAGGGTCAGTCCTGGGCAAGGGAGGCTGTGACCGTGCGGGGTGACACCCGGACAAGGGAGGCTGTGACCATGCGGGGTCAGTCCCGGGCAAGGGAGGCTGTGACGGTGCGGGGTGACACCCGGACAAGGGAGGCTGTGACCGTGCGGGGTGACACCCGGACAAGGGAGGCTGTTACCGTGCGGGGTCAGTCCCGGGCAAGGGAGGCTGTGACCGTGCGGGGTCACTCCCAGGCAAGGGAGGCTGTGACCGTGCGGGGTGACACCCGGGCAAGGGAGACTGGGACCGTGCAGGGTGACACCCGGACAAGGGAGGCTGTGACCGTGCGGTGTCAGTCCCGGGCAAGGGAGGCTGTGACCGTGCGGGGTCAGTCCCGGGCAAGGGAGGCTGTGACAGTGCGGGGTTAGTCCCGGACAAAGGAGACTGTGACCGTGCGGGGTCAGTCCCGGACAAGGGAGGCTGTGACCGTGCGGGGACAGTCCCGGGCAAGGGAGGCTGTGACCGTGCGGGGTCAGTCCCGGGCAAGGGAGGCTGTGACCGTGCGGGGTCAGTCCCGGGCAAGGGAGGCTGTGACCGTGCGGGGTCAGTCCCGGGCAAGGGAGGCTGTGACCATGCGGAGTGACACCCTGACAAGGGAGGCTGTGACCGTGCGGGGTCAGTCCCGGTCAAGGGAGGCTGTGACCATGCGGGGTGACACCCGCACAAGGGAGACTGTGACCGTGCGGGGTCAGTCCCGAGCAAGGGAGGCTGTGACCGTGCGGGGTCAGTCCTGGGCAAGGGAGGCTGTGACCATGCGAGGTGATACCCGGGCAAGGAAGACTGTGACCGTGCGGGGTCGGTCCCGGGCAAGGGAGGCTGTGACCGTGGGGTGACACCCGGACAAGGGAGGCTGTGACGGTGCGGGGTGACACCCGGACAAGGGAGGCTGTGACCTTGCGGGGTGACACCCGGACAAGGGAGGCTGTGACCGTGCGGGGTGACACCTGGACAAGGGAGGCTGTGACCGTGCGGGGTCAGTCCCGGGCAAGGGAGGCTGTGACCGTGCGGGGTGACACCCGGACAAGGGAGGCTGTGACCGTGCGGGGTTAGTCCCGGACAAAGGAGACTGTGACCGTGCGGGGTCAGTCCCGGACAAGGGAGGCTGTGACCGTGCGGGGACAGTCCCGGACAAGGGAGGCTGTGACCGTACGGGGTCAGTCCCGGGCAAGGGAGACTGGGACCGTGCGGGGTCAGTCCCGGGCAAGGGAGGCTGTGACCGTGCGGGGTCAGTCCCGGGCAAGGGAGGCTGTGACCGTGCGGGGTCAGTCCCGGGCAACGGAGGCTGTGACCGTGCGGGGTGACACCTGGACAAGGGAGGCTGTGACCATGCGGAGTGACACCCTGACAAGGGAGGCTGTGACCGTGCGGGGTCAGTCCCGGTCAAGGGAGGCTGTGACCATGCGGGGTGACACCCGCACAAGGGAGACTTTGACCGTGCGGGGTCAGTCCCGAGCAAGGGAGGCTGTGACCGTGCGGGGTCAGTCCTGGGCAAAGGAGGCTGTGACCGTGCGGGGTGACACCCGGACAAGGGAGGCTGTGACCATGCGGGGACAGTCACGGACAATGGAGGCTGTGACCGTGCGGGGTCAGTCCCGGGCAAGGGAGACTGGGACCATGCGGGGTGACACCCGGATAAGTGAGGCTGTGACCGTGCGGTGTCAGTCCCGGGCAAGGGAGGCTGTGACCGTGCGGGGTCAGTCCTGGGCAAGGGAGACTGGGACCGTGCGGGGTCAGTCCCGGGCAAGGGAGACTGGGACCATGCGGGGTGACACCCGGACAAGGGAGGCTGTGACCGTGCGGTGTCAGTCCCGGGCAAGGGAGGCTGTGACCGTGCGGGGTCAGTCCCGGGCAAGGGAGGCTGTGACCGTGCGGGGTCAGTCACGGGCAAGGGAGGCTGTGACCGTGTGGGGTCAGTCACGGGCAAGGGAGGCTGTGACCGTGCGGGGTCAGTCCCGGGCAAGGGAGGCTGTGACGGTGCGGGGTGACACCCAGACAAGGGAGGCTGTGACAGTGCGGGGTGACTCCCGGACAAGGGAGGCTGTGACCGTGCGGGGTCAGTCCCAGGAGAGGGAGGCTGTGACCGTGCGGGGTCATTCCCGGGCAAGGGAGGCTGTGACCGTGCGGGGTCATTCCCGGGCAAGGGAGGCTGTGACGGTGCGGGGTGACACCCGGACAAGGGAGGCTGTGACCGTGGGGTAACACCCGGACAAGGGAGGTTGTGACCGTGCGGGGTGACACCTGGACAAGGGAGGCTGTGACCGTGCGGGGTCAGTCCCGGGCAAGGGAGGCTGTGACCGTGCGGGGTGACACCCGGACAAGGGAGGCTGTGACCGTGCGGGGTCAGTCCCGGACAAAGGAGACTGTGACCGTGCGGGGTCAGTCCCGGACAAGGGAGGCTGTGACCGTGCGGAGACAGTCCCGGACAAGGGAGGCTGTGACCGTGCGGGGTCAGTCCCGGGCAAGGGAGACTGGGACCGTGCGGGGTCAGTCCCGGGCAAAGGAGACTGGGACCGTGCGGGGTCAGTCCCGGGCAAGGGAGACTGGGACCGTGCGGGGTCAGTCCCGGGCAAGGGAGACTGGGACCGTGCGGGGTCAGTCCCGGGCAAGGGAGACTAGGACCGTGCGGGGTGACACCCGGACAAGGGAGGCTGTGACCGTGCGGTGTCAGTCCCGGGCAAGGGAGGCTGTGACCGTGCGGGGTCAGTCCCGGGCAAGGGAGGCTGTGACCGTGCGGGGTCAGTCCCGGGCAAGGGAGGCTGTGACCATGCGGGGTGACACCCGGACAAGGGAGGCTGTGACCATGCGGGGTCAGTCCCGGGCAAGGAAGGCTGTGACCGTGCGGGGTCAGTCCCGGGCAAGGGAGGCTGTGACCGTGCGGGGTCAGTCCCAGGCAAGGGAGGCTGTGACCGTGCGGGGTGACACCCGGACAAGGGAGGCTGTGACTGTGCGGGGTGACACCCGAACAAGGGAGGCTGTGACCGTGCGGGGTGACACCTGGACAAGGGAGGCTGTGACCATGCGGGGTGACACCCTAACAAGGGAGGCTGTGACCGTGCGGGGTCAGTCCCAGGCAAGGGAGGCTGTGACCGTGCGGGGTGACACCCGGACAAGGGAGGTTGTGACCGTGCGGGGTCAGTCCCGGGCAAGGGAGGCTGTGACCGTGCGGGGTCAGTCCTGGGCAAGGGAGGCTGTGACCGTGCGGGGTGACACCCGGACAAGGGAGGCTGTGACCGTGCGGGGTCAGTCCCGGGCAAGGGAGGCTGTGACCGTGCGGGGTCATTCCCGGGCAAGGGAGGCTGTGACCGTGCGGGGTCAGTCCCGGACAAGGGAGGCTGTGACCGTGCGGGGTCAGTCCCGGGCAAGGGAGGCTGTGACCGTGCGGGGTCAGTCCCGGGCAAGGGAGGCTGTGACCGTGCGGGGACAGTCCCGGGCAAGGGAGGCTGTGACCATGCGAGGTGATACCCGGGCAAGGAAGACTGTGACCGTGCGGGGTCGGTCCCGGGCAAGGGAGGCTGTGACCGTGGGGTGACACCCGGACAAGGGAGGCTGTGACGGTGCGGGGTGACACCCGGACAAGGGAGGCTGTGACCTTGCGGGGTGACACCCGGACAAGGGAGGCTGTGACCGTGCGGGGTGACACCTGGACAAGGGAGGCTGTGACCGTGCGGGGTCAGTCCCGGGCAAGGGAGGCTGTGACCGTGCGGGGTGACACCCGGACAAGGGAGGCTGTGACCGTGCGGGGTTAGTCCCGGACAAAGGAGACTGTGACCGTGCGGGGTCAGTCCCGGACAAGGGAGGCTGTGACCGTGCGGGGACAGTCCCGGACAAGGGAGGCTGTGACCGTACGGGGTCAGTCCCGGGCAAGGGAGACTGGGACCGTGCGGGGTCAGTCCGGGCAAGGGAGGCTGTGACCGTGCGGGGTCAGTCCCGGGCAAGGGAGGCTGTGACCGTGCGGGGTCAGTCCCGGGCAAGGGAGGCTGTGACCGTGCGGGGTGACACCTGGACAAGGGAGGCTGTGACCATGCGGAGTGACACCCTGACAAGGGAGGCTGTGACCGTGCGGGGTCAGTCCCGGTCAAGGGAGGCTGTGACCATGCGGGGTGACACCCGCACAAGGGAGACTGTGACCGTGCGGGGTCAGTCCCGAGCAAGGGAGGCTGTGACCGTGCAGGGTCAGTCCTGGGCAAGGGAGGCTGTGACCGTGCGGGGTGACACCCGGACAAGGGAGGCTGTGACCATGCGGGGTCAGTCCCGGGCAAGGGAGGCTGTGACGGTGCGGGGTGACACCCGGACAAGGGAGGCTGTGACCGTGCGGGGTGACACCCGGACAAGGGAGGCTGTTACCGTGCGGGGTCAGTCCCGGGCAAGGGAGGCTGTGACCGTGCGGGGTCACTCCCAGGCAAGGGAGGCTGTGACCGTGCGGGGTGACACCCGGGCAAGGGAGACTGGGACCGTGCAGGGTGACACCCGGACAAGGGAGGCTGTGACCGTGCGGTGTCAGTCCCGGGCAAGGGAGGCTGTGACCGTGCGGGGTCAGTCCCGGGCAAGGGAGGCTGTGACAGTGCGGGGTTAGTCCCGGACAAAGGAGACTGTGACCGTGCGGGGTCAGTCCCGGACAAGGGAGGCTGTGACCGTGCGGGGACAGTCCCGGGCAAGGGAGGCTGTGACCGTGCGGGGTCAGTCCCGGGCAAGGGAGGCTGTGACCGTGCGGGGTCAGTCCCGGGCAAGGGAGGCTGTGACCGTGCGGGGTCAGTCCCGGGCAAGGGAGGCTGTGACCATGCGGAGTGACACCCTGACAAGGGAGGCTGTGACCGTGCGGGGTCAGTCCCGGTCAAGGGAGGCTGTGACCATGCGGGGTGACACCCGCACAAGGGAGACTGTGACCGTGCGGGGTCAGTCCCGAGCAAGGGAGGCTGTGACCGTGCGGGGTCAGTCCTGGGCAAGGGAGGCTGTGACCATGCGAGGTGATACCCGGGCAAGGAAGACTGTGACCGTGCGGGGTCGGTCCCGGGCAAGGGAGGCTGTGACCGTGGGGTGACACCCGGACAAGGGAGGCTGTGACGGTGCGGGGTGACACCCGGACAAGGGAGGCTGTGACCTTGCGGGGTGACACCCGGACAGGGGAGGCTGTGACCGTGCGGGGTGACACCTGGACAAGGGAGGCTGTGACCGTGCGGGGTCAGTCCCGGGCAAGGGAGGCTGTGACCGTGCGGGGTGACACCCGGACAAGGGAGGCTGTGACCGTGCGGGGTTAGTCCCGGACAAAGGAGACTGTGACCGTGCGGGGTCAGTCCCGGACAAGGGAGGCTGTGACCGTGCGGGGACAGTCCCGGACAAGGGAGGCTGTGACCGTACGGGGTCAGTCCCGGGCAAGGGAGACTGGGACCGTGCGGGGTCAGTCCCGGTCAAGGGAGGCTGTGACCGTGCGGGGTGAGTCCCGGGCAAGGGAGGCTGTGACCGTGCGGGGTCAGTCCCGGGCAACGGAGGCTGTGACCGTGCGGGGTGACACCTGGACAAGGGAGGCTGTGACCATGCGGAGTGACACCCTGACAAGGGAGGCTGTGACCGTGCGGGGTCAGTCCCGGTCAAGGGAGGCTGTGACCATGCGGGGTGACACCCGCACAAGGGAGACTTTGACCGTGCGGGGTCAGTCCCGAGCAAGGGAGGCTGTGACCGTGCGGGGTCAGTCCTGGGCAAAGGAGGCTGTGACCGTGCGGGGTGACACCCGGACAAGGGAGGCTGTGACCATGCGGGGTCAGTCCCGGGCAAGGGAGGCTGTGACGGTGCGGGGTGACACCCGTACAAGGGAGGCTGTGACCGTGCGGGGTGACATCCGGACAAGGGAGGCTGTGACCGTGCGGGGTCAGTCCCGGGCAAGGGAGGCTGTGACCGTGCGGGGTCAGTCCCAGGCAAGGGAGGCTGTGACCGTGCGGGGTGACACCCGGGTAAGGGAGACTGGGACCGTGCAGGGTGACACCCGGACAAGGGAGGCTGTGACCGTGCGGTGTCAGTCCCGGGCAAGGGAGGCTGTGACCGTGCGGGGTCAGTCCCGGGCAAGGGAGGCTGTGACAGTGCGGGGTCAGTCCCGGGCAAGGGAGGCTGTGACCGTGCGGGGTCAGTCCCGGGTAAGGGAGGCTGTGAACGTGCGGGGTGACACCCGGACAAGGGAGGCTGTGACCGTGGGGTAACACCCGGACAAGGGAGGTTGTGACCGTGCGGGGTGACACCTGGACAAGGGAGACTGTGACCGTGCGGGGTCAGTCCCGGGCAAGGGAGGCTGTGACCGTGCGGGGTGACACCCAGACAAGGGAGGCTGTGACCGTGCGGGGTCAGTCCCGGACAAAGGAGACTGTGACCGTGCGGGGTCAGTCCCGGACAAGGGAGGCTGTGACCGTGCGGGGACAGTCACGGACAATGGAGGCTGTGACCGTGCGGGGTCAGTCCCGGGCAAGGGAGACTGGGACCATGCGGGGTGACACCCGGATAAGTGAGGCTGTGACCGTGCGGTGTCAGTCCCGGGCAAGGGAGGCTGTGACCGTGCGGGGTCAGTCCTGGGCAAGGGAGACTGGGACCGTGCGGGGTCAGTCCCGGGCAAGGGAGACTGGGACCATGCGGGGTGACACCCGGACAAGGGAGGCTGTGACCGTGCGGTGTCAGTCCCGGGCAAGGGAGGCTGTGACCGTGCGGGGTCAGTCCCGGGCAAGGGAGGCTGTGACCGTGCGGGGTCAGTCACGGGCAAGGGAGGCTGTGACCGTGTGGGGTCAGTCACGGGCAAGGGAGGCTGTGACCGTGCGGGGTCAGTCCCGGGCAAGGGAGGCTGTGACGGTGCGGGGTGACACCCAGACAAGGGAGGCTGTGACAGTGCGGGGTGACTCCCGGACAAGGGAGGCTGTGACCGTGCGGGGTCAGTCCCAGGAGAGGGAGGCTGTGACCGTGCGGGGTCATTCCCGGGCAAGGGAGGCTGTGACCGTGCGGGGTCATTCCCGGGCAAGGGAGGCTGTGACGGTGCGGGGTGACACCCGGACAAGGGAGGCTGTGACCGTGGGGTAACACCCGGACAAGGGAGGTTGTGACCGTGCGGGGTGACACCTGGACAAGGGAGGCTGTGACCGTGCGGGGTCAGTCCCGGGCAAGGGAGGCTGTGACCGTGCGGGGTGACACCCGGACAAGGGAGGCTGTGACCGTGCGGGGTCAGTCCCGGACAAAGGAGACTGTGACCGTGCGGGGTCAGTCCCGGACAAGGGAGGCTGTGACCGTGCGGGGACAGTCCCGGACAAGGGAGGCTGTGACCGTGCGGGGTCAGTCCCGGGCAAGGGAGACTGGGACCGTGCGGGGTCAGTCCCGGGCAAAGGAGACTGGGACCGTGCGGGGTCAGTCCCGGGCAAGGGAGACTGGGACCGTGCGGGGTCAGTCCCGGGCAAGGGAGACTGGGACCGTGCGGGGTCAGTCCCGGGCAAGGGAGACTAGGACCGTGCGGGGTGACACCCGGACAAGGGAGGCTGTGACCGTGCGGTGTCAGTCCCGGGCAAGGGAGGCTGTGACCGTGCGGGGTCAGTCCCGGGCAAGGGAGGCTGTGACCGTGCGGGGTCAGTCCCGGGCAAGGGAGGCTGTGACCATGCGGGGTGACACCCGGACAAGGGAGGCTGTGACCATGCGGGGTCAGTCCCGGGCAAGGAAGGCTGTGACCGTGCGGGGTCGGTCCCGGGCAAGGGAGGCTGTGACCGTGCGGGGTGACACCCGCACAAGGGAGACTATGACCGTGCGGGGTGACACCAGGACAAGGGAGGCTGTGACCGTCTGGGGTGACACCCGGACAAGGGAAGCTGTGACTGTGCGGGGTCATTCCCGGGCAAGGGAGGCTGTGACCGTGCGGGGTGACACCCGGACAAGGGAGGCTGTGACCGTGGGGTGACACCCGGACAAGGGAGGCTGTGACCGTGCGGGGTCAGTCCCGGGCAAGGGAGGCTGTGACCGTGCGGGGTCAGTACCGGGCAAGGGAGGCTGTGACCGTGCGGGGTGACAACCGGACAAGGGAGACTGTGACCGTGCGGGGTGACACCCGGACAAGGGAAGCTGTGACAGTGCAGGGTGACACCCGGACAACGGAAGCTGTGACCGTGCGGGGTGACACATGGACAAGGGAAGCTGTGACCGTGCGAGGTCATTCCCGGGCAAGGGAGGCTGTGACCGTGCGGGGTGACACCCGGACAAGGGAGGCTGTGACCGTGCGGGGTGACACCCGGACAAGGGAGGCTGTGACCGTGCGGGGTGACACCCGGACAAGGGAGGCTGTGACCGTGCGGGGTGACACCCGGACAAGGGAGGCTGTGACCGTGCGGGGTGACACCCGGACAAGGGAGGCTGTGACCGTGCGGGGTCAGTCCCGGGCAAGGGAGGCTGTGACCGTGCGGGGTGACACCCGGACAAGGGAGACAGTGACCGTGTGGGGTCAGTCCCGGGCAAGGGAGACTGTGACAGTGTGGGGTCGGTCCCGGGCAAGGGAGACTGTGACCGTGTGGGGAGAAACCAGGACGAGGGAGACTGTGACCGTGCGGGGTCAGTCCCGGGCAAGGGAGACGGTGACCGTGCGGGGTTAGTCCCGGGCAAGGGAGACGGTGACCGTGCGGGGTCAGTCCCGGACAAGGGAGACGGTGACCGTGCGGGGTCAGTCCCGGGCAAGGGAGGCTGTGACCGTGCGGGGTGACACCCGGATAAGGGAGGCTGTGACCGGGCGGGGTCAGTCCCGGTCAAAGGAGACTGTGACCGTGCGGGGTCAGTCCCGGACAAGGGAGGCTGTGACCGTGCGGGGTCAGTCCCGGACAAGGGAGGCTGTGACCATGCGGGGTGACACCCGGACAAGGGAAGCTGTGACCGTGCGGGGTCATGCCCGGGCAAGGGAGGCTGTGACGGTGCGGGGTGACACCCGGACAAGGGAGGCTGTGACCGTGGGGTAACACCCGGACAATGGAGGTTGTGACCGTGCGGGGTGACACCTGGACAAGGGAGGCTGTGACCGTGCGGGGTCAGTCCCGGGCAAGGGAGGCTGTGACCGTGCGGGGTGACACCCGGACAAGGGAGGCTGTGACCGTGCGGGGTCAGTCCCGGACAAAGGAGACTGTGACCGTGCGGGGTCAGTCCCGGACAAGGGAGGCTGTGACCGTGCGGGGACAGTCCCGGACAAGGGAGGCTGTGACCATGCGAGGTCAGTCCCGGGCAAGGGAGACTGGGACCGTGCGGGGTCAGTCCCGGGCAAGGGAGACTGGGACCGTGCGGGGTCAGTCCCGGGCAAGGGAGACTGGGACCGTGCGGGGTCAGTCCCGGGCAAGGGAGACTGGGACCGTGCGGGGTGACACCCGGACAAGGGAGGCTGTGACCGTGCGGTGTCAGTCCCGGGCAAGGGAGGCTGTGACCGTGTGGGGTCAGTCCCGGGCAAGGGAGGCTGTGACCGTGCGGGGTCAGTCCCGGGCAAGGGAGGCTGTGACCATGCGGGGTGACACCCGGACAAGGGAGGCTGTGACCATGCGGGGTCAGTCCCGGGCAAGGAAGGCTGTGACCGTGCGGGGTCGGTCCCGGGCAAGGGAGGCTGTGACCGTGCAGGGTGACACCCGGACAAGGGAGACTGTGACCGTGCGGGGTCAGTCCCGGGCAAGGGAGGCTGTGACGGTGCGGGGTGACACCCGGACAAGGGAGGCTGTGACCGTGGGGTGACACCTGGACAAGGGAGGCTGTGACCGTGCGGGGTCAGTCCCGGACAAGGGAGGCTGTGACCGTGCGGGGTCAGTCCCGGGCAAGGGAGGCTGTGACCGTGGGGTGACACCCGGACAAGGGAGGCTGTGATGGTGCGGGGTGACACCCGGACAAGGGAGGCTGTGACCGTGTGGGGTGACACCTGGACAAGGGAGGCTGTGACCGTGCGGGGTCAGTCCCGGGCAAGGGAGGCTGTGACCGTGCGGGGTCATTCCCGGACAAGGGAGGCTGTGACCGTCTGGGGTGACACCCAGACAAGGGAAGATGTGACTGTGCGGGGTCATTCCCGGGCAAGGGAGGCTGTGACCGTGCGGGGTGACACCCGGACAAGGGAGGCTGTGACCGTGGGGTGTCACCCGGACAAGGGAGGCTGTGACCGTGCGGGGTCAGTCCCGGGCAAGGGAGGCTGTGACCGTGCGGTGTCAGTCCCGGGCAAGGGAGGCTGTGACCGTGCGGGGTGACACCCGGACAAGGGAGGCTGTGACCGTGCGGGGTCAGTCCCGGGCAAGGGAGGCTGTGACCGTGCGGGGTCAGTCCCGGACAAGGGAGGCTGTGACCGTGCGGGGTGACACCCGGACAAGGGAGGCTGTGACCGTGGGGTGACACCCAGACAAGGGAGGCTGTGACCGTGCGCGGTGACACCCGGACATGGGAGATTGGGACCCCGCGGGGTCAGTCCAGGATAAGGGAGACTGGGATCGCGGTGACACCCAGACAAGGGAGTCTGTGACCGTGCGGGGTGACACCCGGACAAGGGAAGCTGTGACCGTGCGGGGTCAGTCCCGGGCAAGGGAGACTGGGACCGTGCGGGGTCAGTCCCGGGCAAGGGAGACTGGGACCGTGCGGGGTCAGTCCCGGGCAAGGGAGACTGGGACCGTGCGGGGTCAGTCCCGGGCAAGGGAGACTCGGATCGTGCGGGGTCAGTCCCGGGCAAGGGAGACTCGGACCGTGCGGGGTCAGTCCCGGGCAAGGGAGACTCGGACCGAGCGGGGTCAGTCCCGGGCAAGGGAGACTCGGACCGTGCGGGGTGACACCCGGACAAGGGAGGCTGTGACCGTGCGGTGTCAGTTCCGGGCAAGGGAGGCTGTGACCGTGCGGGGTGACACCCGGACAAGGGAGGCTGTGACCGTGCGGGGTGACACCCGGACAAGGGAGGCTGTGACCATGCGGGGTCAGTCCCGGGCAAGGGAGGCTGTGACCGTGCGGGGTCAGTCCCAGGCAAGGGAGGCTGTGACCGTGCGGGGTCAGTCCCGGGCAAGGGAGGCTGTGACCGTGCGGGGTCAGTCCCGGACAAGGGAGACTGGGACCGTGCGGGGTCAGTCCCGGGCAAGGGAGGCTGTGACCGTGCGGGGTGACACCCGGACAAGGGAGACTGTGACCGTGCGGGGTGACACCCGGACAAGGGAGGCTGTGACCGTGCGGGGTGACACCCGGACAAGGGAGGCTGTGACCATGCGGGGTCAGTCCCGGGCAAGGGAGGCTGTGACCGTGCGGGGTCAGTCCCAGGCAAGGGAGGCTGTGACCGTGCGGGGTCAGTCCCGGGCAAGGGAGGCTGTGACCGTGCGGGGTCAGTCCCGGACAAGGGAGACTGGGACCGTGCGGGGTCAGTCCCGGGCAAGGGAGGCTGTGACCGTGCGGGGTGACACCCGGACAAGGGAGACTGTGACCGTGCGGGGTGACACCCGGACAAGGGAGGCTGTGACCGTGCGGGGTGACACCCGGACAAGGGAGGCTGTGACCGTGCGGGGTGACACCCGGACAAGGGAAGCTGTGACCGTGCGGGGTCATTCCCGGGCAAGGGAGGCTGTGACCGTGCGGGGTGACACCCGGACAATGGAGGCTGTGACCGTGCGGGGTGACACCGGGACAAGGGAGGCTGTGACCGTGGGGTGAAACCCGGACAAGGGAGGCTGTGACCGTGGGGTGACACCCGGACAAGGGAGGCTGTGACCGTGCGGGGTCAGTCCCGGACAAGGGAGACTGTGACCGTGCGGGGTGACACCCGGACAAGGGAGACTGTGACCGTGCGGGGTCAGTCCCGGGCAAGGTAGACTGTGACCGTGCGGGGTGACACCCGGACAAGGGAGGCTGTGACCGTGCGGGGTCAGTCCCGGGCAAGGGAGACTGTGACCGTGCGGGGTGACACCCGGACAAGGGAGGCTGTGACTGTGCGTGGTGACACCCGGACAAGGGAGGCTGTGACCGTGCGGGGACAGTCCCGGGCAAGGGAGGCTGTGACCGTGCGGGGTCAGTCCCGGACAAGGGAGATTGTGACCGTGCGGGGTGACACCCGGACAAGGGAGACTGTGTGAACGTGCGGGGTCACTCCCGGGCAAGGGAGACTGTGACCGTGCGGGGTGACACCCGGACAAGGGAGGCTGTGACCGTGCGTGGTGACACCCGTACAAGGGAGGCTGTGACCGTGCGGGGTGACACCCAGATAAGGGAGGATGTGACCGTGCGCGGTGACACCCGGACATGGGAGACTGGGACCCCGCGGGGTCAGTCCCGGATAAGGGAGACTGGGATCGCGGTGACACCCAGACAAGGGAGTCTGTGACCGTGCGGGGTCAAGCCCGGACAAGGGAGACCGTGACCGCGCGGGGTCGGTCCTAGACAAGGGAGACCGTGACCACGCGGCGTCGGTTCCGGAGAAGGGAGACTGTGACCGTGCGGGGTGACACCCGGACAAGGGAGACCGTGACCGCGCGGGGTCAAGTCCGGACAAGGGAGACCGTGACCGTGCGGAGTCAAACCAGGACAAGGGAGACTGGGACCGCGGTGACACCCAGACAAGGGAGTCTGTGACCGTGCGGGGTCAAGCCCCGACAAGGGAGACTGTGACCGTGCGGGGTTGGTCCCGGACGAGGGAGACCGTGACCGTGCGGGGTCGGTCCCGGACGAGGGAGACCGTGACCGTGCGGGGTCGGTCCCGGACGAGGGAGACCGTGACCGTGCGGGGTCGGTCCCGGACGAGGGAGACCGTGACCGTGCGGGGTCGGTCCCGGACGAGGGAGACTGTGACCGTGCGGGGTCAAACCCGGACAAGGGAGACTGAGACAGTGTGTTTCGTTGTTTCTAATTCAAACATACACAATTTACCGAAGGGTTAATATCTGTAATGGATAGGCCAATTCTGTTTAAAAATAGCAGTTCTCTGTTCTGACA
The DNA here is from genome assembly GCF_963921235.1 of Mobula hypostoma. NCBI lineage: Eukaryota > Metazoa > Chordata > Chondrichthyes > Myliobatiformes > Myliobatidae > Mobula > Mobula hypostoma. Next base: position 164,333,101 of record NC_086098.1, on the reverse strand, counting down.
TCAGAACAGTGTGAGTGTCAGGCCCATGCTGTTCTCTTGTGTACAAGTAAAATAAAGTTTGTCTGAGTCGAGAGTGCATATGTACTGTGTCAGTTATTTTAGTTAATCTACTTTTGGCAATGACACCTCCACCCGCTCCTCCCAACCCTGCAGAGTGACACTCATCGCCCAAACCCAAAGACCTATCCCCAACCTATCCCCATTCCCAACCCCAGCCATACCCACCTCCGATCTTGTAGACGTCCTGCAGGGGCAGCCGCAGGGGTTTGCTGATGGGCCGGGTAGGGGGCAAGATGGTGTCCAGTGCCTCCAGCAAGCTCACCCCATTGGCATTTCCCTCCTTACGCTCGACCTTCCAACCCTTGAACCATGGCATCTGTCGGAACAGGGCGCAGGTCAGAAGTCAGCTCAGCAGTTGGCTGTGATGCCAGTTTTGAAAACACCTTCAAAAGGTGATGCGTCACAACCTCTGTTCCCTCTAAGCTGCGTGGGTGCACGGCGGCGCAGTAACGGAAATGCTCCCGCGCACACAGCCTTTGTTGCCATGCAGTTGTAAATTTTATTTTGCATTATGTTAATTCAAAGTGCCAAGCAGTTTTCAGACCGTGTAAAAATTTAGGCTCAGAGCACTGGTTGTGTCACCCAGCTGTAAACTAAATTAGAAGGAACATTGCTCAAAAACACAGCATCCATCAGTAAGGATCCCTCTGTCAGGGAGAAAGTACAGGAGCCTGAAGACATACACTCAATGTTTTAGAAACGGCTTCTTCCCCTCCACCGTCAGATTTCTGAATGGACAAGGAACCCATGAACACCACCTCACTATTTTTCCTTTTGCTCCCTTTTTCCACTCATCGTTATTATGTGCCGTGTTGTATTAAGTGGGCGATCATGGTCTATCAATGAAGTGCCTTCTTCGGGGCAGTGTCTTTATAAGACGGGTGACGCCAGCCATTATCAATACCTTTCAGAGATTGTCGGCCTGGTGTCAGTGGTTGCATAACCAGGACTTGTGACATGCACCGGCTGCTCACATGGCCATCCACCACCTGCTCGATGGCTTCATGTGACCCTGCTCAGTGGGGGGAGGGGGGGCTTAGCAACAGCTATGCCTGCCCGAGGGTTACATGCAGGCTAGTGGTCGGAATGAGAAGGGTGACCTGTAGGCTAGTGGTTGGAATGAGAACGGTGACCTGCAGGCTAAGACAGAATGAGAAGGGTGACCTGCAGGCTAACAGACGGAATGAGAAGGGTGACCTGCAGGCTGGTGGATGGAATGAGAAGGGTGACCTGCAGGCTAGTGGACGGAATGAGAAGGGTGACCTGCAGGCCAGTGGACGGAATGAGATGGGTGACCTGCAGGCTAGTGGACGGAATGAGATGGGTGACCTGCAGCTAGTGGATGGAATGTGAAGGGTGACCTGCAGGCTAGTGGACGGAATGAGAAGGGTGACCTGCAGGCTAACAGACAGAATGAGAAGGGTGACCTGCAGGCTAGTGGACGGAATGAGAACGGTGACCTGCAATCTTGTGGATGGAATGAGAAGGGAGACCTGCAGGGTAACAGGCGGAATGAGAAGGGTGACCTGCAGGCTAACAGACGGAGTGAGAACGGTGACCTGCAGGCTAGTGGGCAGAATGAGAACAGTGACCTGCAGGCTAACAGACGGAATGAGCGGGGTGACCTGCAGGCTAACAGATGGAATGAGAAGGGTGACCTGCAGGCTAACAGACGGAATGAGATGGGTGACCTGCAGGCTAGTGGACGGAATCAGAAAGGCGACCTGCAGGCTAGTGGACGGAATGAGCAGGGTGACCTGCAGGCTAACAGACAGAATGAGAAGGGTGACCTGCAGGCTAGTGAATTGAATGAGAAGGGTGACCTGCAGGCTAACAGACAGAATGAGAAGGGTGACCTGCAGGCTAACAGACAGAATGAGAAGGGTGACCTGCAGGCTAGTGGTTGGAATGAGAAGGGTGACCTGCAGGCTAGTGGATGGAATGAGAACGGTGACCTGCAGGCTTGTGGACGGAATGAGAAGGGTGACCTGCAGGCTAGTGGATGGAATGAGAAGGGTGACCTGCGGGCTAGTGGATGGAATGAGAAGGGTGACCTGCAGACCAGTGGATGGAATGAGAAGGGTGACCTGCAGGCTAACAGACAGAATGAGAAGGGTGACCTGCAGGCTAACAGACGGAATGAGAACGGTGACCTGCAGGGTAAAAGACAGGGTGAGAAGGGTGACCTGCAGGCTAGTGGACGGAATGAGATGGGTGACCTGCAGGCTAACAGACGGAATGAGAAGGGTGACCTGCAGGCTAACAGACAGGATAAGAAGAGTGACCTGCAGGCTAACTGACGGAATGAGAAGGGTGACCTGCAGGGGAACTGACGGAATGAGATGGGTGACCTGCAGGCTAGTGGACGGAATGAGAAAGGTGACCTGCAGGCTAGTGGACGGAATGAGAACGGTGACCTGCAGGCTAGTGAATTGAATGAGAAAGGTGACCTGCAGGCTAACAGACAGAATGAGAACGGTGACCTGCAGGCTAACAGACAGAATGAGAACGGTGACCTGCAGGCTAACAGACGGAATAAGAGGGGTGACCTGCAGGCTAACAAACGGAATGAGAAGGGTGACCTGCAGGCTAACAGACGGAATAAGAGGGGTGACCTGCAGGCTAACAGATGGAATAAGAGGGGTGACCTGCAGGCTAACAAAGGGAATGAGAAGGGTAACCTGCAGGCTAACAGACGGAATGAGAACGGTGACCTGCAGGCTAACTGACGGAATGAGATGGGTGACCTGCAGGCTAACAGGCGTAATGAGAAGGGTGACCTGCAGGCTAACAGACGGAATGAGAAGGGTGAGCTGCAGGCTAACAGACGGAATGAGAAGGGTGACCTGCAGACTAACAGACAGAATGAGATCGGTGACCTGCAGACTAGTGGACAGAATGAGAAGGGTGAGCTGCAGGCTAACAGACAGAATGAGAACAGTGACCTGCAATCTCGTGGATGGAATGAGAAGGGAGACCTGCAGGGTAACAGGCGGAATGAGAAGGGTGACCTGCAGGCTAACAGACGGAATGAGAAGGGTGACCTGCAGGTTAACAGACGGAATGAGAGGGATGACCTGCAGGGTAACAGACGGAATGAGAAGGGTGACCTGCAGGTGAACAGACGGAATGAGAAGGGTGACCTGCAGGCCAACAGACGGAGTGAGAACGGTGACCTGCAGGCTAACAGACGGAATGAGAAGGGTGACCTGCAGGCTAACAGACGGAATGAGAAGGGTGACCTGCAGGCTAGTGGATGGAATGAGAACGGTGACCTACAGGCTAGTGGACAGAATGAGAACAGTGACCTGCAGGTTAACAGACGGAATGAGAAGGGTGAGCTGCAGGCTAACAGACGGAATGAGAAGGGTGACCTGCAGGCTAACAGACGGAATGAGAAGGGTGACCTGCAGGCTAACAAACAGATTGAGAACGGTGACCTACAGGCTAACAGACAGAATGAGAAGGGTGACCTGCAGGCTAGCAGATTGAATGAGAATGGAGACCTGCAGGCTAAGAGATGGAATGAGAATGGTGACCTACAGGCTAATGGATGGAATGAGAACTGTGACCTGCAGGCGAGTGGATGGAATGAGAAGGGTGACCTGCAGGCTAGTGGACGGAATGAGAACAGTGACCTGCAATCTCGTGGATGGAATGAGAAGGGAGACCTGCAGGCTAGTGGGCAGACTGAGAACAGTGACCTGCAGGCTAACAGACAGAATGAGAAGGGTGACTTGCAGGCTAACAGACGGAATGAGAAGGGTGACCTGCAGGCTAACAAACGGAATGAGAACAGTGACCTACAGGCTAACGGACAGAATGAGAAGGGTGACCTGCAGGCTAACAGATGGAGTGAGAACGATGACCTGAAGGCTAGTGGATGGAATGAGAACGGTGATCTACAGGATAGTGGACAGAATGAGAACGGTGACCTGCAGGTTAACAGACGGAATGAGAATGGTGACCTGCAGGTTAACAGACGGAATGAAAAGGGTGACCTGCAGGCTAACAGACGGAATGAGAATGGTGACCTGCAGGTTAACAGACAGAATGAAAAGGGTGACCTGCAAGCTAACAGATGGAATGAGAGGGGTGACCTGAAGGCTAACAGACGGAATGAGAAGGGTGACCTGCAGGCTAACAGACGGAATGAGAAGGGTGACCTGCAGGCTAACAGACGGAATGAGAATGGTGACCTGCAGGCTAACAGACAGAATGAGAAGGGTAACCTGCAGGCTAGTGGATGGAATGAGAAGGGTGACCTGCAGGCTAGTGGACGGAATGAGAACGGTGACCTGCAGGCCAGTGGACGGAATGAGAACGGTGACCTGCAGGCTGGTGGACGGAATGAGAAGGGTGACCTGCAGGCTAACAGACGGAATGAGAAGGGTGACCTGCAGGCTAGTGGACGGAATGAGAAGGGTGACCTGCAGGCTAGTGTACGGAATGAGAAGGGTGACCTGCAGGCTAACAGACGGAATGAGAGGTGTGACCAGCAGGCTAACAGACGGAATGAGAAGGGTGACCTGCAGGCTAACAGACGAAATGAGAAGGGTGATCTGCAGGCTAACAGACGTAATGAGAAGGGTGACCTGCAGGCTAACAGACGTAATGAGAAGGGTGACCTGCAGGCTAACAGACAGAATGAGAACGGTGACCTACAGGCTAACAGACGGAATGAGAACGGTAACCTGCAGGCTAACAGACGGAATGAGAAGGGTGAGCTGCAGGCTAACAAACGGAATGAGAACGGTAACCTGCAGGCTAACAGACGGAATGAGAACGGTAACCTGCAGGCTAACAGACGGAATGAGAAGGGTGACCTGCAGGCTAACAGACGTAATGAGAAGGGTGACCTGCAGGCCAACAGACAGAGTGAGAACGGTAACCTGCAGGCTAACAGACGGAATGAGAAGGGTGACCTGCAGGCTAACAGACGGAATGAGAAGGGTGACCTGCAGGCCAACAGACGGAATGAGAACGGTAACCTGCAGGCTAACAGACGGAATGAGAACGGCAACCTGCAGGCTAACAGACAGAATGAGAACGGTAACCTGCAGGCTAACAGATGGAATGAGAAGAGTGACCTGCAGTCTAACAGACGGAATGAGAAGGGTGAGCTGCAGGCTAACAGACGGAACGAGAAGGGTGACCTGCAGGCTAACAGACGGAATGAGAAGGGTGACCTGCAGGCTAACAGACAGAAAGAGAACGGTGACCTACAGGCTAACAGACAGAATGAGAAGGGTGACCTGCAGGCTAGCAGATTGAATGAGAATGGAGACCTGCAGGCTAAGAGATGGATGAGAACAGTGACCTACAGGCTAGTGGACGGAATGAGAACGGTGACCTGCAATCTCGTGGATGGAATGAGAAGGGAGACCTGCAGGCTAACAGACAGAATGAGAAGGGTGACCTGCAGGCTAACAGATGGAATGAGAAGGGTGACCTGCAGGCTAACAGGCGGAATGAGAAGGGTGACCTGCAGACTAGTGGACAGAATGAGAACGGTGACCTGCAGGCTAACAGACAGAATGAGAACGGTGAACGGCAATCTCGTGGATGGAATGAGAAGGGAGACCTGCAGGGTAACAGGCGGAATGAGAAGGGTGACCTGCAGGCTAACAGACAGAATGAGAAGGGTGACCTGCAGGTTAACAGACGGAATGAGAGGGATGACCTGCAGGCTAACAGACGGAATGAGAAGGGTGACCTGCAGGTGAACAGACGGAATAAGAAGGGTGACCTGCAGGCCAACAGACGGAGTGAGAACGGTGACCTGCAGGCTAACAGACGGAATGAGAAGGGTGACCTGCAGGCTAACAGACGGAATGAGAAGGGTGACCTGCAGGCTAACAGACAGAATGAGAACGGTGACCTACAGGCTAACAGACAGAATGAGAAGGGTGACCTGCAGGCGAGCAGATTGAATGAGAATGGAGACCTGCAGGCTAAGAGATGGAATGAGAATGGTGACCTACAGGCTAATGGATGGAATGAGAACTGTGACCTGCAGGCTAGTGGATGGAATGAGAAGGGTGACCTGCAGGCTAGTGGACGGAATGAGAACAGTGACCTGCAATCTCGTGGATGGAATGAGAAGGGAGACCTGCAGGCCAGTGGGCAGACTGAGAACAGTGACCTGCAGGCTAACAGACAGAATGAGAAGGGTGACCTGCAGGCTAACAGACGGAATGAGAAGGGTGACCTGCAGGCTAACAGACAGAATGAGAACAGTGACCTACAGGCTAACGGACAGAATGAGCAGGGTGACCTACAGGCTAACAGACGGAATGAGAAGGGTGACCTACAGGCTAACAGGCGGAATGAGAAGGGTGACCTGCAGGCTAACAGATGGAGTGAGAACGATGACCTGAAGGCTAGTGGATGGAATGAGAACGGTGACCTACAGGCTAGTGGACAGAATGAGAACGGTGACCTGCAGGTTAACAGACGGAATGAGAATGGTGACCTGCAGGTTAACAGACGGAATGAAAAGGGTGACCTGCAGGCTAACAGACGGAATGAGAGGGGTGACCTGAAGGCTAACAGACAGAATGAGAAGGGTGACCTGAAGGCTAACAGACAGAATGAGAAGGGTGACCTGCAGGCTAACAGACGTAATGAGAAGGGTGACCTCAGGCTAACAGACAGAATGAGAAGGGTGACCTTCAGGCTAACAGACGGAATGAGAAGGGTGAGCTGCAGGCTAACAGACGGAATGAGAAGGGTGACCTGCAGGCTAACAGACGGAATGAGAAGGGTAACCTGCAGGCTAACAGACGGAATGAGAAGGGTAACCTGCAGGCTAACAGATGGAATGAGAAGGGTGAGCTGCAGGCTAACAGACGGAATGAGAACGGTGACCTACAGGCTAACAGATGGAATGAGAAGGGTGAGCTGCAGGCTAACAGACGGAATGAGAAGGGTGACCTGCAGGCTAGCAGATTGAAAGAGAATGGAGACCTGCAGGCTAAGAGACGGAATGAGAACGGTGACCTGCAGGCTAGTGGATGGAATGAGAAGGGTGACCTGCAGGCTAGTGGACGGAATGAGAACGGTGACCTGCAGGCTAGTGGACGGAATGAGAACGGTGACCTGCAGGCCAGTGGACGGAATGAGAACGGTGACCTGCAGGCTAGTGGACGGAATGAGAAGGGTGACCTGCAGGCTAGTGTACGTAATGAGAAGGGTGACCTGCAGGCTATCAGACGGAATGAGAGGTGTGACCAGCAGGCTAACAGACGGAACGAGAAGGGTGACCTGCAGGCTAACAGACGAAATGAGAAGGGTGATCTGCAGGCTAACAGACGGAACGAGAAGGGTGACCTGCAGGCTAACAGACGAAATGAGAAGGGTGATCTGCAGGCTAACAGACGTAATGAGAAGGGTGACCTGCAGGCTAACAGACGTAATGAGAAGGGTGACCTGCAGGCTAACAGACGGAATGAGAAGGGTGACCTGAAGGCTAACGGAAGGAATGCGAATAGGGATCTCCAGGCTAACAGACGGAATGAGAACGGTAACCTGCAGGCTAACAGACGGAATGAGAAGGGTGACCTGCAGGTCAACAGACGGAATGAGAACGGTAACCTGCAGGCTAACAGACGGAATGACAAGGGTGACCTGCAGGCCAACAGACGGAATGAGAACGGTAACCTGCAGGCTAACAGACGGAATGAGAACGGTAACCTGCAGGCTAACAGACAGAATGAGAACGGTAACCTGCAAGCTAACAGATGGAATGAGAAGAGTGACCTGCAGGCTAACAGACGGAATGAGAAGGGTGAGCTGCAGGCTAACAGACGGAATGAGAAGGGTGACCTGCAGGCCAACAGACGGAATGAGAACGGTAACCTGCAGGCTAACAGACGGAATGAGAAGGGTGACCTGCAGGCCAACAGACGGAATGAGAACCGTAACCTGAAGGCTAACAGACGGAATGAGAACGGTAACCTGCAGGCTAACAGACAGAATGAGAACGGTAACCTGCAGGCTAACAGATGGAATGAGAAGAGTGACCTGCAGGCTAACAGACGGAATGAGAAGGGTGAGCTGCAGGCTAACAGACGGAATGAGAAGGGTGACCTGCAGGCTAACAGACGGAATGAGAAGGGTGACCTGCAGGCTAACAGACAGAATGAGAACGGTGACCTACAGGCTAACAGACAGAAGGAGAAGGCTGACCTGCAGGCTAGCAGATTGAATCAGAATGGAGACCTGCAGGCTAAGAGATGGAATGAGAACGGTGACCTACAGGCTAGTGGATGGAATGAGAACTGTGACCTGCAGGCTAGTGGATGGAATGAGAAGGGTGACCTGCAGGCTAGTGGACGGAATGAGAACGGTGACCTGCAATCTCGTGGATGGAATGAGAAGGGAGACCTGCAGGCTAACAGACAGAATGAGAAGGGTGACCTGCAGGCTAACAGGCGGAATGAGAAGGGTGACCTGCAGGCTAACAGACGGAGTAAGAACGATGACCTGAAGGCTAGTGGATGGAATGAGAACGGTGACCTACAGGCTAGTGGACAGAATGAGAACGGTGACCTGCAGGCTAACAGACGGAATGAGAAGGGTGAGCTGCAGGCTAACAGACGGAATGAGAAGGGTGAGCTGCAGGCTAACAGACGGAATGAGAAGGGTGACCTGCAGGCTAACAGACGGAATGAGAAGGGTGACCTGCAGGCTGGTGGATGGAATGAGAAGGGTGACCTGCAGGCTAGTGGACGGAATGAGAACGGTGACCTGCAGGCTAGTGGACGGAATGAGAAGGGTGACCTGCAGGCTAACAGACGGAATGAGAAGGGTGACCTGCAGGCTAGTGGACGGAATGAGAAGGGTGACCTGCAGGCTAACAGACGGAATGAGAGGTGTGACCAGCAGGCTAACAGACAGAATGAGAAGGGTGAGCTGCAGGCTAACAGACGGAATGAGAAGGGTGACCTGCAGGCTAACAGACGGAATGAGAAGGGTGACCTGCAGGCTAACAGACAGAATGAGAACGATGTCCTCCAGGCTAACGGACGGAATGAGAAGGGTGACCTGCAGGCTAGCGGATTGAATGAGAACGGAGACTTGCAGGTTAACAGACGGAATGAGAACGGTGACCTACAGGCTAACGGATGGAATGCGAATGGTGACCTGCAGGCCAGTGGACGGAATGAGAAGGGTGACCTACAGGCTAACAGGCGGAGTGAGAAGGGTGACCTACAGGCTAACAGGCGGAGTGAGAAGGGTGACCTGCAGGCTGGTGGACAGAATGAGAACGGTGACCTGCAGGCTAACAGACGGAATGAGAACGGTGTCCTGCAGGCTAACAGACAGAATGAGAAGGGTGACCTGCAGGCTATTGGACAGAATGAGAACGGTAACCTGCAGGCTAACAGACGGAATGAGAACGGTGTCCTGCAGGCTAACAGACAGAATGAGAAGGGTGACCTGCAGGCTAACAGACAGAATGAGAACGGTAACCTGCAGGCTAACAGACGGTATTAGAATGGTGACCTGCAGGCTAACAGACAGAATGAGAAGGGTGACCTGCAGGCTATTGGACAGAATGAGAACGGTAACCTGCAGGCTAACAGACGGAATGAGAACGGTGTCCTGCAGGCTAACAGACGGAATGAGAAGGGTGACCTGCAGGCTATTAGACATAATGAGAATGGTAACCTGCAGGCTAACAGACGGAATTAGAATGGTGACCTGCAGGCTAACAGACAGAATGAGAACGGTGACCTGCAGGCTAACAGACGGAATGAGAAGGGTGACCTGCAGGCTAACAGACAGAATGAGAAGGGTGACCTGCAGCCTATTGGACAGAATGAGAACGGTGTCCTGCAGGCTAACAGACGGAATGAGAACGGTGTCCTGCAGGCTAACAGACGGAATGAGAAGGGTGACCTGCAGGCTAACAGACGGAATTAGAATGGTGACCTGCAGGCTAACAGACGGAATGAGATGGGTGACCTGCAGGCTAACAGACAGGATGAGAACGGAGACCTGCAGGCTAACAGACGGAATGAAAACAGTGACCTGCAGGCTAACAGACGTAATGAGAACGGTGACCTGCAGGCTAACAGACCGAATGAGATGGGTGACCTGCAGGCTAACAGACGGAATGAAAACGGTGACCTGCAGGCTAACAGACGTAATGAGAACGGTGACCTGCAGGCTAACAGGCAGAATGAAAACGGTGACCTGCAGGCTAACAGACCGAATGAGAACGGTGACCTGCAGGCTAACAGACGGAATGAGAAGGGTGACCTGCAGGCTAACAGGCGGAATTAGAAGGGTGACCTGCAGGCTAACAGGCGGAATTAGAAGGGTGACCTGCAGGCTAACAGACGGAATGAGAAGGGTGACCTGCAGGCTAACAGGCGGAATTAGAAGGGTGACCTGCAGGCTAACAGGCGGAATTAGAAGGGTGACCTGCAGGCTAACAGGCAGAATGAGAACGGTGCCCTGCAGGCTAACAGACGGAATGAGCACCTTCCCTCTCGCCACCCACTTTTTGCACTACTTACCTAATTTGATTTTTTAATATATTTCTTACTGTAATTTACAGTTTGTTATTATGTATTGCACTTGCTGTTGCCACAACAAATTTCATTTCATATACCAGTGATATTAAACCTGATTTCACTCCTCTGACCCTCCTCGTCCCCATCTGAAAGTCTGGCAGCAGTAGCAGTGTCATCAGCAGATTTGAGCCGTACTGACCTGATAGGTGATTTTTATTTTAGTGATTCTATGTCTGTGCACTGGATAGTTGCTGCAAAAACAACAAATTTCAACTTGTTGGTCTGGGCTGATAAACCTGACTCTGCTGTGGTAACGTGGTCCTTCCTGATCGCAGGACCATCACCATCGTGCTGAGTCTGGCATGCTGCCACTCCAGTCACCAGCCAGGCTTCTAGAACATTCCCTCTCCCGCATGACCAAGCACAGCCTGTCTGTTTATAGCACTGGGGAGGGGAATGGAGTGTCCCGGGAGCGTGGAGGGTCTCCTTGTGAGGACTGAGATTTCACATACACATCCCTCATGACACACACACAACACACACCTCATCTCCTATACACACCCCCACATTCACCAAAGAGAAAAAACACACTCACACCCCCACACACACTCACACCTCACTCTCCTCCTCCCCCACCCCACTGTGTCACTCCGCACAGCAGCAGCCTCTGACAATCTGAAGACAGAAATAACCCCTGGGACGGTGGGCCAGATTCCCAGGGGCCCGGTGATGGCAGATTCCTGAGCGGATAAAAATAACCCATGCTGGAGCCGCCCCATGTAAGGATCGAGGGTGAACCTTCACCACAGTCTTGTGGATAAAAATACCCCTGCAACCTGTCACAGAGTCAAACCGTCAGACAGCATGAATCTGCCCAACCCATCCCTGCCGGCTCAGAGGGCTTCGAACCAGCCCCACCTCGCCGTGTTTGACCCACGTTCCTCTCCTTTCCGATGCACGTACCCATCTGCACACCTTTTAAATGTTGTTTATAACACCATAAGACGCAGCAGCAGAATTAGGCTCTGCCATTCCATCATGGCTGATCTATTATCCCTCTCAATCCCATTCTCCTGCCTTCTCTCCGTAGCCTTTGATAGCCTGATTAACCAAGAATCTATCAACCTCTGCTGCAAATATACCCAATGACGGTCTCCACAGCCGTTTGTGGCAATGTATTCCACAGGTTCACCATCCTCTGGCCAAAGAAATTGCTCCTCATCTCTGTTCTAAATGGCTGTCCCTCTGTTCTGAGGCTGTGCCCTCGGGTTCTACACACCCCACTATCGGAATCATCCTCTCCACATCCACTTTATCGAGGCCTTTCAATAGGTTTCAATGTACCTGCCTCAACCACTTCCTCTGGCAACTCAGTCCATCGCCACACCATCAGGCAACACACTCCTGGAGAGAGGCCATTCAGCCCTTCCCTCCTGCTGCTCTCCCTTCACGTCCCTGATCCCTTTTCTTCAACAATCACGCTCCAGTGACTGCCGGCTCCCTCTTCAGCTGCTTAAATCAATATTAACCTTGGGACTTCATGTTGCAGTTTCCCAAAACACTGGTTGGACTACACTTGGCGTATTGTGTACGATTCTGGCCACCTCACTGTGGGATATGGCTACACTGGGGAGGGGGCGGAGGAGATCCACGTTGCCTGGATTGGAAGTGTTTGGTTATCGGGAGAGATTGGATAGGTTGGGATTGCTGTACCTGCAGAGGGGTGACCTGAGAGAGGTTCACAAAATTGGAAAAGGCATCGAAAAGGTAAACAGTTCGACTCTTCGCTGTGGAAGAGAGGGCGTGGTTTAAAGTGAGAGGAAAGAGTTTAAAGGGGTAGAGGTTTTAACAAACAGTCCTTCCAAGAGAGACAACGCTTCACCTGCAGATCTGTTGGGATTGTCTGTTGTATGCGTTACTACCTGGCGTAGATTGGGGGACTGCATCATCAGGCATCCCATCCACCAAAAGCAGAATTTCCTGGTGGACAACCATTTTAATTCCAAATCCCACTCCCATCCGACATGTTGGTCCATAGCCTCTTCTTTTGCCACGATGAGGCCACTCTCAGGGTGGAGGAGCAACACCTCATATTCCATCGAAGGACCCTCCAACCTGATGGCATGAACATCAATTTCTGCTTCCAGTTCCTTTCCATTCCTCTTCCTCCTCCTGTTCCTCACTCAGGCCTCTTACATCTTCTCCTCAGCTGCCCCTCCTCCTTCCCCTTCTCCTATGGTCCACTCTCCCCCCCCATTAGATTCCTTCTTCTCCTGCCCTTTACCTCCACCTATCACTGTATAGCGAGTCCTCCACCCACCTTCTTATTCCAGCATCTTCCCCCTTCCTTTCCCGTCCTGATGAAAGGTCTTGGCTTGAAACATCGACCGCTTATTCCTCCCCTTAGATTCTCCCTGATCCACTGAGTTCCTCCAGCATTCTGCGTACGTTACTGAGTTATTTTAATTTACACTATTTACTTATTTTATTATTTATAGTAATTTTATAATGGCAACAAATTTGACATCATATAAAACAGTGATTCCAATTATGGCCTTTGGAAGTCAACACACACAGACATGCATGCACAGGCACACATGTGTACACACACATGCATGCACCAGCCAACCATCTCACTTTGCCGTGAAACTTGATCATTTGTTGGGACAGAGGGGCAGTAAATTAGTGCTGTTCCAGTGACCCGAGTTCAATTCCCTCCTCTGGGTGGAGTTTACATGTTTTCCCTGGGGCTCTGGTTTCCTCCACATCGCACTGACACCCGGGTTATATAACTGGCCACTGTAAATTGCCCCCAGTGTAAGAAGGGGCCAGGTGTGGGAGAGGAAGCGTTGCAGGAGTGTAGGGGGATGGGAGTGATGGGAATGCTCTACTGGGAGCTGGCAGAGACCCGATGGGCTGAGTGGTTCCTGTGTGGTGCTTAGTCAGTCACACGACTTCAACCCCCCAATTCACTGTCCCCCATGACCCAACCATCATTCCACCAATTCCTGTCACTAAGAACCCCCCTTCACACTGGGACCACTAGTTTACCAGACTCGGGGGTGACCCTCCCATCTCCAGGAGACAGGGGCTGGGGTCTTCAACACCTCACCACCCTCCCCAACGACCAGGAGATGCTTCCGCCTCTCTCATCATCTGATCCCTGGGTCACTGGGACCCCAACCCGCTGGATCCTGGCCGTCAGGTCAGCACAACCATTCAGCCCACTCCTACACTATCGGCACACCCTCTGCACTGACTGGGTCAGCAGAGCAGACCCGTCTGCCCCCAGGCACCTGCCCGCCTTCAGCACCTTTTGCCCGAGCTCTGCATCTTGTGGACTTAGCAGGACTGTCTGCCCCATCCTCACACCGTCTGGGTCAATAGAGCTGTATCACTAACCGTCTGCCTCATGTCCACCCTGACCTTGGCAGACGGTGGGGTGAATTTGGGAGCTGCCCTCCAGGGACAGGCAGGACACCCTCTCACTGCGGACAGGGCAGGTGCCATTGCCTGGTAACAGGTAGTTATACTCACGTTGGGTGAGGCCTCCAGCATGTTGTCACCATGCCAACCGGAGACGGGGACAAAGGGGACGGTAGCTGGGTTGTAACCGATCTTCTTGATGTAGGCACTGACTTCCTTCACGATCTCATCATAGCGCTTCTCGCTGTAGGGGGGCTCGGTGGAGTCCATCTTGTTGATGCCCACAATGAGCTGCTTCACGCCCAGCGTGTAGGCCAGGAGAGCGTGCTCCCTCGTCTGCCCGTTCTTGGAGATGCCCGCCTCAAACTCACCCACACCCGCTGCCACGATCAGCACTGCGCAGTCCGCCTGTGAAGAGGGAAAAGGGATTCAACAGTGGGAAGCACAGTCTCTGACCTCCACGCACTCCAATGCCTTGCCCTAACCCCTCTGAACCCTCACTCCAACCCCCACATCCCCCACTTCTCCTCACTAACTTATGATCTCTGACCTCCACACCCCTTCACCCCTCTCCTCTGACTTCCACCTATGCTCTGTTACCCTTCCAACAACCTCCTTTCTAACCTTCATCCCATGACTCCACACCCTCAAACTCTTCCCTTTCTGACACCCTCTGACCTCTGTGCTGACCCTCCACCTCTGACACACCGACTCACCAATCCTACACCCTCTGATCTCCTCTGCCTTCACACTCCAACCCCCACACCATAACCCCAACTGACCCCCAACCTCTAACCCCACAACTTAACCCCTCCATCCTAGGCTCGCAATCTGCCTGTCCACCTCCCTCACTTCACTCCCCCTATTCCCTTTCGTGTGATCTATGCTTTCACCCCCTCCTTCTGGAGTTTCTGAATGACCGAGTGAGATGTTTCCGCAGGTTGGGGATCTCTGGGTCTCTGCAACCCGGAGCCTCTCAATCAGAATCAGGGGTCAGAGCGGCTTGTGAACCATTGGGATTCTCTAACCAGGGAGGTGTTGGAGAGACTGGGAGACGTTGTGTATTCAGGGAATCGAGGGACAGAGCAGAGGTGGAAGATCCACACTGCTCCACACCTCACAGCCATTACCATCCCAGAACTTCACTTCAGTACCCACTCGTTCTGTCCAAACACAGACTGACACACCGAGGGACCTCTGCATCCTCCAGAACTGTGTCAACATGGGTAGAATAACACACACACGAACTGCAGAGGAATTCAGCAGGTCAGGCAACATCTATGGTGAGGGGTCTACAGCCCGTGTTTTGGGCCAAGACCCTTCATTAGGTCCTGAGCCTGAAACGTTGACAGTCTATTCCCCTCCATAGATGCTGCCTGACCTCTGACCTGCTCCAGCACTTCGTCTGTCTGTGTATACATGTGCACGTTGCTCTGGATTTCCAGCATCCGTAGAACTGCTTGTGTAAGACAGGTATTGGTCAGGCTGGGTCAACACTGCAGTAAGGGAGCTGTCACCAGAACAATCTCATACTTTACCACCTCTGGGCGTTCACTGCCAGATTTTGAAGCTGGATTTAGTTAGCCTGGGAGTGGAACGTCAGTGTCAGTGTCACCTCATCAATTGTAAGGAATGAGGCTCACTAACAACAGGACATCCCTGAGTCAGGAGGTGGGAAGGGTCAGCTGAAGTTCACTCTGGTTCCACAGGAGGACGCGGTCTTGTTCCATCACCGCACTGACGTGTGTGTATAATCCACAGACAGGCCCCAGCCCTCAGCTGTCCATCATCCCCGAACCCCTCCACATCCACCCCCTCCACCACTTCCTGCCCCGTCACCAGCGACCGTGCCTTCAGCTCCCTCTGGAATTCCCACACTCAACCTCTCCAGGTTCTACAGAATTTACGGAAAACTCTGCTTTAGAACAGAGAACACTACAACACAGTGCAATACAGTGCCTGTGGCTCATGGTGTTATACTATCTTTAACAAGATCAATCAACCCATTCCTTCCTCCAGTTTTCTATCTAATGTGCCTATCTAAGAGTCTCTTAAATATCCCTAATGTGTCTGCCTCTACCACCACCCCTGGCAGGGCATTCCACACACTCTGATACCCACCTATATTTTCCTCCAATCCAATTATGTCCTTGTATTAGACAATTCCCACCCCCTCACAGGCTGTCCACTCGATCTATGCCTCTTATCATCTTGTACACCTCTATCAAGTCACCTTTCATCCTCCTTCGCTCCAGAGAGAAAAGCCCTAGCTCACTCGACCTTTTCTCATAAGACACACTCTCTAACCCAGGCAGCATCCTGGTAAATCTCCTCCGCATCCTCTCTAAAGCTTTCACATCCTTTCTTAATGAGGCAACCAGAACTAAACACAAAATTCCAAGTTTGGTCTAACCAGGGTTCTTGTGCCTCTTGAACTTAGTCCCCTGACGAATGAAGGCCAACACACCATACATCTTCTTAAACACCCTAGCAACCTGCATGGAAACTTTGTGGGTTTTCTGGACATGGAGCCCAAAATCCCTCTGTTGCTCCACTCTGTTGAATGGACCAGGAAGGCATTTGATCAGAACAATGCAGAACAAAAGGATTGAACTGTCAATTCTACACACCAGTTTACCCACTAAATAAAATACATCAGCTTCATTGCTCATTTCTGGGGCAGAGACAGACAGCATTTGACATAGATTCATCATCTCCCCAACGTAGAGAGAATCAATCTTCAAGTGAAGAATACATTGTATGTATCAACCTATGGAACTCCCTCTCATCCAATCCCCTCCTTTGGCAGGCTTTGTTGGATCACATTCCCTCAACATGCCCTGGGAATTGTTTGGGAGGGAGCAGGAGAGGTTAGATCATGAAGTACCTCGCCTGGAAATTCCACTGACCTGTGAGGTCCCAGTGATCATGTTCTTGATGAAATCTCTGTGCCCTGGAGCATCGATGATGGTGATGTAGTACTTTGGTGTTTCAAACTTCCACAGAGAGATGTCGATGGTGATCCCTCTCTCTCGCTCTGCCTTCAGTTTGTCCAGGACCCAGGCGTACTTGAAGGAACCTTTACCCATCTGAAAGGGAGCAGACAGCAATCGTTCACATTATGATCACTCTTCCCCAGCTGAGCCTCGGTTTTGACCTGCTCCCTCTCTGCAGATGCTGCCCGACTTGCTGGGTTCCATATTAACCATGGACGGCCAGTCAGACCTATAGCTCTACGAGACAATACAGTTTTGTATTTTCCATTGCCTCGGTGAAACTGCCAGCATAGTCAAAGACCCTACCCATCCCAGAAATTCTCTCTCCTCCCCTCTCACATTGGGCAGTCTGAACGTTCGTACCACCAGGCTCAAGGACAGCTGCTACCCCAGTTATCAAGTTCCTGAACAAACCTCTTCTGTGATAAGATGGACTCTTGGCCTCACCATCTACCTCGTTACAATCTTGCACTTTATTGTTCACCTGCACTGCATCTTGTCTGTAGCTGCTACAGTTTGTTCTGCACTGTGAGCGTTTTACCTCGGTGCACTGTGTGCTGATTTGATCTGCATGAACACCGTATTTCCAGTGACATGAATAAACTAATACCAATACCAGTACCAGAATATACTCTATCAATCCTCTGGGCCCTCTTTTCCAAGTTGGTTGGATCAGTCTGTGAAAATTAAGGTCCTGGTAATTAACGCCACA
Source organism: Mobula hypostoma (assembly GCF_963921235.1). Lineage (NCBI taxonomy): Eukaryota > Metazoa > Chordata > Chondrichthyes > Myliobatiformes > Myliobatidae > Mobula > Mobula hypostoma. The sequence continues at coordinate 164,315,381 of NC_086098.1, read as the reverse complement.
CCTTTAATATTAGCTCAGGTAGCAGATTGCTTTACAGACCAGCAGTCTCCGATTCTCACCATTGTCTGTAAGGAGTTTGTATGTTCTCCCCATGGCCATGTGGGTTTCCTCTGGGAGCTCTGGTTTCCTCCCACATTCCAAAGATTAGGGTTAGTAAGTTGTGGGCATGCTATGTTGGTGCCGTGAACATGGTGACACTTGCGGGCTGCCCCCAGACTGTGATTGTCATTGATGCAAATGATGCATTTCACTGTGTGTCTTGCTATCTATCTGACAATTAAAGCTAATCTTTACCTTTCAGCACTCTCTCTGTGTGGCCCAGGAGAATTTCAGCTCTCAAAGAGAGTTTGAGGCCATCCCTCGGAGTGCAAGTGACTAAACCCTGACCAGTACAGGGAGACAGAGAGTATGGAGTGCTGAGGGTTTCCAGACACAACAAAACTGATCATTCTGAGTAGATACCGCCATATCCAAAAGGAATGTCTTCTCAGCCTTCCCAGCAACCAGAGGCAACGTTGCCCTCAACAGTGGGCGCAGGGGTATAAATTCACCGTAAACCCCTCCAGAACATTGCTGAAGGATTTTACTAGGTCTGCAGGTCAGGAACTGGGGGTGGCCTGATAAACCATAGGTTCAGCAGAGAGATGAGCCCAGGAAAGAGTCACCATTGAAACCAAGGACAGCAGCAACCTGCATTTATATGGCTCTTTCTTAACGTGATAAGCTACCTTGGGAGATTTCTCAGAATCAAGCTTGGCTCTGAGCCAATGGAAGTGAAATGAGGGCAAGCAGCCAAACCTTCTGTCGACAGAGGAGATACTGAGAAGATTGAATGAGGAGTGAGAGATGGGAGCAGGCGGCTGGAAACTGAAGTGTGGTTGGTTGGCAGGTTACAGGGAGGTTTGGGGGGGGCAGGGGTTGAAAAGAAGGCTGAGAGTTTTAAAGTTGCCAGGATGTGAGAGGGCATGGGTCAGGGGTCAGTGGTAGGAGGCAGACCAGCCAGCACTTGGAGGGTGGAAGGCAAAGGGAAGGTGTTGGGGGCGGGGGGGTCAAATCACCACCAGTGGCCAATTCCAAACCATGGCACCCACCAGCTGCCCATCACTACCTAATCAATGTCAAGTTTGTCAGTGGCTCCCCAGCGGTGGGGGACCCCTCCTGAAGAGGCACTGACCACCATGCCCACCAGAGCAGCTTCTGCTCCCATTACAGTGTTCCCTGGCACTGCAATGCCACTCACTCAGGTTCCTGATCCTAGAGACTGACCCACCCTTCCCAGGATCCCAGTAAGCCCAGAGACTGACCCACCATTCCTGAGATCCCTGGAATCCCACAGACATCCACCATCCCCAGGATACCAGCAATCGCAAAGTCAATCCATCATTCCCAGGATCCCAATAATACCAGAGCTGATCCATTATTCCCAGGATCCCAGTAATCCCTGAGATCATTCCGGAAATCCTGGAGTGGTGGCAGTCCAAGTCATTCCAGAAGCCCACACCTCCTGCTGATGGGAAATAATCCTGGTCCGCTGTTGCGTGTAACCCCCCTCAGAAGCTTGACCTACTTTCACACGTATACTGAGCAGACAATGTTCTGCTGGGATTCTGTGAGAATTATTAACGTGCTGGGACCATAGCCACTGTGCTGGAACGGTTGTTACTGTGCTAGGATGCTGCTGGGATTAACGATACTCTGTTGGGATCCTGCTGGGATTATAGTTACTGTGCTGAGAATGTGGTTACCATGCTGGGACTACGGTTGTTGTGCTGGGATTTACATTACTGTGCTGGGATTGACGTCACTTGGCTGGAACCCGCCCAGAACTCTCGATTACCTCTGCCGCCTCCTTCTCAAACTTCTCGATGGTTCGCTTGTCGATGCCGCCGCATTTGTAGATGAGGTGGCCGGTGGTGGTGGACTTGCCAGAGTCGACGTGGCCGATCACCACGATGTTGATGTGGATCTTCTCCTTGCCCATGGTGGGAGGCTGCAGCAGTCTGTGGGCAGAAACGGGCGGGGTAGCGCCGGACACATCCAGAACCCCCAGTGCCCGGTCAAGGGGTCATTGCGAAATATTAACGCGTTCAAAAACAAACCGCCCCAACACCCCACCAGAACCATCTCAGACTCGTATCTTCCCGATATATCTCCGCCCGCACCCCTCCCCCTCTCTCTCTCCACCTGTCGCTATCACTATCTGTCTATCCCATTCTCCATTAACCTTACGATTCACTTTCCCATCTCCGATCCCTCCCCATTCATCTCCCCGTCTCATCCCGTCTCCCTCCCTCTCCCTCCCTTATCCTCCTCCTCTCCTACCGTCTCCCTCTCTCTCTCTTTAAGCCTCCACCACCTCTCTCCTCCCTGAGCCTCTTCTCCTCCCCCTTCACCCTTCATCCCTCAGTCCCTTCCACCTTCCTTCCTTCCTTCCTTCCTTCACTCCTTCCTCCTTCCTCCTTCCCTCCTTCTCGCTGAGCGCTCCGACCGGGACCGCACACAGCGGCTCACCTGGCGCTGGTGCCGGGGAGACGGCGCTGCCTCTCGCCGCTTTTTATCGCCGGGGTGGGGGCGGTGTCAGAGCGCCGGCGCTGCGCAACCGCGACCCGCCCTCCGCCTCTACAGCAATGCGGTAAAGCGGCTGGTGAGAGCGCCGGGACTGCGGAGAGGGCGGGACGGGAGCGGAGGGGGAGGGGAAAGAGGGGAGGGGGAAATGGTGGAGGGGGAAGAGGTGGAACGAGGATGAGGTGAAGGGGAGAGGGAGAGGGTAAAAGGGGAGGGGGAATTGGAAGAGGGAGACAGGTGGGGTGAAAAGGCAGAGGGAAGGGGTAATGGGGAGAGGGAGGGGTGAAGGGGAATGGGGAATGAGGACTGGGAGGGAATTGGGGAGAGGGAGCTGGTGAAGGGGAGAGGGGAATGGGGAGTGGGAAGGGATCAGGGAGAGGGAGGGGTGAAGGGGAATGGGGAATGAGGAGTGTGGGGGATCAGGGAGAGGGAGAGGGAGGGGTGAAGGGGAGAGGGAAATAAAGAGTGGGGGGGAGAAGGGGTGAGGGGAATGGGGAATGAGGAGTGGGGGGTGAAGGTGAAAGGGGAATGGGGAATAAGGAGTCTGAGGGGATTGGGGAGAGGGAGGGGTGAAGGGGAGAGCGGAATGGGGAATGAGTGGGAGGGGATCAGGGAGAGAGGGGGTGAAGGGAAGAGGGGATTGAAGGGTGGGAGGGGATTGGGGAGAGGGAGGGGTGAAGGGGAGAGGGGAATAAAGAGTGGGGGGAGAAGGGGAATGGGGAATGAGGAGTGGGAGGGGTGATGGGGAGAGGGGAATGGGGAATGAGGAGTGTGAGGGGATTGGGAAGAGGGAGGAGGTGAAGGGGAGAGGGGAATAAAGAGTGGGAGGGGGTGGAGATGGGAATGAGGAATGAGGGATGGGAATGAGGAATGAGGAGTGGGAGAGGATCAGGGAGAGAGGGGTGAAGGGGAGAGGGGATTGAAGAGTGGGAGGGGATTGGGGAGAGGGAGGGGGTGAAGGGGAGAGGGGAATGGGGAATGAGAAGTGGGAGGGGATTGGGGAGAGGAAGGGGTTAAGGGGAGAGGGGAATGATGAGTGGGAAGGGGTGAAGGGGAGAGGGGAATGATGAGTGGGAGGGGATTGGGGAAAGGGAGGGGTGAAGGGGAGAGGGGAATGAGTGGAAGGGGATCAGGGAGAGGGAGAGGGTGAAGGGGAATGGGGAATGAGGAGTGGGAGGGATTGGGGAGAGGGAGGGGCTGAAGGGGAGAGGGGAATGAGGAGTGTGTGGGGATTGGGAAGAGGGGAATGAAAAGTGGGAGGGGATCAGGGAGAGAAGGGGTGAAGGGGAGAGGGGATTGAAGAGTGGGAGGGGATTGGGGAGAGGGAGGGGGATGGGGAATGAGGAGTGGGGGGGTTAAGGGGAGAGGGGAATGGGAAATGAGGAGTGTGAGGGGATTGGGGAGAGGGAGGGGTGAAGGGGAGGGGGAATGAAGAGTGGGAGGGGGTGAAGGGGAGAGGGGAATGAGGAGGGAATTGAAGGGTGGGAGGGGATTGGGGAGAGGGAGGGGGTGAAGGGGAGAGGGGAATGGGGAATGAGGACTGAGAGGGGTGAAGGGGAGAGGGGAATGGGGAATGAGGAGTGGGAGGGGATCAGGGAGAGAGGGGGTGAAGGGGAGAGGGAATTGAAGGGTGGGAGGGGATTGGGGAGAGGGAGGGGGTGAAGGGGAGAGGGGAATGGGGAATGAGGAGTGGGAGGGGTGAAGGGGAGAGGGGAATGGGGAATGAGGAGTGGGAGGAGATTGGAAAGAGGGAGGGGTGAAGAGGACAGTGGAATGAAGAGTGGGGGGGTGAAGGGGAGAGGGGAATGAGTGGGAAGGAAACAGGGAGAGAGGGGTGAAGGGGAGATGGGATTGAAGAATGGGAGGGGATTGGGGAGAGGGAGGGGGTGAAGGGGAGAGGGGAATGGGGAATGAGAAGTGGGAGGGGATTGGGGAGAGGAAGGGGTTAAGGGGAGAGGGGAATGAAGAGTGGGAGGGGGTGAAGGGGAGAGGGGAATGAAGAGTGGGAGGGGATTGGGGAGAGGAAGGGGTTAAGGGAAGAGGGGAATGAAGAGTGGGAGGGGGTGAAGGGGAGAGGGGAATGAGGAGAGGGAGGGGATTGGGGAAAGGGAGGGGTGAAGGGGAGAGGGGAATGAGTGGAAGGGGATCAGGGAGGTGAAGGGGAATGGGGAATGAGGAGTGGGAGGGGATTGGGGAGAGGGAGGGGGTGAAGAGGAGAGGGGAATGGGGAATGAGGAGTGTGTGGGGATTGGGGAGAGGGAGGGGGTGAAGGGGAGAGGATAATAAAGAGTGGGAGGAGGTGGAGATGGGAATGGGGAATGAGGAGTGGGAGGGGATCAGGGAGACAGGGGGTGAAGGGGAGAGGGGATTGAAGAGTGGGAGGAGATTGAAGAGTGGGAGGGGATTGGGGAGAGGGGAATGACGAGTGGGAGGGGGTGAAGGGGAGAGGGGAATGAGGAGTGGGAGGGGATTGGGGAAAGGGAGGGGTGAAGGGGAGAGGGGAATGAGTGGAAGGGGATCAGGGAGAGGGAGGGGGTGAAGGGGAATGGGGAATGAGGAGTGGGAGGGGATTGGGGAGAGGGAAGGGGTGAAGGGGAGAGGGGAACGGGGAAAGGAGTGTGAGGTGATTGGGGGGAGGGAGGGGGTGAAGGGGAGAGGGGAATGAAGAGTGGGAGGGGATCAGGGAGAGAAGGAGTGAAGGGGAGAAGGGATTGAAGAGTGGGAGGGGATTGGGGAGGGGGATGGGGAATGAGGAGTCGGAGGGGTGAAGGGGAGATGGGAATGGGGAATGAGGAGTGTGAGGGGATGGGGAGAGGGAGGGGGTGAAGGGGAGAGAGGAATAAAGAGTGGGAGGGGGTGGAGATGGGAATGGGGAATGAGGTGTGGGAGGGGATCAGGGAGAGAGGGGGTGAAGGGGAGAGGGGATTGAAGAGTGGTATGGCATTGGAGAGAGGGAGGGGGTGAAGGGGAGGGGAATGGGGAATGAGGAGTGGGAGGGGATTGGGGAGAGGGAAGGGGTGAAGGGGAGAGGGGAATGAAGAGTGGGAGGGGATCAGGGAGAGAAGGGGTGAAAGGGAGAGGGGATTGGGGAGAGGGAGGGGGATGGGTAATGAGGAGTGGGAGGGGTGAACGGGAGAGGGGAATGAGTGTGAGGGGATTGGGGAGAGGGGAATAAAGAGTGGAAGAGGGTGAAGGGGAGAAGGAAATGGGAAATGAGTGGGAGGGGATCAGGGAGAGAGGGGGTGAAGGGGAGAGGGGATTGAAGGGTGGGAGGGGACTGGGGAGAGGGGAATGGGGAATGAGGAGTGGGAGAGGTGAAGGGAAGAGGGGAATGGGGAAAGAGGAGTGAGAGGGGATTGGGGAGAGGGAGAGGGTGAAGGGGAGAGGGGAATGAAGAGTGGGAGGGGGTGGAGACGGGAAGGGGGAATGAGGAGTGGGAGGGGATCAGGGAGAGATGGGTGAAGGGGAGAGGGGATTGAAGAGTGGGAGGGGATTGGGGAGTGGGGGGTGAAGGGGATGGGAATGGGGAATGAGGAGTGGGAGGGGTGAAGGGGAGAGGGGAATGGGGAATGAGGAGTGTGAGGGGATTGGGGAGAGGGAGGGGTGAAGGGGAGTGTGGAATAAAGAGTGGGAGGAGGTGAAGGGGTGAGGGGAATGGGGAATGAGGAGTGGGAGGGGTGAAGGGGAGAGGGGATTAATGAGTGGGAGGGGGTGGAGATGGGAATGGGGAATGAGGAGTGGGAGGGGATCAGGGAGAGGGGATTGAAGAGTGGGAGGGGATTGGGGAGAGGAAGGTATTAAGGGAAGAGAGGAATGAAGAGTGGGAGGGGGTGACGGGGAGAGGGGAATGAGTGGGAGGGGATTGGGGAAAGGGAGGGTTGAAGGGGAGAGGGGAATGAGTGGAAGGGGATCAGGGAGAGGGAGGGGGTGAAGGGGAATGGGGAATGAGGAGTGGGAGGGGATCAGGGAGAGAGGGGGTGAAGGGGAGAGGGGATTGAAGAGTGGGAGGGGATTGAGGAGAGGAAGAGGTTAAGGGGAGAGGGGAATGAAGAGTTGGAGGGGGTGAAGGGGAGAGGGGAATGAGGAGTGGGAGGGGATTGGGGAAAGGGAGGTGTGAAGGGGAGAGGGGAATGAGTGGAAGGGGATCAGGGAGAGGGAGGGTGTGAAGGGGAATGGGGAATGAGGAGTGTGCGGAGATTGGGGAGAGGGAAGGGGTGAAGGGGAGAGGGGAATGGGGAAAAGAGTGTGAGGGGATTGGGGAGAGGGAGGGGGTAAAGTGGAGAGGGGAATGCAGAGTGGGAGGGGATCAGGGAGAGAAGGGGTGAAGGGGAGAGGGGATTGAAGAGTGTGAGGGGATTGGGGAGAGGGAGGGGATGAAGGGGAGAAGGGAATGAAGAGTGGGAGAGGATCAGGGAGAGAAGGGGTGAAGGGGAGAGGGGATTGGGGAGATGGAGGGGGTGAAGGGGAGCGGGATGGGGAATGAGGAGTGGGAGGGGTTTGGGGAGAGGCAGGGAGTGAAGGGGAGAGGGGAATAAAGAGTGGGAGGGGATTGGGGAGAGGAAGGGGTTAAGGGAAGAGGGGAATGAAGAGTGGGAGGGGGTGAAGGGGAGAGGGGAATGAGTGGGAGGGGATTGGGGAAAGGGAGGGTTGAAGGGAGAGGGGAATGAGTGGAAGGGGATCAGGGAGAGGGAGGGGGTGAAGGGGAATGGGGAATGAGGAGTGGGAGGGGATTGGGGAGAAGGAAGGGGTGAAGGGGAGAAGGTAATGGGGAAAGGAGTGTGAGGGGATTGGGGAGAGGGAGGGGGTGAAGGTGAGAGGGGAATGAAGAGTGGGGGGGATCAGGGAGAGAAGGGGTGAAGGGGAGAGGGGATTGAAGAGTGGGAGGGGATTGAGGAGAGGGAGGGGGATGGGTAATGAGGAGTGGGAGGGGTGAAGGAGAGAGGGGAATGGGGAATGAGGAGTGTGAGGGGATTGGGGAGAGGGAGGAGGTGAAGGGGAGAGGGGAATAAAGAGTGGGAGGGGATTGAGAAGAGGGAGGGGGTGAAGGGGAGAGGGGAATGGGGAATGAGAAGTGGGAGGGGATTGGGGAGAGGAAGGGGTTAAGGGGAGAGGGGAATGATGAGTGGGAGGGGGTGAAGGGGAGAGGGGAATGAGGAGTGGGAGGGGATTGGGGAAAGGGAGGGGTGAAGGGGAGAGGGGAATGAGTGGAAGGGGATCAGGGAGAGGGAGAGGGTGAAGGGGAATGGGGAATGAGGAGTGGGAGGGATTGGGGAGAGGGAGGGGCTGAAGGGGAGAGGGGAATGGGGAATGAGTGTGTGGGGATTGGGGAGAGGGGAATGAAGAGTGTAAGGGGGTGAAGGTGAGAGGGGAATGTGAAATGAGTGGGAGGGGATCAGGGAGAGGGGGTGAAGGGGAGAGGGGATTGAAGGCTGGGAGGGGATTGTGGAGAGGGAGGGGGTAAAGGGGAGATGGGAATGGGGAATGAGTGTGAGGGGATTGGGGAGAGGGGAATGAGTGGGGGGGTGGAGAGGGGAAGGGGGAATGAGGAGTGGGAGGGGATCAGGGAGAGAGGGGTGAAGGGGAGAGGGGATTGAAGAGTGGGAGGGGATTGGGGAGAGGGAGGGGGTGAAGGGGATGGGAATGGGGAATGAGGAGTGGGAGGGGTGAAGGGGAGAGGGGAATGGGGAATGAGGAGTGTGAAGGGATTGGGGAGAGGAAGGGGTGAAGGGGAGTGGGGAATAAAGAGTGGGAGGGGGTGAAGGGGAGAGGGGAATGGGGAATGAGGAGTGGGAGGGGTGAAGGGGAGAGGGGATTAATGAGTGGGAGAGTGTGAAGGGGAGAGGGGAATGGGGAATGAGGAGTGGGCAGGGATCGGGGAGGGAGGGGTGAAGTGGAGAGGGGAATGGGGAATGAGTGTGAGGGGATTGGGGAGAGGGAGGGGGTGAAGGGGAGAGGGGAATGGGGAATGAGGAGTGTGAGGGGATTGGGAAGAGGGAGGGGTGAAGAAGAGAGGGGAATGAAGAGTGGGAGGGGGTGAAGGGGAGAGGGGAATGAAGAGTGGGAGGGGATTGGGGAGAGGAAGGGGTTAAGGGAAGAGGGGAATGCAGAGTGGGAGGGGGTGAAGGGGAGAGGGGAATGAGGAGTGGGAGGGGATTGGGGAAAGGGAGGGTTGAAGGGGAGAGGGGAATGAGTGGAAGGGGATCAGGGAGAGGGAGGGGGTGAGGGGGAATGGGGAATGAGGAGTGGGAGGGGATTGGGGAGAAGGAAGGGGTGAAGGGGAGAGGGTAATGGGGAAAGGAGTGTGAGGGGATTGGGGAGAGGGAGGGGGTGAAGGGGAGAGGGGAATGAAGAGTGGGGGGGATCAGGGAGAGAAGGGTTGAAGGGGAGAGGGGATTGAAGAGTGGGAGGGGATTGAGGAGAGGGAGGGGGATGGGTAATGAGGAGTGGGAGGGGTGAAGGAGAGAGGGGAATGGGGAATGAGGAGTGTGCGGGGATTAGGGAGAGGGAGGAGGTGAAGGGGAGAGGGGAATAAAGAGTGGGAGGGGGTGGAGATGGGAATGAGGAATGAGAAGTGGGAGATGATCAGGGAGAGAGGGGTGAAGGGGAGAGGGGATTGAAGAGTGGGAGGGGATTGGGAAGAGGGAGGGGGTGAAGGGGAGAGGGGAATGGGGAATGAGAAGTGGGAGGGGATTGGGGAGAGGAAGGGGTTAAGGGGAGAGGGGAATGATGAGTGGGAGGGGCTGAAGGGGAGAGGGGAATGATGAGTGGGAGGGGATTGGGGAAAGGGAGGGGTGAAGGGGAGAGGGGAATGAGTGGAAGGGGATCAGGGAGAGGGAGAGGGTGAAGGGGAATGGGGAATGAGGAGTGGGAGGGATTGGGGAGAGGGAGGGGCTGAAGGGGAGAGGGGAATGGGGAATGAGTGTGTGGGGATTGGGGAGAGGGGAATGAAGAGTGGGAGGGGTTCAGGGAGAGAAGGGGTGAAGGGGAGAGGGGATTGAAGAGTGGGAGCAGATTAGGGAGGGGGATGGGGAATGAGGAGTGGGGGGGTGAAGGGGAGAGGGGAATGGGGAATGAGGAGTGTGAGGGGATTGGGGAGAGGGAGGGGGTGAAGGGGAGAGGGGATTGAAGAGTGGGAGGGGATTGGGGAGAGGGAGGGGGTGAAGGGGAGGGGAATGGGGAATGAGGAGTGGGAGGGGTGAAGGGGAGAGGGGAATGGGGAATGAGGAGTGTGCGGGGATTGGGGAGAGGGGAATGAAGAGTGGGAGGGGGTGGAGATTGGAATGGGGAATGAGGAGTGTGAGGGGATCAGGGAGAGAGGGGGTGAAGGGGAGAGGGGATTGAAGAGTGGGAGGGGATTGGGGAGAGGGAGGGGGTGAAGGGGAGGGGAATGGGGAATGAGGAGTGGGAGGGTTGAAGGGAAGAGGGGAATGGGGAATGAGTGTGAGGGGATTGGGGGGAGGGGAATAAAGAGTGGAAGGGGGTGAAGGGGAGAGGGGAATGGGAAATGAGTGGGAGGGGATCAGGGAGAGAGGGGGTGAAGGGGAGAGGGGATTGAAGGGTGGGAGGGGACTGGGGAGAGGGAGGGGGTGAAGGGGAGAGGGGAATGGGGACTGAGCAGTGGGAGGGTTGAAGGGGAGAGGGGAATGGGGAATGAGGAGTGAGGGGATTGGGGAGAGGGAGAGAGTGAAGGGGAGAGGGGAATGAAGAGTGGTAGGGGGTGGAGAGGGGAAGGGGGAATGAAGGGGAATGAGGAGTGGGAGGGATCAGGGAGAGAGGGGGTGAAGGGGAGACGGGATTGAAGGGTGGGAGGGGACTGGGGAGAGGGAGGGGGTGAAGGGGAGAGGGGAATGGGGAATGAGGAGTGGGGGGGTGAAAGGGAGAGGGGAATGGGGAATGAGGAGTGTGAGGGGATTGGGGAGAGGGAGAGGGTGAATGAGAGTGTGAGGGGGTGGAGAGGGGAATGGGGAATGAGGTGTGGGAGGGGATCAGGGAGAGAGGGGGTGAAGGGGAGAGGGGATTGAAGAGTGGGAGGGGATTGGGGAGAGGGAGGGGGTGAAGGGGAGGGGAATGGGGAATGAGGACTGGGAGGGATGAAGGGGAGAAGGGAATGGGGAATGAGGAGTGTGAGGGAATTGGGGAGAGGGAGAGGGTGAAGGGCAGGGGAATGGGGAATGAGGAGTGGGAGGGGTGAAGGGGAGAGGGGAATGGGGAATGAGTGTGAGGGGATTGGGGAGAGGGGAATAAAGAGTGTAAGGGGGTGAAGGTGAGAGGGGAATGGGAAATGAGTGGGAGGGGATCAGGGAGAGGGGGTGAAGGGGAGAGGGGATTGAAGGGTGGGAGGGGATTGTGGAGAGGGAGGGGGTAAAGGGGAGATGATAATGGGGAATGAGGAATGGGAGGGGTGAAGGGGAGAGGGGAATGGGGAATGAGGAGTGTGAGGGGATTGGGGAGAGGGGAATGAGTGGGGGGTGGAGAGGGAAAGGGGGAATGAGGAGTGGGAGGGATCAGGGAGAGAGGGGTGAAGGGGAGAGGGGATTGAAGAGTGGGAGGGGATTGGGGAGAGGGAGGGGGTGAAGGGGATGGGAATGGGGAATGAGGAGTGGGAGGGGTGAAGGGGAGAGGGGAATGGGGAATGAGGAGTGTGAGGGGATTGGGGAGAGGGAGGGGTGAAGGGGAGTGGGGAATAAAGAGTGGGAGGAGGTGAAGGGGAGAGGGGAATGGGGAATGAGGAGTGGGAGGGGTGAAGGGGAGAGGGGATTAATGAGTGGGAGAGTGTGAAGGGGAGAGGGGAATGGGGAATGAGGAGTGGGCAGGGATCGGGGAGGGAGGGGTGAAGAGGAGAGGGGAATGGGGAATGAGTGTGAGGGGATTGGGGAGAGGGAGGGGGTGAAGGGGAGAGGGGAATGAAGAGTGGGAGGAGGTGGAGAGGGGAATGGGGAATGAGGAGTGGGAGAGGATCAGGGAGAGAGGGGGTGAAGGGGAGAGGGGATTGAAGAGTGGGAGGGGATTGGGGAGAGGGAGGGGTTGAAGGGGAGAGGGGAATGATGAGTGGGAGGGGGTGAAGGGGAGAGGGGAATGGGGACTGAGGAGTGGGAGGGGTGAAGGGGAGAGGGGATTAATGAGTGGGAGAGTGTGAAGGGGTGAGGGGAATGGGGAATGAGGAGTGGGCTGGGATCGGGGAGGGAGGGGTGAAGAGGAGAGGGGAATGGGGAATGAGTATGAGGGGATTGGGGAGAAGGAGGGGGTGAAGGGGAGAGGGGAATGAAGAGTGGGAGGAGGTGGAGAGGGGAATGGGGAGAGGGAGGGGCTGAAGGGGAGAGGGGAATGGGGAATGAGGAGTGTGTGGGGATTGGGGAGAGAGGGGAATGAAGAGTGGGAGGGGATCAGGGAGAGAAGGGGTGAAGGGGAGAGGGGATTGAGGAGAGGGAGGGGGTGAAGGGGAGGGGGATGGGGAATGAGGAGAGGGGAGGGGATTGGGGAGAGGAAGGGGTTAAGGGAAGAGGGGAATGAAGAGTGGGAGGGGTGAAGGGGAGAGGGGAATGAGGAGTGTGAGAGGATTGGGGAAAGGGAGGGTTGAAGGGGAGAGGGGAATGAGTGGAAGGGGATCAGGGAGAGGGAGGGGGTGAAGGGGAATGGGGAATGAGGAGTGGGAGGGGATTGGGAAGAAGGAAGGGGTGAAGGGGAGAGGGTAATGGGGAAAGGAGTGTGGGGGGATTGGGGAGAGGGAGGGGGTGAAGGTGAGAGGGGAATGAAGAGTGGGGGGATCAGGGAGAGAAGGGGTGAAGGGGAGAGGGGATTGAAGAGTGGGAGGGGATTGAGGAGAGGGAGGGGGATGGGTAATGAGGAGTGGGAGGGGTGAAGGGGAGAGGGGAATGGGGAATGAGGAGTGTGAGGGGATTGGGGAGAGGGAGGAGGTGAAGGGGAGAGGGGAATAAAGAGTGGGAGGGGGTGGAGATGGGAATGAGGAATGAGGAGTGGGAGAGGATCAGGGAGAGAGGGGGTGAAGGGGAGAGGGGATTGAAGAGTGGGAGGGGATTGGGGAGAGGGAGGGGGTGAAGGGGAGAGGGGAATGGGTAATGAGAAGTGGGAGGGGATTGGGGAGAGGAAGGGGTTAAGGGGAGAGGGGAATGATGAGTGGGAGGGGGTGAAGGGGAGAGGGGAATGATGAGTGGGAGGGGATTGGGGAAAGGGAGGGGTGAAGGGGAGAGGGGAATGAGTGGAAGGGGATCAGGGAGAGGGTGAAGGGGAATGGGGAATGAGGACTGGGAGGGATTGGGGAGAGGGGAATGGGGAATGAGGAGTGTGTGGCGATTGGGGAGAGGGGAATGAAGAGTGGGTGGGGATCAGGGAGAGAAGGGGTGAAGGGGAGAGGTTATTGAAGAGTGGGAGGGGATTGGGGAGAGAAGGGGGATGGGGAATGAGGAGTGGGGGGGTGAAGGGGAGAGGGGAATGGGGAATGAGGTGTGTGAGGGGATTGGGGAGAGGGAGGGGGTGAAGGGGAGAGGGGATTGAAGAGTGGGAGGGGAGAGGGAGGGGGTGAAGGGGAGGGGAATGGGGAATGAGGAGTGTGAAGGGATTGGGGAGAGGGAGGGGTGAAGGGGAGTGGGGAATAAAGAGTGGGAGGGGGTGAAGGGGAGAGGGGAATGGGGAATGAGGAGTGGGAGGGGATCAGGGAGAGAGGGGGTGAAGAGGAGAGGGGATTGAAGAGTGGGAGGGGATTGGGGAGAGGGAGGGGGTGAAGGGGAGGGGAATGGGGAATGAGGAGTGGGAGGGTTGAAGGGAAGAGGGGAATGGGGAATGAGTGTGAGGGGATTGGGGGGAGGGGAATAAAGAGTGGAAGGGGGTGTTGGGGAGAGGGGAATGGGGATTGAGGAGTGGGAGGGGATCAGGGAGAGAGGGGGTGAAGGGGAGAGGGGATTGTAGGGTGGGAGGGGACTGGGGAGAGGGAGGGGGTGAAGGGGAGAGGGGAATGGGGAATGAGGAGTGGGGGGTGATCGGGAGAGGGGAATGGGGAATGAGGAGTGTGAGGGGATTGGGGAGAGGGAGAGAGTGAAGGGGAGAGGGGAATGAAGAGTGGTAGGGGGTGGAGAGGGGAAGGGGGAATGAGGAGTGGGAGGGGATCAGGGAGAGAGGGGGTGAAGGGGAGAGGAGATTGAAGAGTGGGAGGGGATTGGGGAGAGGGAGGGGGTGAAGGGGGTGGGAATGGGGAATGAGGAGTGGGAGGGGTGAAGGGGAGAGGGGAATTGGGAATGAGGAGTGTGAGGGGATTGGGGAGAGGGGAATGAAGAGTGTGAGGGGGTGGAGAGGGGAATGGAGAATGAGGTGTGGGAGGGGATCAGGGAGAGAGGGGGTGAAGGAGAGAGGGGATTGAAGAGTGGGAGGGGATTGGGGAGAGGGAGGGGGTGAAGGGGAGGGGAATGGGGAATGAGGACTGGGAGGGATGAAGGGAAGAGGGGAATGGGGAATGAGGAGTGTGAGGGAATTGGGGAGAGGGAGAGGGTGAAGGGCAGGGGAATGGGGAATGAGGAGTGGGAGGGGTGAAGGGGAGAGGGGAATGGGGAATGAGTGTGAGGGGATTGGGGAGAGGGGAATAAAGAGTGTAAGGGGGTGAAGGTGAGAGGGGAATGGGAAATGAGTGGGAGGGGATCAGGGAGAGGGGGTGAAGGGGAGAGGGGATTGAAGGGTGGGAGGGGATTGTGGAGAGGGAGGGGGTAAAGGGGAGATGGGAATGGGGAATGAGGAATGGGAGGGGTGAAGGGGAGAGGGGAATGGGGAATGAGGAGTGTGAGGGGATTGGGGAGAGGGGAATGAGTGGGGGGGTGGAGAGGGGAAGGGGGAATGAGGAGTGGGAGGGGATCAGGGAGAGAGGGGTGAAGGGGAGAGGGGATTGAAGAGTGGGAGGGGATTGGGGAGAGGGAGGGGGTGAAGGGGATGGGAATGGGGAATGAGGAGTGGGAGGGGTGAAGGGGAGAGGGGAATGGGGAATGAGGAGTGTGAGGGGATTGGGGAGAGGGAGGGGTGAAGGGGAGTGGGGAATAAAGAGTGGGAGGGGGTGAAGGGGAGAGGGGAATGAGGAGTGGGAGGGGTGAAGGGGAGAGGAGAATAATGAGTGGGAGAGTGTGAAGGGGAGAGGGGAATGGGGAATGAGGAGTGGGCAGGGATCGGGGAGGGAGGGGTGAAGAGGAGAGGGGAATGGGGAATGCGTGTGAGGGGATTGGGGAGAGGGAGGGGGTGAAGGGGAGAGGAGAATGAAGAGTGGGAGGAGGTGGAGAGGGGAATGGGGAATGAGGAGTGGGGGGGTGAAGGGGAGAGGGGAATGGGAATGAGGAGAGAGGGAATGGGGAATGAGGAGTGTGAGAGGATTGGGGAGAGGGAGGGTTTAAGGGGAGAGGGGAATGAGGAGTGGGAGGGGATTGGGGAGAGGGAGGGGGTGAAGGGGAATGGGGAATGAGGAGTGGGAGGGGATCGGGTAGAGGGAGGGGGTGAAGGGGAATGGGGAATGAGGAGTGTGAGGGGATTGGGGAGAGGGAGGGGTGAAGGGGAGTGGGGAATAAAGAGTGGGAGGAGGTGAAGGGGAGAGGGGAATGGGGAATGAGGAGTGGGAGGGGTGAAGGGGAGAGGGGAATGATGAGTGGGAGGAGGTGAAGGGGAGAGGGGAATGGGGAATGAGGAGTGGGAGGGGATTGGGGAGAGGGAGGGGTGAAGGGGAGAGGGGAATGAGTGGAAGGGGATCAGGGAGAGGGAGAGGGTGAAGGGGAATGGGGAATGAGGAGTGGGAGGGATTGGGGAGAATGAGGGGCTGAAGGGGAGAGGGGAATGGGGAATGAGGAGTGGGGGGGTGATCGGGAGTGAGGGAGAGGGGAATGGGGAATGAGGAGTGAGGGGATTGTGGAGAGGGAGAGAGTGAAGGGGAGAGGGGAATGAAGAGTGGGAGGGGGTGGAGAGGGGAATGGGGAATGAGGAGTGGGAGGGGATCAGGGAGAGAGGGGGTGAAGGGGAGAGGGGATTGAAGAGTGGGAGGGGATTGGGGAGAGGGAGGGGGTGAAGGGGAGAGGGGAATGGGGAATGAGAAGTGGGAGGGGTGAAGGGGAGAGGGGAATTGGGAATGAGAAGTGTGGGAGAGGGGAATGAGGTGTGGGAGGGGATTGGGGAGAAGGAGGGGGTGAAGGGGAATGGGGAATGAGGAGTGGGAGGGGATCGGGTAGAGAGGGGGTGAAGGGGAGAGGGGATTGAAGAGTGGGAGGGGATTGGGGAGAGGGAGGGGGTGAAGGGGAGGGGAATGGGGAATGAGGACTCGGAGGGATGAAGGGGAGAAGGGAATGGGGAATGAGGAGTGTGAGGGAATTGGGGAGAGGGAGAGGGTGAAGGGCAGGGGAATGGGGAATGAGGAGTGGGAGGGGTGAAGGGGAGAGGGGAATGGGAAATGAGTGGGAGGGGATCAGGGAGAGGGGGTGAAGGGGAGAGGGGATTGAAGGGTGGGAGGGGATTGTGGAGAGGGAGGGGGTAAAGGGGAGATGGGAATGGGGAATGAGGAATGGGAGGGGTGAAGGGGAGAGGGGAATGGGGAATGAGGAGTGTGAGGGGATTGGGGAGAGGGGAATGAGTGGGGGGTGGAGAGGGAAAGGGGGAATGAGGAGTGGGAGGGATCAGGGAGAGAGGGGTGAAGGGGAGAGGGGATTGAAGAGTGGGAGGGGATTGGGGAGAGGGAGGGGGTGAAGGGGATGGGAATGGGGAATGAGGAGTGGGAGGGGTGAAGGGGAGAGGGGAATGGGGAATGAGGAGTGTGAAGGGATTGGGGAGAGGGAGGGGTGAAGGGGAGTGGGGAATAAAGAGTGGGAGGGGGTGAAGGGGAGAGGGGAATGGGGAATGAGGAGTGGGAGGGGTGAAGGGGAGAGGGGAATAATGAGTGGGAGAGTGTGAAGGGGAGAGGGGAATGGGGAATGAGGAGTGGGCAGGGATCGGGGAGGGAGGGGTGAAGAGGAGAGGGGAATGGGGAATGCGTGTGAGGGGATTGGGGAGAGGGAGGGGGTGAAGGGGAGAGGAGAATGAAGAGTGGGAGGAGGTGGAGAGGGGAATGGGGAATGAGGAGTGGGGGGGTGAAGGGGAGAGGGGAATGGGGAATGAGGAGTGTGAGGGGATTGGGGAGAGGGAGGAGGTGAAGGGGAGAGGGGAATAAAGAGTGGGAGGGGGTGGAGATGGGAATGGGGAATGAGGAGTGGGAGAGGATCAGGGAGAGAGGGGGTGAAGGGGAGAGGGGATTGAAGAGTGGGAGGGGATTGGGGAGAGGGAGGGGGTGAAGGGGAGAGGGGAATGGGGAATGAGAAGTGGGAGTGGATTGGGGAGAGGAAGGGGTTAAGGGGAGAAGGGAATAATGAGTGGGAGGGGGTGAAGGGGAGAGGGGAATGAGGAGTGGGAGGGGATTGGGGAAAGGGAGGGGTGAAGGGGAGAGGGGAATGAGTGGAAGGGGATCAGGGAGAGGGAGAGGGTGAAGGGGAATGGGGAATGAGGAGTGGGAGGGATTGGGGAGAATGAGGGGCTGAAGGGGAGAGGGGAATGGGGAATGAGGAGTGGGGGGGGTGATCGGGAGAGGGGAATGGGGAATGAGGAGTGAGGGGTTTGGGGTGAGGGAGAGAGTGAAGGGGAGAGGGGAATGAAGAGTGGTAGGGGGTGGAGAGGGGAAGGGGGAATGAGGAGTGGGAGGGGATCAGGGAGAGAGGGGGTGAAGGGGAGAGGGGATTGAAGAGTGGGAGGGGATTGGGGAGAGGGAGGGGGTGAAGGGGGTGGGGAATGGGGAATGTGGGGAATGTGGAGTGGGGGGGGTGAAGGGGAGAGGGGAATGGGGAATGAGGAGTGAGGGGATTGTGGAGAGGGAGAGAGTGAAGGGGAGAGGGGAATGAAGAGTGGTAGGGGGTGGAGAGGGGAAGGGGGAATGAGGAGTGGGAGGGGATCAGGGAGAGAGGGGGTGAAGGGGAGAGGGGATTGAAGAGTGGGAGGGGATTGGGAAGAGGGAGGGGGTGAAGGGGTGGGAATGGGGAATGAGGAGTGGGAAGGGTGAAGGGGAGAGGGGAATTGGGAATGAGGACTGTGAAGGGATTGGGGAGAGGGGAATGAAGAGTGGGAGGGGGTGGAGAGGGGAATGGGGAATGAGGTGTGGGAGGGGATCAGGGAGAGAGGGGGTGAAGGGGAGAAGGGATTGAAGAGTGGGAGGGGTTGGGGAGAGGGAGGGGGTGAAGGGGAGGGGAATGGGGAATGAGGACTGGGAGGGATGAAGGGAAGAGGGGAATGGGGAATGAGGAGTGTGAGGGAATTGGGGAGAGGGAGAGGGTGAAGGGGAGGGGAATGGGGAATGAGGAGTGGGAGGGGTGAATGGGAGCGGGGAATGGGGAATGAGTGTGAGGTGATTGGGGAGAGAGGAATAAAGAGTGTAAGGGGGTGAAGGTGAGAGGGGAATGGGAAATGAGTGGGAGGGGATCAGGGAGAGGGGGTGAATGGGAGAGGGGATTGAAGGGTGGGAGGGGATTGTGGAGAGGGAGGGGGTAAAGGGAAGATGGGAATGGGGAATGAGGAATGGGAGGGGTGAAGGGGAGAGGGGAATGGGGAATGAGGAGTGTGAGGGGATAGGGGAGAGGGGAATGAGTGGGGGGTGGAGAGGGAAAGGGGGAATGAGGAGTGGGAGGGATCAGGGAGAGAGGGGTGAAGGGGAGAGGGGATTGAAGAGTGGGAGGGGATTGGGGAGAGGGAGGGGGTGAAGGGGATGGGAATGGGGAATGAGGAGTGGGAGGGGTGAAGGGGAGAGGGGAATGGGGAATGAGGAGTGTGAAGGGATTGGGGTGAGGGAGGGGTGAAGGGGAGTGGGGAATAAAGAGTGGGAGGGGGTGAAGGGGAGAGGGTAATGGGGAATGAGGAGTGGGAGGGGTGAAGGGGAGAGGGGAATAATGAGTGGGAGAGTGTGAAGGGGAGAGGGGAATGGGGAATGAGGAGTGGGCAGGGATCGGGGAGGGAGGGGTGAAGAGGAGAGGGGAATGGGGAATGCGTGTGAGGGGATTGGGGAGAGGGAGGGGGTGAAGGGGAGAGGAGAATGAAGAGTGGGAGGAGGTGGAGAGGGGAATGGGGAATGAGGAGTGGGGGGGTGAAGGGGAGAGGGGAATGGGGAATGAGGAGTGTGAGGGGATTGGGGAGAGGGAGGAGGTGAAGGGGAGAGGGGAATAAAGAGTGGGAGGGGGTGGAGATGGGAATGGGGAATGAGGAGTGGGAGAGGATCAGGGAGAGAGGGGGTGAAGGGGAGAGGGGATTGAAGAGTGGGAGGGGATTGGGGAGAGGGAGGGGTTGAAGGGGAGAGGGGTATGGGTAATGAGAAGTGGGAGTGGATTGGGGAGAGGAAGGGGTTAAGGGGAGAAGGGAATAATGAGTGGGAGGGGTGAAGGGGAGAGGGGAATGAGGAGTGGGAGGGGATTGGGGAAAGGGAGGGGTGAAGGGGAGAGGGGAATGAGTGGAAGGGGATCAGGGAGAGGGAGAGGGTGAAGGGGAATGGGGAATGAGGAGTGGGAGGGATTGGGGAGAATGAGGGGCTGAAGGGGAGAGGGAAATGGGGAATGAGGAGTGGGGGGTGTGATCGGGAGAGGGGAATGGGGAATGAGGAGTGAGGGGTTTGGGGAGAGGGAGAGAGTGAAGGGGAGAGGGGAATGAAGAGTGGTAGCGGGTGGAGAGGGGAAGGGGGAATGAGGAGTGGGAGGGGATCAGGGAGAGAGGGGGTGAAGGGGAGAGGGGATTGAAGAGTGGGAGGGGATTGGGGAGAGGGAGGTGGTGAAGGGGGTGGGAATGGGGAATGAGGAGTGGGAGGGGTGAAGGGGAGAGGGGAATTGGGAATGAGGAGTGTGAGGGGATTGGGGAGAGGGGAATGAAGAGTGTGAGGGGGTGGAGAGGGGAATGGGGAATGAGGTGTGGGAGGGGATCAGGGAGAGAGGGGGTGAAGGGGAGAGGGGATTGAAGAGTGGGAGGGGATTGGGGAGAGGGAGGGGGTGAAGGGGAGGGGAATGGGGAATGAGGACTCGGAGGGATGAAGGGGAGAAGGGAATGGGGAATGAGGAGTGTGAGGGAATTGGGGAGAGGGAGAGGGTGAAGGGCAGGGGAATGGGGAATGAGGAGTGGGAGGGGTGAAGGGGAGAGGGGAATGGGAAATGAGTGGGAGGGGATCAGGGAGAGGGGGTGAAGTGGAGAGGGGATTGAAGGGTGGGAGGGGATTGTGGAGAGGGAGGGGGTAAAGGGGAGATGATAATGGGGAATGAGGAATGGGAGGGGTGAAGGGGAGAGGGGAATGGGGAATGAGGAGTGTGAGGGGATTGGGGAGAGGGGAATGAGTGGGGGGTGGAGAGGGAAAGGGGGAATGAGGAGTGGGAGGGATCAGGGAGAGAGGGGTGAAGGGGAGAGGGGATTGAAGAGTGGGAGGGGATTGGGGAGAGGGAGGGGGTGAAGGGGATGGGAATGGGGAATGAGGAGTGGGAGGGGTGAAGGGGAGAGGGGAATGGGGAATGAGGAGTGTGAAGGGATTGGGGAGAGGGAGGGGTGAAGGGGAGTGGGGAATAAAGAGTGGGAGGGGGTGAAGGGGAGAGGGGAATGGGGAATGAGGAGTGGGAGGGGTGAAGGGGAGAGGGGAATAATGAGTGGGAGAGTGTGAAGGGGAGAGGGGAATGGGGAATGAGGAGTGGGCAGGGATCGGGGAGGGAGGGGTGAAGAGGAGAGGGGAATGGGGAATGCGTGTGAGGGGATTGGGGAGAGGGAGGGGGTGAAGGGGAGAGGAGAATGAAGAGTGGGAGGAGGTGGAGAGGGGAATGGGGAATGAGGAGTGGGGGGGTGAAGGGGAGAGGGGAATGGGGAATGAGGAGTGTGAGGGGATTGGGGAGAGGGAGGAGGTGAAGGGGAGAGGGGAATAAAGAGTGGGAGGGGGTGGAGATGGGAATGGGGAATGAGGAGTGGGAGAGGATCAGGGAGAGAGGGGGTGAAGCGGAGAGGGGATTGAAGAGTGGGAGGGGATTGGGGAGAGGGAGGGGGTGAAGGGGAGAGGGGAATGGGGAATGAGAAGTGGGAGTGGATTGGGGAGAGGAAGGGGTTAAGGGGAGAAGGGAATAATGAGTGGGAGGGGGTGAAGGGGAGAGGGGAATGAGGAGTGGGAGGGGATTGGGGAAAGGGAGGGGTGAAGGGGAGAGGGGAATGAGTGGAAGGGGATCAGGGAGAGAGAGAGGGTGAAGGGGAATGGGGAATGAGGAGTGGGAGGGATTGGGGAGAATGAGGGGCTGAAGGGGAGAGGGGAATGGGGAATGAGGAGTGGGGGGGTGATCGGGAGAGGGGAATGGGGAATGAGGAGTGAGGGGTTTGGGGAGAGGGAGAGAGTGAAGGGGAGAGGGGAATGAAGAGTGGTAGCGGGTGGAGAGGGGAAGGGGGAATGAGGAGTGGGAGGGGATCAGGGAGAGAGGGGGTGAAGGGGAGAGGGGATTGAAGAGTGGGAGGGGATTGGGGAGAGGGAGGTGGTGAAGGGGGTGGGAATGGGGAATGAGGAGTGGGTGGGGTGAAGGGGAGAGGGGAATTGGGAATGAGGAGTGTGAGGGGATTGGGGAGAGGGGAATGAAGAGTGTGAGGGGGTGGAGAGGGGAATGGGGAATGAGGTGTGGGAGGGGATCAGGGAGAGAGGGGGTGAAGGAGAGAGGGGATTGAAGAGTGGGAGGTGAGTGGGGAGAGGGAGGGGGAGAAGGGGAGGGGGATGGGGACTGAGGACTCGGAGGGATGAAGGGGAGAAGGGAATGGGGAATGAGGAGTGTGAGGGAATTGGGGAGAGGGAGAGGGTGAAGGGCAGGGGAATGGGGAATGAGGAGTGGGAGGGGTGAAGGGGAGAGGGGAATGGGGAATGAGTGTGAGGGGATTGGGGAGAGGGGAATAAAGAGTGTAAGGGGGTGAAGGTGAGAGGGGAATGGGAAATGAGTGGGAGGGGATCAGGGAGAGGGGGTGAAGGGGAGAGGGGATTGAAGGGTGGGAGGGGATTGTGGAGAGGGAGGGGGTAAAGGGGAGATGATAATGGGGAATGAGGAATGGGAGGGGTGAAGGGGAGAGGGGAATGGGGAATGAGGAGTGTGAGGGGATAGGGGAGAGGGGAATGAGTGGGGGGTGGAGAGGGAAAGGGGGAATGAGGAGTGGGAGGGATCAGGGAGAGAGGGGTGAAGGGGAGAGGGGATTGAAGAGTGGGAGGGGATTGGGGAGAGGGAGGGGGTGAAGGGGATGGGAATGGGGAATGAGGAGTGGGAGGGGTGAAGGGGAGAGGGGAATGGGGAATGAGGAGTGTGAAGGGATTGGGGTGAGGGAGGGGTGAAGGGGAGTGGGGAATAAAGAGTGGGAGGGGGTGAAGGGGAGAGGGTAATGGGGAATGAGGAGTGGGAGGGGTGAAGGGGTGCGGGGAATATTGTGTGGGAGTGTGTGAAGGGGAGAGGGGAATGGGGAATGAGGAGTGGGCAGGGATCGGGGAGGGAGGGGTGAAGAGGAGAGGGGAATGGGGAATGCGTGTGAGGGGATTGGGGAGAGGGAGGGGGTGAAGGGGAGAGGAGAATGAAGAGTGGGAGGAGGTGGAGAGGGGAATGGGGAATGAGGAGTGGGGGGGTGAAGGGGAGAGGGGAATGGGGAATGAGGAGTGTGAGGGGATTGGGGAGAGGGAGGAGGTGAAGGGGAGAGGGGAATAAAGAGTGGGAGGGGGTGGAGATGGGAATGGGGAATGAGGAGTGGGAGAGGATCAGGGAGAGAGGGGGTGAAGCGGAGAGGGGATTGAAGAGTGGGAGGGGATTGGGGAGAGGGAGGGGTTGAAGGGGAGAGGGGTATGGGTAATGAGAAGTGGGAGTGGATTGGGGAGAGGAAGGGGTTAAGGGGAGAAGGGAATAATGAGTGGGAGGGGTGAAGGGGAGAGGGGAATGAGGAGTGGGAGGGGATTGGGGAAAGGGAGGGGTGAAGGGGAGAGGGGAATGAGTGGAAGGGGATCAGGGAGAGGGAGAGGGTGAAGGGGAATGGGGAATGAGGAGTGGGAGGGATTGGGGAGAATGAGGGGCTGAAGGGGAGAGGGAAATGGGGAATGAGGAGTGGGGGGTGTGATCGGGAGAGGGGAATGGGGAATGAGGAGTGAGGGGTTTGGGGAGAGGGAGAGAGTGAAGGGGAGAGGGGAATGAAGAGTGGTAGCGGGTGGAGAGGGGAAGGGGGAATGAGGAGTGGGAGGGGATCAGGGAGAGAGGGGGTGAAGGGGAGAGGGGATTGAAGAGTGGGAGGGGATTGGGGAGAGGGAGGTGGTGAAGGGGGTGGGAATGGGGAATGAGGAGTGGGAGGGGTGAAGGGGAGAGGGGAATTGGGAATGAGGAGTGTGAGGGGATTGGGGAGAGGGGAATGAAGAGTGTGAGGGGGTGGAGAGGGGAATGGGGAATGAGGTGTGGGAGGGGATCAGGGAGAGAGGGGGTGAAGGAGAGAGGGGATTGAAGAGTGGGAGGGGATTGGGGAGAGGGAGGGGGTGAAGGGGAGGGGAATGGGGAATGAGGACTAGGAGGGATGAAGGGGAGAAGGGAATGGGGAATGAGGAGTGTGAGGGAATTGGGGAGAGGGAGAGGGTGAAGGGCAGGGGAATGGGGAATGAGGAGTGGGAGGGGTGAAGGGGAGAGGGGAATGGGGAATGAGTGTGAGGGGATTGGGGAGAGGGGAATTATGAGTGTAAGGGGGTGAAGGTGAGAGGGGAATGGGAAATGAGTGGGAGGGGATCAGGGAGAGGGGGTGAAGGGGAGAGGGGATTGAAGGGTGGGAGGGGATTGTGGAGAGGGAGGGGGTAAAGGGGAGATGGGAATGGGGAATGAGGAGTGTGAGGGGATTGGGGAGAGGGGAATGAGTGGGGGTGTGGAGAGGGGAAGGGGGAATGAGGAGTGGGAGGGGATCAGGGAGAGAGGGGTGAAGGGGAGAGGGGATTGAAGAGTGGGAGGGGATTGGGGAGAGGGAGGGGGTGAAGGGGATGGGAATGGGGAATGAGGAGTGGGAGGGGTGAAGGGGAGAGGGGAATGGGGAATGAGGAGTGTGAAGGGATTGGGGAGAGGAAGGGGTGAAGGGGAGTGGGGAATAAAGAGTGGGAGGGGGTGAAGGGGAGAGGGGAATGGGGAATGAGGAGTGGGAGGGGTGAAGGGGAGAGGGGAATAATGAGTGGGAGAGTGTGAAGGGGAGATGGGAATGGGGAATGAGGAGTGGGCAGGGATCGGGGAGGGAGGGGTGAAGAGGAGAGGGGAATGGGGAATGAGTGTGAGGGGATTGGGGAGAGGGAGGGGGTGAAGGGGAGAGGAGAATGAAGGGTGGGAGGAGGTGGAGAGGGGAATGGGGAATGAGGAGTGGGGGGGTGAAGGGGAGAGGGGAATGGGGAATGAGGAGTGTGAGGGGATTGGGGAGAGGGAGGAGGTGAAGGGGAGAGGGGAATAAAGAGTGGGAGGGGGTGGAGATGGGAATGGGGAATGAGGAGTGGGAGAGGATCAGGGAGAGAGGGGGTGAAGGGGAGAGGGGATTGAAGAGTGGGAGGGGATTGGGGAGAGGGAGGGGTTGAAGGGGAGAGGGGTATGGGTAATGAGAAGTGGGAGTGGATTGGGGAGAGGAAGGGGTTAAGGGGAGAGGGGAATGATGAGTGGGAGGGGGTGAAGGGGAGAGGGGAATGAGGAGTGGGAGGGGATTGGGGAAAGGGAGGGGTGAAGGGGAGAGGGGAATGATTGGAAGGGGATCAGGGAGAGGGAGAGGGTGAAGGGGAATGGGGAATGAGGAGTGGGAGGGATTGGGGAGAATGAGGGGCTGAAGGGGAGAGGGGAATGGGGAATGAGGAGTGTGTGGGGATTGGGGAGAGGGGAATGAAGAGTGGGAGGGGATCAGGGAGATAAGGGGTGAAGGGGAGAGGGGATTGAAGAGTGGGAGGGGATTGGGGAGAGGGAGGGGGTGAAGGGGAGAGGGGAATGGGGAATGAGAAGTGGGAGAGGATTGGGGAGAGGAAGGGGTTAAGGGGAGAGGGGAATGATGAGTGGGAGGGGGTGAAGGGGAGAGGGGAATGAGGAGTGGGGGGTGAAGGGGAGAGGGGAATGAGTGGAAGGGGATCAGGGAGAGGGAGAGGGTGAAGGGGAATGGGGAATGAGGAGTGGGAGGGATTGGGGAGAGGGAGGGGCTGAAGGGGAGAGGGGAATGGGGAATGAGGAGTGTGTGGGGATTGGAGAGAGGGGAATGAAGAGTGGGAGGGGATCAGGGAGAGAAGGGGTGAAGGGGAGAGGGGATTGAGGAGAGGGAGGGGGTGAAGGGGAGGGGGATGGGGAATGAGGAGAGGGAGGGGATTGGGGAGAGGAAGGGGTTAAGGGAAGAGGGGAATGAAGAGTGGGAGGGGTGAAGGGGAGAGGGGAATGAGGAGTGGGAGTTGATTGGGGAAAGGGAGGGTTGAAGGGGAGAGGGGAATGAGTGGAAGGGGATCAGGGAGAGGGAGGGGGTGAAGGGGAATGGGTAATGAGGAGTGGGAGGGGATTGGGAAGAAGGAAGGGGTGAAGGGGAGAGGGTAATGGGGAAAGGAGTGTGGGGGGATTGGGGAGAGGGAGGGGGTGAAGGTGAGAGGGGAATGAAGAGTGGGGGGATCAGGGAGAGAAGGGGTGAAGGGGAGAGGGGATTGAAGAGTGGGAGGGGATTGAGGAGAGGGAGGGGGATGGGTAATGAGGAGTGGGAGGGGTGAAGGGGAGAGGGGAATGGGGAATGAGGAGTGTGAGGGGATTGGGGAGAGGGAGGAGGTGAAGGGGAGAGGGGAATAAAGAGTGGGAGGGGGTGGAGATGGGAATGAGGAATGAGGAGTGGGAGAGGATCAGGGAGAGAGGGGTGAAGGGGAGAGGGGATTGAAGAGTGGGAGGGGATTGGGGAGAGGGAGGGGGTGAAGGGGAGAGGGGAATGGGGAATGAGAAGTGGGAGGGGATTGGGGAGAGGAAGGGGTTAAGGGGAGAGGGGAATGATGAGTGGGAGGGGGTGAAGGGGAGAGGGGAATGATGAGTGGGAGGGGATTGGGGAAAGGGAGGGGTGAAGGGGAGAGGGGAATGAGTGGAAGGGGATCAGGGAGAGGGTGAAGGGGAATGGGGAATGAGGAGTGGGAGGGATTGGGGAGAGGGGAATGGGGAATGAGGAGTGTGTGGCGATTGGGGAGAGGGGAATGAAGAGTGGGAGGGGATCAGGGAGAGAAGGGGTGAAGGGGAGAGGTTATTGAAGAGTGGGAGGGGATTGGGGAGAGAAGGGGGATGGGGAATGAGGAGTGGGGGGGTGAAGGGGAGAGGGGAATGGGGAATGAGGTGTGTGAGGGGATTGGGGAGAGGGAGGGGGTGAAGGGGAGAGGGGATTGAAGAGTGGGAGGGGAGAGGGAGGGGGTGAAGGGGAGGGGAATGGGGAATAAGGAGTGGGAGGGGTGAAGGGGAGAGGGGAATGGGGAATGAGGAGTGTGAGGGGATTGGGGAGAGGGGAATGAAGAGTGGGAGGGGGTGGAGATGGGAATGGGGAATGAGGAGTGGGAGGGGATCAGGGAGAGAGGGGGTGAAGGGGAGAGGGGATTGAAGAGTGGGAGGGGATTGGGGAGAGGGAGGGGGTGAAGGGGAGGGGAATGGGGAATGAGGAGTGGGAGGGTTGAAGGGAAGAGGGGAATGGGGAATGAGTGTGAGGGGATTGGGGGGAGGGGAATAAAGAGTGGAAGGGGGTGAAGGGGAGAGGGGAATGGGAAATGAGGAGTGGGAGGGGATCAGGGAGAGAGGGGGTGAAGGGGAGAGGGGATTGTAGGGTGGGAGGGGACTGGGGAGAGGGAGGGGGTGAAGGGGAGAGGGGAATGGGGAATGAGGAGTGGGGGGGTGATCGGGAGAGGGGAATGGGGAATGAGGAGTGAGGGGATTGTGGAGAGGGAGAGAGTGAAGGGGAGAGGGGAATGAAGAGTGGTAGGGGGTGGAGAGGGGAAGGGGGAATGAGGAGTGGGAGGGGATCAGGGAGAGAGGGGGTGAAGGGGAGAGGGGATTGAAGAGTGGGAGGGGATTGGGGAGAGGGAGGGGGTGAAGGGGGTGGGAATGGGGAATGAGGAGTGGGAGGGGTGAAGGGGAGAGGGGAATTGGGAATGAGGAGTGTGAGGGGATTGGGGAGAGGGGAATGAAGAGTGTGAGGGGGTGGAGAGGGGAATGGGGAATGAGGTGTGGGAGGGGATCAGGGAGAGAGGGGGTGAAGGAGAGAGGGGATTGAAGAGTGGGAGGGGATTGGGGAGAGGGAGGGGGTGAAGGGGAGGGGAATGGGGAATGAGGACTCGGAGGGATGAAGGGGAGAAGGGAATGGGGAATGAGGAGTGTGAGGGAATTGGGGAGAGGGAGAGGGTGAAGGGCAGGGGAATGGGGAATGAGGAGTGGGAGGGGTGAAGGGGAGAGGGGAATGGGGAATGAGTGTGAGGGGATTGGGGAGAGGGGAATAAAGAGTGTAAGGGGGTGAAGGTGAGAGGGGAATGGGAAATGAGTGGGAGGGGATCAGGGAGAGGGGGTGAAGGGGAGAGGGGAATGAAGGGTGGGAGGGGATTGTGGAGAGGGAGGGGGTAAAGGGGAGATGATAATGGGGAATGAGGAATGGGAGGGGTGAAGGGGAGAGGGGAATGGGGAATGAGGAGTGTGAGGGGATTGGGGAGAGGGGAATGAGTGGGGGGTGGAGAGGGGAAGGGGGAATGAGGAGTGGGAGGGATCAGGGAGAGAGGGGTGAAGGGGAGAGGGGATTGAAGAGTGGGAGGGGATTGGGGAGAGGGAGGGGGTGAAGGGGATGGGAATGGGGAATGAGGAGTGGGAGGGGTGAAGGGGAGAGGGGAATGGGGAATGAGGAGTGTGAAGGGATTGGGGAGAGGGAGGGGTGAAAGGGAGTGGGGAATAAAGAGTGGGAGGGGGTGAAGGGGAGAGGGGAATGGGGAATGAGGAGTGGGAGGGGTGAAGGGGAGAGGGGAATAATGAGTGGGAGAGTGTGAAGGGGAGAGGGGAATGGGGAATGAGGAGTGGGCAGGGATCGGGGAGGGAGGGGTGAAGAGGAGAGGGGAATGGGGAATGCGTGTGAGGGGATTGGGGAGAGGGAGGGGGTGAAGGGGAGAGGAGAATGAAGAGTGGGAGGAGGTGGAGAGGGGAATGGGGAATGAGGAGTGGGGGGGGTGAAGGGGAGAGGGGAATGGGGAATGAGGAGTGTGAGGGGATTGGGGAGAGGGAGGAGGTGTAGGGGAGAGGGGAATAAAGAGTGGGAGGGGGTGGAGATGGGAATGGGGAATGAGGAGTGGGAGAGGATCAGGGAGAGAGGGGGTGAAGGGGAGAGGGGATTGAAGAGTGGGAGGGGATTGGGGAGAGGGAGGGGTTGAAGGGGAGAGGGGTATAGGTAATGAGAAGTGGGAGTGGATTGCGGAGAGGAAGGGGTTAAGGGGAGAAGGGAATGATGAGTGGGAGGGGGTGAAGGGGAGAGGGGAATGAGGAGTGGGAGGGGATTGGGGAAAGGGAGGGGTGAAGGGGAGAGGGGAATGAGTGGAAGGGGATCAGGGAGAGGGAGAGGGTGAAGGGGAATGGGGAATGAGGAGTGGGAGGGATTGGGGAGAATGAGGGGCTGAAGGGGAGAGGGGAATGGGGAATGAGGAGTGGGGGGGGTGATCGGGAGAGGGGAATGGGGAATGAGGAGTGAGGGGATTGGGGAGAGGGAGAGAGTGAAGGGGAGAGGGGAATGAAGAGTGGTAGCGGGTGGAGAGGGGAAGGGGGAATGAGGAGTGGGAGGGGATCAGGGAGAGAGGGGGTGAAGGGGAGAGGGGATTGAAGAGTGGGAGGGGATTGGGGAGAGGGAGGGGGTGAAGGGGGTGGGAATGGGGAATGAGGAGTGGGAGGGGTGAAGGGGAGAGGGGAATTGGGAATGAGGAGTGTGAGGGGATTGGGGAGAGGGGAATGAAGAGTGTGAGGGGGTGGAGAGGGGAATGGGGAATGAGGTGTGGGAGGGGATCAGGGAGAGAGGGGGTGAAGGAGAGAGGGGATTGAAGAGTGGGAGGGGATTGGGGAGAGGGAGGGGGTGAAGGGGAGGGGAATGGGGAATGAGGACTAGGAGGGATGAAGGGGAGAAGGGAATGGGGAATGAGGAGTGTGAGGGAATTGGGGAGAGGGAGAGGGTGAAGGGCAGGGGAATGGGGAATGAGGAGTGGGAGGGGTGAAGGGGAGAGGGGAATGGGGAATGAGTGTGAGGGGATTGGGGAGAGGGGAATAAAGAGTGTAAGGGGGTGAAGGTGAGAGGGGAATGGGAAATGAGTGGGAGGGGATCAGGGAGAGGGGGTGAAGGGGAGAGGGGATTGAAGGCTGGGAGGGGATTGTGGAGAGGGAGGGGGTAAAGGGGAGATGGGAATGGGGAATGAGGAGTGTGAGGGGATTGGGGAGAGGGGAATGAGTGGGGGGGTGGAGAGGGGAAGGGGGAATGAGGAGTGGGAGGGGATCAGGGAGAGAGGGGTGAAGGGGAGAGGGGATTGAAGAGTGGGAGGGGATTGGGGAGAGGGAGGGGGTGAAGGGGATGGGAATGGGGAATGAGGAGTGGGAGGGGTGAAGGGGAGAGGGGAATGGGGAATGAGGAGTGTGAAGGGATTGGGGAGAGGAAGGGGTGAAGGGGAGTGGGGAATAAAGAGTGGGAGGGGGTGAAGGGGAGAGGGGAATGGGGAATGAGGAGTGGGAGGGGTGAAGGGGAGAGGGGAATAATGAGTGGGAGAGTGTGAAGGGGAGAGGGGAATGGGGAATGAGGAGTGGGCAGGGATCGGGGAGGGAGGGGTGAAGAGGAGAGGGGAATGGGGAATGAGTGTTAGGGGATTGGGGAGAGGGAGGGGGTGAAGGGGAGAGGAGAATGAAGAGTGGGAGGAGGTGGAGAGGGGAATGGGGAATGAGGAGTGGGGGGGTGAAGGGGAGAGGGGAATGGGGAATGAGGAGTGTGAGGGGATTGGGGAGAGGGAGGAGGTGAAGGGGAGAGGGGAATAAAGAGTGGGAGGGGGTGGAGATGGGAATGGGGAATGAGGAGTGGGAGAGGATCAGGGAGAGAGGGGGTGAAGGGGAGAGGGGATTGAAGAGTGGGAGGGGATTGGGGAGCGGGAGGGGTTGAAGGGGAGAGGGGTATGGGTAATGAGAAGTGGGAGTGGATTGGGGAGAGGAAGGGGTTAAGGGGAGAGGGGAATGATGAGTGGGAGGGGGTGAAGGGGAGAGGGGAATGAGGAGTGGGAGGGGATTGGGGAAAGGGAGGGGTGAAGGGGAGAGGGGAATGATTGGAAGGGGATCAGGGAGAGGGTGAAGGGGAATGGGGAATGAGGAGTGGGAGGGATTGGGGAGAATGAGGGGCTGAAGGGGAGAGGGGAATGGGGAATGAGGAGTGTGTGGGGATTGGGGAGAGGGGAATGAAGAGTGGGAGGGGATCAGGGAGATAAGGGGTGATTGAAGAGTGGGAGGGGATTGGGGAGAGGGAGGGGGTGAAGGGGAGAGGGGAATGGGGAATGAGAAGTGGGAGGGGATTGGGGAGAGGAAGGGGTTAAGGGGAGAGGGGAATGATGAGTGGGAGGGGGTGAAGGGGAGAGGGGAATGAGGAGTGGGGGGGTGAAGGGGAGAGGGGAATGAGTGGAAGGGGATCAGGGAGAGGGAGAGGGTGAAGGGGAATGGGGAATGAGGAGTGGGAGGGATTGGGGAGAGGGAGGGGCTGAAGGGGAGAGGGGAATGGGGAATGAGGAGTGTGTGGGGATTGGAGAGAGGGGAATGAAGAGTGGGAGGGGATCAGGGAGAGAAGGGGTGAAGGGGAGAGGGGATTGAGGAGAGGGAGGGGGTGAAGGGGAGGGGGATGGGGAATGAGGAGTGGGAGGGGATTGGGGAGAGGGAGGGGGTGAAGGGGAGAGGGGAATAAAGAGTGGGAGGGGTGAAGGGGAGAGGGGAATGGGGAATGTGTGGGAGGGGATCAGGGAGAGAGGGAGTGAAGGTGAGAGGGGATTGAAGAGTGGGAGGGGATTGGGGAGAGGGAGTGGGTGAAGGGGAGGGGAATGGGGAATGAGTGGGAGGGGTGAAGGGGAGAGGGGAATGGGGAATGAGGAGTGTGAGGGGATTAGGGAGAGAAGGGGAGTGGGGATTGAAGGGTGGGAGGGGATTGGGGAGAGGGAGGGGTGAAGGGGAGAGGGGAATGAGGAGTGACAGGGGATCGGGGAGAGGGAGGGGGTGAAGGGGAGAGGGGGTTGGGGGAGAGGGGTGAAGGGAAGAGGGGAATGGGGAGAGGGAAACTGGGAGAAAGGGACGGGATAAGGGGGAACAGGGAGATGGGAATGGGAGATGAAGGGGTGAAGGGGAGAGAGTAGAAGGGAGGGGTGAGAGGTGGGTGGGGGAGAGAGAGCAGGAGGGTGGGTGATCAGGAGAGGGAGAGGGTGAAGTTGGGGAGGGGGATCAGAGAGAGGGGGAGATGGGAATGGGGAGAGTAAGGAGCAAATGGGGAAGGGGAAATGTGGAGAGTGAGGGGAGTGAAAGGGACAGGGGAAGTCAGTGGAGAGGGAAACAATGCGGTGGGCGAAGTGGGAAAGAGGAACGGGGAGAGGAAATAGGGTTCGGGGAGACGAGGAAGAGAATGAGGAAGGAGAATGGAATAGCAAAGAGAGAATGGAAAGTGGAAATGGGGAGAGGTGGGAAGAGGGGAAAGTGGAGGAGGGAGAAGAGGAGATAGGTGCTTGGCAGAGGGCAAAATAGGGGAAAGTGAGCAGATGGGGGAGGGGGTTAGAGGGAAGCCATGGGTGGAAGTGAGAGAAGAGTGGGGAGGGGAAAGGGAGGAGGGGTGAGGGGGAGTAGGGAAGATGTGGAGGGATAAAGGGGAAATGGTGGAGGGAGGGGGAAGAGGGATGTGAGGGGCAAGGGGAAAGGAAGTGGGGGGTGGAAGAAGAACAGGGGAGGGAGAGAGGGTGAAGGAGTAGGGGAAATGAATGAGGAATGAAGGGGGAACAGGAGAGAGATGGAGTTGGGAAGGGGAGGAGGAGCAGAGAGCAGACAGGCGAGGGAGGGGAACAGAGGGATTGAACAAGAGGTGTGGAGCACTGCAGTTAAAAGGTGGCAGTGTAACCTTCATGTTAGAAGCCCCTGTTATTGCAGATAATCGGCTGCTGTTTATTACAGGACATAGCGGCAAATGATTGACAAAAACTTCGTAGTAACCCCAGATATTGTCATTTATAGATAAATAATTTATTGATCCCAAAAGTAATTGCTGTGTCACAATAGCATTATATGTGCACAAAAGAGAAGTAAGAAAAAATAAATAAATAAATTACCTCAACTAGTCTTAACAGGAGGGTGTCATCACTTCCCCAGCTACCGGTTGACTCATTATGAAGCCCAATGGCCAAGGTAAGAATGACCACAAATAGCACTCTTTGGAACACCACAGTTGTTTTAGTCCATTACAAAATGACCCCTGTATAATCTACAGACTGTAACCCCTATATAATCTACAGTCTGTAACCCTTGTATAATCTACAGTCTGTAACCCCTGTATAATCTACAGACTGACCCCTGTATAATCTACAGACTGTCCCTCCTTAATCTACAGACTGTAACCCCTGTATAATCTACAGACTGTCCCTCCTTAATCTACAGATTGTAACCCCTGTATAATCTACAGTCTGTATCCTCTGTATAATCTACAGACTGTAACCCCTGTATAATCTACAGACTGTAACCCCTGTGTAATCTACAGTCTGTATCCCCTGTATGATCTACAGACTGTAACTCCTGCATAATCTACAGACTGTCCCCTGCATAATCTACAGACTGTAACCCCTATATCATCTACAGTCTGTAGGAAAGGTGTCGTCTAGTTCAGGAGGAGGTGAGAGCAGTAGTGGAGGAGATAGCCTGCAAGGCGGTGGGAATGAAGCAACAGGGAGCTTGGACAAGATGGGAGAATGCAGTTGAGAGGAAAGTGACCTGGGCTGATCTTTGGAAAGCCGAACCACACCGCATCCAATTTCTCATCCAGGCAGTGTATGATGTGCTTCCAACCCATCAAACCTGCACACATGGGGCAAGGCAGAGTCATCTGTGTGCCCACTGTGCTCCAAGTGAGGAACTCTGGAGCACATCCTCAGCGGCTGTGCAAGGGCACTTGGTGAGGACGGTACAGGTGGAGGCATGATCAGGTCCTGAAGACCATTGCTGAAGCCGTCAGTGCAGGAGTTGAGTGGGCGAAGCGGTCCCAACCCTCCAAGCAGACCATTGCCTTTGTCAGAGCTGGGGAGCAGCCAATACCTGCCAAAAGAACATCTGCAGGCATTCTGACCTCTGCAAGGAACTGGCAGCTGTTGGTGGACCTCGAAGGGCAGCTGAAGTTCCCCAACCATATCGCAGCCACCACCCTGCTATCAGACATTGTCCTAGTGTCTGAGTCTACTAAGCAAGTGGTGCTGCTGGAGCTGACAGTCCCATGGGAAGATAGCTTGGAAGAGGCCTTTGAAAGGAAGCTGTCCATGTACGCAGGACTGGTCAGCAACTGTCAGCAGGCTGGATGGAGAGCGAGGTGTCTCCCAGTGGAGGTTGGTTGTAGGGGATTCATAGCCCGTTCTTTAGTTAGGGCCTTCAGCAGTTTGGGCATCGAGGGAGAGAGGAAGAGGAGAGCCATCCGCAGTACCACCAATGCGGCAGAGAGGGCCTCAAGATGGCTGTGGCTCAAAAGAGGGGAGCCATGGATTCATAAGTAGCTAGCCATCTGGACACAAGCTGGGGTCTGATCAGCCCCGGCTGGGTCACCTGGAGGAGGTTGTATGATGTTGAAAGACCCGAAACACCCGATGATTCCAGGAACATCACTGAAGATGTGTCCAGAAGCATCAATAGATGTATGTACACAGATTCTATAGACTTTATCTCCACTGTAGTATACAGCACTGCATCCTGGAAATATACATTACTGTTTAACATAGTGCCCATGTTGTACAGTTACACTGAAACTATATTAGGTGTTGAATTGGGCCTTTTGTCCCATTGTGTCTGCTCTGCCAATTCCACATGGCTGATCCAATTTTCCTCTCAGCCGGTGTCTCCTGCCTTCTCCCTGTATGCCTTCATGCTCTGATCAATCAAAATCTATCAACCTCTGTCTTAAATATACATAAAGACTTGTCCTCCAAACCCTTGTGTACATTACCAGAATCTTTTTCACCATGTCTGTACAACAGGCAACTGCAAATTCTTCTTGGGAACTGCAGTGTATCCCACAGGGATTGGCAAATTCCATGCTTATTCTAAGAATAGCAATCCCTGTGAATCCCACTGGGAATATTGGTCTCTGTTCACTGTGGGAGTGTTGCTCCATGGGTGTTAGAGAGGAGAGCGCCCTCTGTACATGTCACTGAGTACAGCAGGCTCTGTGAACATTGTGGGAACTAACTGATTTAGTGCATAGCAGCCCCTATGCATACTGTGATTATATTGAGGAACAGTCTTCACTGTGTGTGTTAGTGTCAAATAGCTGTTCTATTGTCTATTACAGAACATCGTTCCCTCAGTCATGTGCTGAAGACTTTTGACTCAGGTAGTACATATTGACTGGGTCTCCCATACTGTAGGAAGACTAGATGGGATGGAGGTTGTCAAATGAACTCAGGAAAGTTTCCTTCATCAGTCATATAAGTCCCAAAGAAAGGGTGTGTGACTTGATTTGTATTTAGGGAGTGAGGCAGGGCAGGTAACAGAAGTTTGTGTAGGGAAACATTTTGCATCTAGTAATCATTATGCCATGAGTTTCAAAGAAAATACGGAAAAAGGTAGGTCTGCTCCAAGGGTTGAGATTCTAATTTGGAGAAAGACCAGTTTTGGTGGTATCAGAAAGGATCTGACAAGTATGGATTGGGACCAACTGCTTTCTGGCAAAAGTGTGCTTGGTAAGTGGAAGGCTTCACCTCTCAGAATAAAAGATAAATATAACAGGTGTAGGGAACCTTGTTTTCAAGAGATATTGAGGCCCTGGTTAAGAAATAAAAAGGAGGTGCATAGCATATATAGGCAGATAGGAACAAATGAAGTGCTTATGGAGTACAAGAATTGCAAGAGAATTCTCAAGAAAATAAACAGGAGGGCAAAAAGACAACCATGACTGAATCCCATGTGGGTCAAATCTGAAGTACCAATGATGAGTTGTCCCTTCCCGTGGCTTTTAAATGTCTGGTTATCTCCCATGGGTCTGCAGGTCCTAGAGAGGTTCTGGCCGTTGAGAGGGCAGGGAATGAAACCTCATTAACAAAAAGATGAGGAGGAGTGACGGGATGTTTCAAAGCTGAGTCTTGACTTGGGAATCACCTCCTTAGAATATAGGGTCCCCCAGATAGAGAAGAGGAATATCTTTGGAGGGTGATGAATCATTGGAATTCTCTATCCTGGACTCAGTCAGGATGTCGAGAAAAATGGTGGGCAGAACACCAGCATTGACCCAGATGCCAACAAGGGTGAGTTGTTGCAGTCTCCCGGGATGGATTTGTGGATCAGTGTGTTGTGGACCAGACTCCATTCAATGCCAGAAGGAGGCTGGCTGGACTGTTGAAAGGGACACTAGGAAAGGCTGACAGCAACACGTTGCTGAGTCTGACCCCAGGGAAGGTATGAGGGTGTGAGGGACACATGTTGGGAACCTCCATTGATGGAGGACAGGTGTTGGCAGAATCTGAGTTACAGAGGCTACAACGAATATACTTTCCTCATCAGGAAAAGAGATTTGACCATGAATTAAAGCAGATATTAAAGAGAATCATATCTTAAGTGGCTTAAAGCTGCCAATTTGATGAGCCAAACGTTCAAAGTAAAATTATTACTAAAATACCAATATGTCTGGGTGGAGATACCAAAGGAGGTGTAAGGTGCTCCTTCCCTCCACTAACCTGTAGGTCACCCTTAGACAAGGTGTGGCACCTGCTTAGCCCCTGATCAGGGTCACATTAAGCCATGGGAGCTGGTGGTGGATGATTACATGAGCAGCTGGTGCAGATCACAAGTCCTGGTTATGCAACCACTGACACCAGGCAGACAATCTCTGAAGAGTATTGATAATGGCTGGGGTCACCTGTCTGTTAAAGACACTGACAAGAAGAAGGCAATGGCAAACCACTTTTTTTAAACAAAACTTGAAATACATTTACTTATTTTCATAACATGCCTATTATTATTTTATTGAATTACACCATCAATGTGAACTTCATTAGTGTGTCTTGTACACAATGAAAGACACTTCCCCAATTGTTAAATTCTGTAACAACACAAATCCTTGTATTGTAAATACCCTTAAATAAAATTAATTTCTCAAAATTGATGTGAAAATATCTGGAAACTTTATCTTCGCCTGGTGCCCACAGAACCTCTTTAACTGCAAAATGATTTCAGAAGGTAAAAGGATCAAACAAGACATTGCACACAAGTAAAATTAAATTTTTTAAAACCTCTTCATTTATCACTTAATAAATATTTGATACCACACTAATTTTCTAAGGTGTATGTATTGTCATTATTTCTGCAGTATATGCAAGTTCTGTATCATTGCTCCATTAGAGTTGGATTGCTAATATCCTGTTTTTCCTCTGAAACGAGTTCTGTTAACCAGCATTGACTTCTTACATTCAAAGAAAGTTAGCTGTAAAGCCTGCCAATGTCCTTCTTTCATGCACTGCTTTGGTGTCTTTCCTTCCTTGAGCACACAGCCGAGTCCCAGTAACCAAGACCTCAGGTCTTCCTCCACCCCCGAACAAGGTGCACCGTCCTCCTCTTTGTCCTCATAATACTCATAATACTTTGGCATCACGACAGGCCGAACATGCACTTGCTGAACCCTCTGAA
The DNA here is from genome assembly GCF_963921235.1 of Mobula hypostoma. NCBI lineage: Eukaryota > Metazoa > Chordata > Chondrichthyes > Myliobatiformes > Myliobatidae > Mobula > Mobula hypostoma. Next base: position 164,278,923 of record NC_086098.1, on the reverse strand, counting down.
TATTCCCGAAGGGACTCACAGACCACCACCAACCTGGGTACTCGACAACCCGTTCCCTCGCCTTGCTAGGGAGATTTGTCCCCACCCCGGGCACACTGAATTCGGCAAACTAGTTCTGTGGAAAGATTTGCCAAGAACAATTATGGTCATGGAAAGACCATGATCGCCCACATTATTCGAAGCAGCACATAACAAACAAATAAATAAACATAAATGTTGCCATCAAGCACCCTGAGATTCGTTTTCTTGCAGGCATTCACAGTAAATACAAAGAAGCACAATCAATCATTGAAAGACCTCACTCAACAGGACAAACAACCAATGTGCAAAAGTCAACAAACTGCGCAAATACAAAAAAATTAATAGTAAATAAATAAGCAATAAATATTGAGAACATGAGATGAAGAGTCCTTGAAAGTGAATCCATTGATTCTGGGAACATTTCAATGATGGGGCAGGTGAAATTGAATCAAGTTATCCCCTTCATTCAAGAGTCTGATGGTTGAGGGGTAATAACTGTTCCTGAAACGCCATCCCCTTCTCGCAATTCTTGCAAAAACGCCATCCCCTTCTCGCAATTCTTGCAAAAACGCCATCCCCTTCTCGCAATTCCTCCGTCTCCACCATATCTGCTCTCAGGATGAGGCTTTTCATTCCAGGACAAGGGAGATGTCCTCCTTTTTTAAAGAAAGGGGCTTCCCATCCTCCACTATCAACTCTGCTCTTAAACGCATCTCCCCCATTTCACGTACATCTGCTCTCACTCCATCCTCCCACCACCCCACTAGAAATAGGGTTCCCCTGGTCCTCACCTACCACCCCACCAGACTCCGGGTCCAACATATTATTCTCCGTAACTTCCGCCACCTCCAACGGGATCCCACCACTAAGCACATCTTTCCCTCCCCCCATCTCTCTGCATTCCGCAGGGATCGCTCCCTACGCAACTCCCTTGTCCATTTGTCCCCCCCCATCCCTCCCCACTGATCTCCCTCCTGGCACTTATCCGTGTAAGCGGAATAAGTGCTACACATGCCCTTACACTTCCTCCCTTACCACCATTCAGGGCCCCAAACAGTCCTTCCAGGTGAGGCAACACTTCACCTGTGAGTCGACTGGGGTGATATACTGCGTCCGGTGCTCCCGATGTGGCCTTTTATATATTGGCGAGACCCGACGCAGACTGGGAGACCGCTTTGCTGAACATCTACGCTCTGTCCACCAGAGAAAGCAGGATCTCCCAGTGGCCACACATTTTAATTCCACATCCCATTCCCATTCTGACATGTCTATCCATGGCCTCCTCTACTGTAAAGATGAAGACACACTCAGGTTGGAGGAACAACACCTTATATTCCGTCTGGGTAGCCTCCAACCTGATGGCATGAACATCGACTTCTCTAACTTCCGCTAAGGCCCCAACTCCCCCTCGTACCCCATCTGTTACTTATTTTTATGCACACATTCTTTCTCTCACTCTCCTTTTTCTCCCTCTGTCCCTCTGAACATACCTCTTGCCCATCCTCTGGGTCCCCCCCCCGCCCCCCCGTCTTTCTTCCCGGACCTCCTGTCCCATGATCCTCTCGTATCCCCTTTTGCCTATCACCTGTCCAGCTCTTGGCTCTATCCCTCCCCCTCCCCCTCCAACTTTCAAATCCATTACTCACTCTTCCTTCAGTTAGTCCTGATGAAGGGTCTCGACCTGAAACATCGACTGCACCTCTTCCTACAGATGCTGCCTGGCCTGCTGCGTTCACCAGTAACTTTGATGTGTGTTGCTTGAATTTCCAGCATCTGCAGAATTCCTGTTGTTTGTTGAACCTGGTGGTGTGAGTTCTGAGACTCCTGTACCTCCTTCCTGATGGCACCAGTGAGAAGAGAGCATAGCCTGGGTGGTGGGTAAGTACACAATAGATCAGCTATTTAATGTGCTAAGTGATAGGAAGTCTGGTTTGCAAGCTAATTTGAATTTATTAACAATGGCCCAAATTGCTTAAACCTATACTGTAGTTGCCTGGATTGATGCAGGCCAATTAGCACATCCCCATTAGCTTAACGTTTGCTTGATGCATATGCAATGGTCTCATGGTCACCATTTTGAAAACCTAATCTCTTAGTCTGTGGACAACAGGAATTCTGCAGATGCTGGAAATTCAAGCAACACACATAAAAGTTGCTGGTGAACGCATGTTGCATGTAACTTTGTAGGTTGTTATCAGCCAAAATTGCCTGTATGGGAACAACTTTTTCAAAGAGAGGCTGATGAGTTTTACTCGGAGTACTGTGCTCAGTTCTGCTCACCTCACTACAGGAAGGATGTGGAAACTATAGAAAGGGTGCAGAGGAGATTTACAAGGATGTTGCCTGGATTGGGGAGCATGCCCTATGAGAATAGGTTGAGTGAACTCAGCCTTTTCTCCTTGGAGCGATGGAGGATGAGAGGTGACCTGATAGAGGTGTATAAGATGACCGGGGGCATTGATTGTGTGGATAGTCAGAGGCTTTTTCCCAGGGCTGAAATGGCTAACACAAGAGGGGCTGTCTGATTGTTGACCAAGACATTCCTCTGGTGTAAACAGGATTCTTAAAAGCAGGTAAACGGAGATGAGGAACTGAAAAATGTTTGAAAGGGACAATCTTCCAGGACGCAAGAGGAAACTGACAAGCTCTTCCATCGGAGACGTTGAGATGTCCGTAATTAAGGTCTATTCGATCACTGGTAAGATGGTGCCTGCATACAATTCTCCTTTGGTTGACATCTGGATAAATCATGAAACCACATATTTAACTGTGTCTTTACGTTTGATTTCCAACATGGATGTGATTTTGGAGCTGTTGGACCCTGAGATTTGCTGTTTGGAGATCGTTTGGGTATTCCAGCTCTGCAGTTTCCAACAGGATTCCTGGAGGCAGAAGCAGCATGCAGGAACCTTGTGGTGAGAAGGCATGAGCTGATGTGCGACTCCATTTTGCTGATTGAAGTGACAAGGGAGATTGAAACATTGAGGCGAATGCAGAAGATGAACACTGGCTGCCTGCCTTTTATCACTGTTGGGATCGCTCTGAAACCGGAGAGAGGAGATTGCCTTTTGATGACTATGGGATTGCTCTGAAACCGGAGAGAGAGGAGAGACTGTGTCATGGTCCGGTCTGTGAGGTTCGCATTCCGGTTCACGGTCTGGTCCGTCAATCCGTATTCCAGGTTTTCCATTGTTCTGTTGGGTGCTCTAATTGAGGCACATGATTCTTGTTTGGGCAGACACATAAATACCTCCGGAGACCAGTGCTTGGCTGCTGGATTATTCCTGTTGAAACCCTTCTCTGCCCCTGCCTCCTGAAGCCTTGCCTGCAACCTCACCTATTCTTGCTGTCAAGTTCTTCTGCTGGAGCAAGACCAGAGCCTTGCTGTGTCTAGATTGGAACTGTCTTTTGTTGTTTGGAACTCTCTCTGTGTCCATGCCTTTGCTAGGTAGGTCTAGCTGTTTTGCTGCTACCTTGTGCTGGGAACTGTCTTGTTGTGTTCAGCATTCTGTGTATGAGTCCTGGCCCTATGTCCTGTCTCCCAAGACAAAGGTTCTGTGTTCTAGTCCTGCCAAGACTGAGTCTCTGTGTTTCCTGTTCTTTCAAGACCAAGTCAAGGCTTTGGGGTCTTGCCCTGTTCTTGTACTTCATCCTGCCCCCATGTCCAGACCTGTTGCCTTGCCATGTCTTGTCCTCGCCTAGATCTGGAGTCCAAGCCCGAGTCAAGACCCAGGTTCTGGGTCCCTGTCCAGTCTCTGGCTTGGAGTCCTTGTCCAGGCTCCTAGTTCCTTGTCCAGGTCCTGCTTTCCTAGTCTAGTCCTAGCCCAGGCCCTGAATCCTAGCCTCGTCCAGGGCCTGTGTCTTGTCCAGTGTCCTTTCTTCTCCACTTCCCTTGCTTGCTTGACTCACCTAGTCCTGTTCCTAGTACTTCAGTGTCTGTGTCTTGCATTTGGGTCTGCTCCTAGTGCCCCCGCTATGACAGACTGCCTTCTGATCACTGGTGGGATTGCTCTGTACGGCAGAGGGAAAGGCCTGGAAATTTTTACCCAGGTTTTTGGTGTTTTGGAGATGGACTTAGACTGTAGAATTTTTCCAGTCTTCGTCTTTTATGTTGTGTTTTTGCCCAACCTTTCTCATTTTCTTGGTGCAGGGAGAGGGATTTGGGGGGTTGAGGATTGTGCTGCTGTTCTTTTAGTTTCGTGATGATCCGGAGAAGAATTTGAGTTGCATACTTTAATAATGAACCTTTGAGCCAAAGCTGGGATTAGGGAAAATTCAGAGGTTGTTGAGGTGAGTACAAAAGGAGGGAAGAGGTTATTACTTACACATTTATGGATTGAATGTACTAGGCTGAATAACTACCAGTTCAGAATGAAATGTGTATGATGTGGACCTTTTATTTAACAAGAAACGATGCAGCATGAGGTGTGAAGGGAACATCTAATTGCGAAATTGTGATCTTTGGGACAGACACAGCTTAACATGGAAAGTTTGTAAGGATATCACTGCCAGGGTAATGCACTGTGTGTGTGTGTGTGTGTGTGTGTATATATACACACTATGGGTCTCTCCACTGTAGAACACAGTGCACCAGATACAACAGACAATCCCAGATAGTGTTGCCTCACCTGGAAGGACTGTTTAGGGCCCTCAATGGACAAGTGTAGCACTTTGTCCACTTGCAGGGTTGTGCCAGGAGGGAGATTAATGGCAAAGGATGAATGAACAATGGAATCCTAGAGGGAGTGATCCCTGCAGATAGTGGGGGTGGGGAGGTAAAGATCTCTTCAGTGGTAGGATCCCTTTGTGAATGAACAATGGAATCACAGAGAGAGCGATCCCTGCAGATAGTGGGGGTTGGGGGGAGGGAGAAGATGTGTTTGGTTGTCGCATCCCTTTAGAGGTGGCAGAAGCTGGGGAGAATGATGTGGAGGCTAATGGGATGGTAAGGTAAAGACAAGAGGAGCTCTAGCTTGGGTATTAGCCTCTGTAGTATCTAAGACATCTTCAAGGAGTGGTCCCTGCAGAAGGTGGTGTCCATGATTAAGGATCCCCACCACCCAGGACGTGCCCTCTTCACACTGTTACCATCAGGAAGCAGGTACCTGAAGGCGCACACTCAGCAATTCAGGAACAGCTCCTTCCACTCCGCCATCTGATTCCTAAACGGCCATTGAATCTTTGGACTGTTGGGCACTACCTCACTACTTTTTTAGTTATTTTTGCACTGCTTGTTTAACTTAATATTTATATTTATATAAAATATAATTCGGTCATTTTTCTCTTCATTTATCATGTATTACATTGTACTACTACCATAAAGTTAACAAATTTCACGACACATGCTGGTGATATTAAATCTGATTCACTAAAGCTGTGGGAAGATGGGGTGAGTGTGGATGGCTGGGAAATGGAGGAGACTTTCTCCTCCAATATGTATTTGACTCCCTACAAAGCATTACATTTTTGATAGTATTTGAGCTTTTTAGGGGGATTTAGTAGGAATAATGCCTGTCTCTTTGCTCCATATTACAACTCGGTAGCGCACCTGTGTTAGTCTGCCAACCGGCCACTTAACTTTACAAAGTAGAAACTCTGCCTCCTTATGGTCAGGAGCCGGTGCATGAGGCGCGGGGAGTGATGGGATTCTTGGCAGAACTGTGGAGGGCCTTTGGCGGCGCGGAGAATGATGGTATTCCTGGCGGGAGTAAGGAGGACCGCGGCTGCGCCGCCATCGTTGGATCCCGGCGGCAATGGCCGAGGTTCAGGTGGCGGCGGGTCCGGCGGAGAAGGAGCGTGAGGAGGAGTCGGTGTCGTGGACTCCCGAGGTCGAGGTCTGCCTCTTTCACGCCATGCTAGGTCACAAGCCCGTAGGTGAGTCTGAGGCGATGAACGGGGGGCTTAGGCCCTTCTTCCGCTTCTGTCTCTCTGCACTAGCCGAGGCCTCTCCCCTCTCCCCTCTCCCACACCGACTGGATGTGACAGCGAGGGGTCAGACTGGGGACTGGGTTACCTAACTTGTTTATGCTATGGACCCCTGCTGTTAACCGAGGGGTCAGGTTGGGAGCCCCTGCTCGGGGGAATGTCCTCGGCCCCGCGACCCTCCCTCCGTCAGCGGATTTGAGATGTTTCACTCGGTATATTTAAAGCGGAGGTTGGTAGGTTCTTGATTAGTCAGGATGTCAGGCAGAAGACAGAATGGGATTGAGAGGAATTAAGCAGTCATGATGGAATAACGGAACAGACTCCCAAACGGCCTATTTCTACTCCTGGGTCTTGTTCCCGTGCACAACTTTCAGTCTCCAGCGCACGATGTGGACCATGGCTCCCAGCAGCCAGATCTGGTGCAAGGCACAAATATTCTCAAATATGCCTACTGTTGACACTCCCTGGTGTCATCATCGTCTCCACCGATGTCCTGGGGTGGACTAATTGACTTGCAAGTGAACAGGACCGGAGACAGAGAGAGAGAGACACTGTCTCACACAGACACACGCATTGTGGTGTGTACCGAACACAAAGTGTCCTCCTTGTACACATTTCTCCCCAGAATGCTCCAGAGCTTTACCCACCAGCAGATACGTGAGCGGTAGCTGTGAGCACCAGCACCTACAGGCTCCCCCCTCCCACCCCCACCCCCACCCGTGCACACCCTAATTTGTGGGTGTAAATCCCTCCCAGTCAACACTGGGTGGGGTGCTCACCTTCTACACAAGGACTGCAGCCCTTAGTGTGTGGATGGGCTCACTGCTTCAGTCTGGAGAGGAGTTCAAGAACCACACTAAATACCAGCCTTGTCAACTTTGCTCTTGTCCCAAAACTTCATGAGCCCATGAACTGTCATCAGACTCTTGTGCAACAAGACGGACTCTTGGCCTAAAAATTTACCTCATTATGATCTGTGCTTTATCTTTTACCTGCACTGCACTTTTTTGCTAGATTTTTACACTTTATTCCGCATTGTTATTTATTATATTGTAACCTTATTGTAGCTCAAAGTAAATTTCTCTGTATACAACCCTGAGATTCATTTTCTTGCAAGCATTCATAGTAAATACAAAAATAGACAATAGAATCAATGAAAGACTATGGGCAAACAACTGCAGTGGAAATTGTGCACATACAAAACAATAATTAAAAAGTCAAGAACTTGATTTATGAAGTTCTTGAAAGTGAGTTGTGGAATCAGTTCGCTGTTAGGATGAGTGAAGATATCCCTTTAGGTGCAAGAGCCTGATGGTTGAGGGGTAATAACTGTTCCTGAACCTGGTGGTGTGAGTCCTGAGGCTCCTGTACCTCTTTCCTGATGGCAGGGGTGAGAAGAGAGTGTGGGTGGGATGGTGGGGGTCCTTGATGGATGCTGCTTTCCTGTGACAACATTCCATGTAGACATGCTCAATAGTGGGGAGGGTTTTTACCTGTGATGGACTGGGCTGTATCCACTACTTTTTGTAGGATTTTCCATTTGGGGCATTGGTGTTTCCATACCAGGCTATGATGCACCCAATCGATACACTCTCCACTCTGCATCTATAGAAGTTTGTCAGAGTTTTAGATGACATGCCAAATCTTTGCAAACCTCGAAGAAAGTAGAGGCATTGCTGGGCTTTCTTTGTAATTGCATTGTGCGGGGCCCAGGCAGGTCCTCTGAAATGATAACACTGAGGAATTTAAAGTTGCTGACCCTCCACTGGGGACTGGCTCATGGCTGTCCAGTTTCCTCCTCCTGAAGTCTATAATCAGCTCCTCTGTCTCACTGACATTGAGTGAGAGGTTGTTGTGACACTACTCAGCCAGATTCTCAGTCTCCCTCTTGTACGTTGATTCGGCCATTGACAGTGGTGTTCTCAGCAAACTTAAATATGACACTGGAGCTGTGCTTGGCCTCACAGTCATCAGTGTGGAGCTGGGGGCTAAGCACAATGCCTTGTGGTGCTGAAGGAGATTGTGGAGAAGATGTTGTTGCCAATCTGAACTGCCTGGGTGGAATGCACTGTGTAATGGTCTGATCTGTATGAACAGTATGCACGACAAGGTTTCCACTGCATCCTGGTACGTGTGACAATAATAAACCAAATCAATAATGAACAGTCAGATCAACCGTGTTCTCATTAAATGGCAGAGCAGACTCATAGGCCAGTGACCTTACTCTCCAAATCAACATTTCCTGATGTCTCAGTCAACAATTCTGTCTCTTCCCCTGTCCCCACCACCCAGCCACCACTGGCACTCCAATGTGGAACCCTTTTTTCAGCATGGTTTACCCAGTGTTACAGAAGGAGGGACATTGCCTCCTCAGATACCACTTCAGGGAGCCGGGGGCAAAGACTCTCTGTAAAGACCAGCATGACCTTCCTGACTTGTTTCAGAATCACTGACCCACTGTTGACTGTGAAATTTCTTTTGTGGCAGTGGTAAAACAATACATAAAAATGCTGTAAGTGGAAATGAGCATGTATAAAAATAAATGGTGCGAAGTAATGAGATTGTGCCCAGGTCCGAGAGCACGCATTGACTCTGGCTTTGACTGATTTAAGTGCCACACCAAATTGAAGCAGCTGGACCCAGGTTGAAGAGCAAGGAGCAACCCAAGGATGGACGATTTAATCTGGGCCAGGTTGTAAACAATAGACAATACGTGCAGGAGTAGGCCATTCGGCCCCTCGAGCCAGCACCGCCATTCACTGTGATCATGGCTGATCATCCACAATCAGTATCCAGTTCCTGCCTTATCCCCATAACCTCTGATTCTGCTATCTTTAAGAGCTCTATCCATCTCTTTCTTGAAAACATCCAGAGACTTGGCCTCCACAGCCTTCTGGGGCAGAGCATTCTACATATCCACCACTCTCTGGGTGAAAAAGTTTTTCCTCAACTCCATTCTAAATGGCCTACCCCTTATTCTTAAACTGTGCCCTCTGGTTCTGGACTTGCCCATCCGTGGGAACATGCTTCCTGCCTCCAGCGTGTCCAATCCCTTAATAATCTTATATGTTTCAATCAGATCCCCTCTCATCCTTCTAAAGTCCAGAGTATACAAGCCCAGTCGCTCCAATCTTTCAACATATGACAGTCCCGCCATCCCAGGAATTAACCTTGTGAACCTACGCTGCACTCCCTCAATAGCAAGAATGTCCTTCCTCAAATTTGGAGACCAAAACTGCACACAATACTCCAGGTGTGGTCTCACCAGGGCCCTGTACAGCTGCAGAAGGACCTCTTTGCTCTTGTACTCAATTCCCCTTGTTATGAAGGCCAGCATGCCATTAGCTTTCTTCACTGCCTGCTGTACTTGCATGCTTGCTTTCAGTGACTGATGTACAAGAACACCTAGATCTTGTTGTGCTTCCCCTTTTCCTAACTTGACTCCATTTAGATAATAATCTGCCTTCCTGTTCTTATCACCAAAATGGATAACCTCACATTTATCCACATTAAACTGCATCTGCCCACTCACCCAGCCTGTCCAAGTTACCCTGCATTCTCATAACATCCTCCTCACATTTCACACTGCCACCCAGCTTTGTGTCATCTACAAATTTGCTAATGTTACTTTTAACCCCTTCATCTGAATCATTAATATATATCGTAAACAGCTACGGCCCCAGCACTGAACCCTGCAGTACCCCACTGCTCATTACCTGCCATTCCAAAAGGAACCTGTTAATCGCTACTCTTTGTTTCTTGTCAGCCAGCCAATTTTCAATCCATGTCAGTACTCTGCCCCCAATACCATGTGCCCTAATTTTGCCCACTAATCTCCTATGTGGGACTTTATCAAAGGCTTTCTGAAAGTCCAGGTACACTACATCCACTGGCTCTCCTTTGTCCATTTTCATAGTTACATCCTCAAAAAATTCCAGAAGATTAGTCAAGCACGCTTTCCCCTTCGTAAATCCATGCTGATTCGGACCTATCCTGTTACTGCCATCCAAATGTGTCATAATTTCATCTTTTATAATTGACTCCAGCATTTTTCCCACCGCTGACGTCAGGCTAACCGGTCTATAATTCCCTGTTTTCTCTTTTCCTCCCTTTTGAAGAGAGGGACAACATTAGCCACCCCCCAATCCACAGGAACTGATCCTGAATCTATAGAACATTGGAAAATGATTACCAATGCGTCCACGATTTCTAAAGCAACCTCCTTAAGTACCCTGGGATGCAGACCATCAGGTCCCGGGGACTTAGCAACCTTCAGACCTGACAGTCTATCCAACACTATTTCCTGCCTAATATAAATTTCCTTCAGTTCATCCATTACCCTAGGTCCTTTGACCACTGTTATATCTGGGAGATTGTTTGTGTCTTCCCTAGTGAAGACAGATCCAAAGTACCTGTTCAACTAGTCTGCCATTTCCTTAATAATAAATTCATCCTTTTCTGTCTTCAAGGGCCCAATTTTGGTCTTAACTATTTTTTTCCTTTTCACATACCTAAAGAAGCTTTTACTATCCTCCTTTATGTTCTTGGCTAGGTTACCTTCGTACCTCATTTTTTCTCCGCGTATTACCTTTTTAGTTATCTTCTGTTGCTCTTTAAAAGTTTTCCAATTCTCTGGCTTCCCCCTCATCTTTGCTATGTTATACTTCTCTTTTATCTTTATACTGTCCTTTACTTCCCTTGTCACCACGGCCTCCCCTTACTCCCCTTAGGATCTTTCTTTCTCTTTGGAATGACCTGATCCTGCACCTTCCGCATTATTCCCAGATACACTTGCCATTGCTGTTCCACTGTCATCCCTGCTAGGGTATTGTTCCATTGAACTTTGGCCAGCTCCTCCTTCATAGCACCATGGTTCCTTTTGTTCAACTGTAATACTGACACTTCCCAGTTTCCCTTCTCCCTCTCAATTTGTAGATTAAAACTTGTCATATTATGGTCACTACCTCCTAATGGCTCCTTTACCTCGAGGTCCCTGATCAAATCTGGTTTATTGCACAACACTAAATTTAGAATTGCCTTCTCTCTGGTAGGCTCCAGTACAAGCTGTTCTAAGAATCCATCTCGGAGGGACTCCGCAAACTCCCTCTCTTGGGGTCCAGTACCAACCTGATTCCTCCAGTCTACCTGTATGTTGAAATCCCCCATAACAACTGTAGCATTACCTTTGCTACATGCCAATTTTAACTCTTGCTTCAACTTACACCCTACATCCAGACTACTGTTTGGGGGCCTGTAGATAACTCTCATTAGGGTCTTTCTACCCTTAGAATTTCTCAGTTCTATCCATACTGACTCTACGTCTCCTGATTCTATGTCCCCCCTCTCAAGGGACTGAATATCATTCCTCACCAACAGAGCCACCCCACCCTCTCTGCCCATCAGTCTGTCCTTTCAATGGGACGTATACCCTTGAATATTCATTTCCCAGGCCCTGTCCACTTGAAACCATGTCTCTGTTATTCCCACAACATCATACTTACCAATTTCCAACTGTGCCTCAAACTCATCCACTTTATTTCTTATACTCCGTGCAGTCATATACAATACTGTTAATTCATTACTCCCCTCACCTCCCATATCAATTCCTATTTCACTTGGCCATACTGTACGATCCCTTCTTGAGCATTCTGCTCTGTTGATTCTGCTGTCATTCTTAACTTTTCTTATTCTCACTTTCCCTTTATCTCTATCCGTATGTTTCCAGATTGTCCCCTCCCCCGCACTACTTAGTTTAAACACACCCGTGTTGCAGAGGCAAACCTGCCTGCCAGAATGCTGGTCCCCCGCTTATTAAGGTGCAACCCCTCCCTTTTGTACAATTCATCCTTACCACAAAACATACCCCAGTGGTCCAAGAATGTAAATCCTTGCTTCCTGCACCAGTTCCTCAGCCACACATTCAGATCCATTATCTCCCTGTTCCTGCCCTCTCCAGCACGAGGAACTGGAAGCAAACCGGAGATAACCACCCTGGAAGTCCTGCTTTTCAGCCTTCTTCCGAGTTCTCTGAAGTCGCACTGTAGAATGTCTTTCCTCTTCCTCCTCACGTCATTTGTGCGGACATGCACCACCACTTCCGGATGTTCACCTTCACTCTTGAGGATTCCCTGCAATCGGTCTGTGACATCTTGGATCCCGGCACCAGGGAGGCAACACATCATCCTTAAATCTCGCCTGTTGCCACAGAAACCCCTTTCTGTACCTCTCACTTAAGGGTGTCTGGGACAAATAGGTGTTCAGCTCACTCTTCTCAAGGTTTACTCATCTCTGCGATGAATCAAGGCTGTGGCCTGTAGCTGGCTGGCTTCTCCCCTCGACCCACTCGTGAGCTTCAGTTGTTAGCCTGCTTTTGTTGTTTGGACACTTTGTTTCTCTTCTGCACATTGGCTGTTTGATAGTCTTTTTAACGGGTTCTGTTGGGCTTCTTTGTCTTGTGGTTGTTTGTGAGGAGGCGAATCTCAAAGTTGTGTGTAGGGTACATACTTTGATAATAAATGTAGTTTGAACTTCAAAGCGTTCAGAGATCTGATGGTGGAGGGAAGAAGCTGTTCCTGAAACATTGAGTGTTTTCAGGCTCCTGTACCATACTAACAAGCAGAGTAATGGTGAATAAATACCCTCTCTGTTTGTCCACAGGGGTTAACCGACACTTCCACATGATCTGTATCCGGGACAAATTCAGCCAGAATATCGGCCGCCAAATCTCCTCCAAGATAGTTTGGGAGCACCTCAACGTCATGTACGACATGCAAGCACTGGTATGTCGCTGGTCCTCAGATTTGCTCTTGGATTGGGCTCTTGCCTCGGGGAGAAGTCTGCTCCCTCACACTGATGTCACTACCTGCCTCTCCAGACCAGGAGGTTCCTTCTCAGTCGCCCACAAGGCCTCCTGGAACTTTTTGAACTTGGTGGTGAAATAAGTTAAGGGTGACACAGTAGTGTAATGGTCAGTGTGATGCATCCCAGGCTTAATTCCCTCTGCTGTCTGCAAGGGGTTTGTATATGCTCTCCGTGACCGCATTGGTTTCCTCACACTTTCCAAAGACTTGTAAGTTGGTAGGTTAATGGGCTGAGGACTTGTTACCTTGCTGTATCTCTAAATGAAATATAACCATGATCAAAGGGCCAATCACCTCCCACTTTTGCCCATGGTTGGTTGTTACCAATCTTGTCATCATCAGCTGGGCTCTACAGCCAATCAGAATTCTCACAACTAATAAACTAGGAAGCTTATTCTAACTCACATGTCACCCCCCCCCCCCACCACCAGGCTCGTATGCAATCTTGTCATCATCAGCTGGGCTCTACAGCCAATCAGAATTCTCACAACTAATAAACTAGGAAGCTTATTCTAACTCACATGTCACCCCCCCCCCCACCACCAGGCTCTGCTCATGGCCGCGGGTCCTGGTGGTGAGAGGCCACCGTTTGTAAACAATGTATGTCTAGGGTCGGTATGAATTGGGGTTCAACCAAACAGGAACATTGTGATGTTCTGATTATAGAAACCTTGATTTGAGCGAATGCTGCAAAAATACTGCCTATACACAATTGTTGGTCAGCAAGAAATAACAGATCGTACACCGTATTAAATTATAAAGAAAGTATATTTACCAATTCCAGCTTTATCAAACAGTTAGCGGTGAAGAGAAAAAAAAGGGCCCATTACAGTTAAATGTGCACAGAAGGTTGGAGATCATCCTGGAGTTGTTTTGTTATTCCTGTGCTGGACCCATAGTCTGCGTGGAAGCACACCACATTCCAAACTTTGCTCAAAATCAATCTCAAACGGGCTCTCTGGGGAGTAACACACACAAAAAATGCTGCATTCCACCAGCAATTTTTGTGTGTGTTGCTTGAATTTCCAGCATCTGCAGATTTCCTCGTGTTTGCATCTGTCGGGAGTATTGGCCCTTCCTCGTATGTAGAGCCACATATAGCACCGTGCCACAGCCATCTTCCCTCCTGTCTTCTCAGCAGCTCCCGCCAAAAAACACGAAACACACTGTCCGTTGCCAAAAACTTCCTCTGCCCCACTCTCGCTACATCTTTCGCCCGATTCACCATCCTCATTGGCTGACATAACATTACTAAGTGGAACAGCAGGGCTCTTATCTTAGCCGAAACCAAAACATTGTAGCAGCAGGACACACTGCTTTTACAGAAAACTGCTGAAATGAAATACCTACAACATAGCAGTATAAATCTTAACCAGGGCATTCTGCTCTCCCACCCACCAAAAATAGTCATGTCCTTGTGACTTTGTAATTTATTAAACCATTATTAATAACACAGTATTCAAATGAATTTCGTGACTTCAGGACCCCAATCCATTTGTAAATGGAAGTAGCACATCTCACCATGGGAATGGACATAACTGTTTCCCAGGTGCATCCTCTGCCAGCTGAGCTAAGGGTTTCCTGACTGTCTCAGATGTCCTTATCTCATCTTCAGCCACTCCTTGTGACCTTTCCTGTCCACGGGAGGATGCCTCCCCCTGTCTACCACTTGTACCTTCCGGTGGCTCAGGTTCCCCTGCCCATTACTGAACTTGGCTTCCTTCAGTTTAAGCAGATGCTGCTGAACGTCTTCAACCTCCATGGGTGCGAACTGGTGAGACCTCTCTCAGGGGTGTCCTCATTTACTCGAATAATGTGGCAAGTCCTCTTGGAGCAACCAGCATCAGACTCATCAGTAGAAAAAACGTCTTCCCGTTCCAACAACTTCTCAGTTCCATTTCTCGGGTATCAGTGAGTCACCAGAATTACTTTGATGTCAACATCTTCAACCCGGGAGACTGTTTCCCTGAAAACCGGACACTAATCCCGCAGGAAAAATGGGGGCAATTGGGTTTTCTGCCTTTAGGAGCCTCACCCTATCAGCTGCTGGACCCTTTAATTTCCCTACCAGGCTCTGTTTTCTCATATTATCTGAGCACTGCCATTCATCCGTAACTGAGACGTCTGCTCAGCCCAAACCTCATGGTCTTCTTTCTCATCGGGTGGGGGCTTGACTCCAGAGAACACCCCCAGCCCACAGTAACTTTGGCTGCTTAATTTATCAACCAGTGATGTAATTGCTGAAACTAGCTCAGAATTTAAATCAACTGCTGAAGGACCCGTTAGACCTTTCACATCAGACAACTCTTTTCCCTCACTTCACAGGAACAACAACTTGTCGTTAAAGTCTTCACACTCAGCTACATTCCCTCCTTCTCTTTTTAAAAAAAAAGGGACTGCCCATGTCCTCGCCTCTCCAGGATCTCCCAGCCTATCAGGTAGTGTGAAATAATTCACATCACTGCTAGCTTGGACTAACATGACATCCTTACCAACCGATTGGTCAAAATGCTGCTTAATCAGTGTAACTTTCCCCAAAACTTTTACAGAACTCAGTATTCTGAGTAACTCTTCATCAGGAATTCAGACATCTAGCCTGCTCAAAACCTGAGCGTTATTTGTGGATATTCTCTTTGACTCGCACCAAACCTTGTGTCCATCATAAAGTATCTTTATCACTTTCCCTGACACTAGTTTAAAACACAGGCTTAAATACACAGACCGCTTAATCAGCTCTAAAACAGCAGGTACACAGCATCCGAAATCCCGGACCGTGGTCCCCACAAAATCTCAGGATCAAGAGTTTGGATGAAATTGAGGTGGCGTTTGACGATAACAATTCCAAGGCAGTGAGAGTATGTAAAGTTCTCTCTGAAACTCTCAGCAGCTGAAGAAACCAGGCACACATCCATTGATGGTGAATCTGCGGAATTCATTGCCACAAGTGGCTGTATCATTGGGTGTATTTAAAGAGGTTCTTGATCATTTGGAGTCAAAGGTTACAAGGAGAAGGCAAGAGTATGGGGTTGAGGGATAATAAAGCAGCCATGATGGAATGGCAGAGTAGACTCGATGGGCTGAATGGCCAGTTTCTGCTCTTGAGTCTTACGGTGGAGAATCTGATGACCCACAGTACCTCTAGACAACCACACATAACTGTAGCTTCCTGTTTGTAACACGAAAGGAGGTGCTCTGTAAATGACGAGAAAATCTGCAGATGCTGGAATTTCAAGCAATGCAAATAAGATAAACGGTCTTCCCAATTTCTCTAGATACTGTTTGCTTTTCTCAGGCCAGGCAAAGTCCTGGTAATCTCAGCCCACTGCACCACGTCAACCTGGTGTAATAACGGACATAGTCACAATCTCAGATCTATTCACTACCGCAGCCTACACACAACCATCACTGATCTCCAGGTGAACGGGTGCTATTGTGGCAAAGTCCATTGTCCACTGGTTCCCATTTAACAGTGTAAGTTTGGTGTGTACTCCTTCAAGCTGATCATATCCACTGTGCAGGTCAGGCCGCATCTCGGAGAGCAAATAAACGGTCGATGTTTCAGGCGGAGACCCTTAATCAGGACTAGAAAGGGCCTTGCTCAACCGTCTACCTTCCCCTCACCTGGTTTCACCTTCATCTTCAAGCTTCCCCTTCTCCCACCACCTTATTCTGGCTTCTGCCCCCTTTCCAGTTCCTCCACCATTTTGTGTGTTGCTTTGGATTTCCAGCGTATACGGATTTTTTTGTTTATTTAAACCTGGCATCTTACTTTATTTAGAGCCCTTTTGTCCCAACGTTACACTGTGACCAATTAACCTTCTAACCCATACGTCTTTGGAATGTGGAAGAAAACCGGAGCACCCAGAGGAAACCCATGCGGTTATGGGGAGAACGTACAACTCCTCACAGGCAGAGGCGGAATTGAACCAGAGTTGTTGGCTCTGTAAAGTGTTACTCTAACCACCTCGTTACGGAGCTGCCTGGCCATATTGTATCTCAGTAGGAGCACTTACTAGAACATGAACTTTGAATTTCAATTCAATTCAGGTTGGAGAGGTTTTTTGTTTTATGTAATTTGGAAAATTCAGGTATTTCAAATATTTAGACACACTGTCACTCGAATAAATTGGAAGGGGTTTGGCCCAAAACATTGTCTGTACATTTTTCCATAGACGCTGCCTGCCCTGCTGAGTTCCTGTGGTATTTTGTGTGTGTTGCTCTGATTTCCAGCACCTGCAGATTTTCTCTTGTTTGTGAAACAAAACGCTGCTGGACAATAAACTCCACCTACACATTGCTGACACTTCGTTGTTGTCCTGGATTGTCCATTGTTTTTCTAGTCACATCCTCCAATGTACATCAATAAATATGTATTGGAGGCCCTTCAATTATATACACCTCATTTTGGTTTTCTCTCACCCTCGGACCCCACCTCCTCCACAGTCCCACAGTCTGCCACTCACATCCTACATTCCCTGTGCATCTCTGAGGCTGGCTGCTTAAACCCACTGCTTTCCACTTTATTCCCCCCTGCCCCGCCATCGCAAATCAAACTCTGTGCACCATTCTTTCAGCGTTCTAAGACCGGGGAATTGTTAATGTGTCCAGAGTCCCCTAACTCTTCCTTGTTTTCCAGCACGAGTCAGAAATCCTGCCTTTTCCAAACGGTGAGCGGAATTTTGTTCTACCTGAAGACATCATCCACGAGGTGAAGGAAGGTGTGGAGCTGTGATTGCGCAGGCGCCGGAGGGGGAGGTTGTGCCCGCTGTCTTATCCAATCCCTTATTGTAACCGCATCTACACATTTTCACCTGTAACCTTCCTCAGTGAGAATCTGTACTCTGCCTCCCTCTGCCTTGCAGACATCTAAGGTTGTTCAAGTCCTGGCAGTACTCTCTGCCCTTAATAATGCCTTTCCTATAACAGGGTGATCAGAACTGTATGCAATCTAAATGGCTCAGCGTAACAGTTTACAGTGCCAGCAACTCTGCGTCAATTCCCATCACTGTCTGTAAAGAGTTTGTACGCTCTCCCCGCGACCGCGCGGGTTTGTACGCTCTCCCCGCGACCGCACGGGTTTGTACGCTCTCCCCGCGACCGCACGGATTTGTACGCTCTCCCCGCGACCGCGCGAGTTTATAGGCTCTCCCCGCAACCACGCGGGTTTCCTCCCACCTTCCAAAGATGTACAGGTTGGCAGGGTAATTGGTCACATGGGGGGTAATTGGGCAGAGTGAGTTCATTGGGGGCAGAGAAGCCTGTTCCCGTGCAGTATCTCCAGATAAACTAAAGTCCTCCAGCCTTGGCTTCACCCGCAGTGCAGTGTAATATCCCACCTGCACTCAATTCCCTGACCGAGGACCACATTCACCACCCTGTCTGCCTGTGACCCAGCTTGTCCCAGTAAGGCAATAAAGTGTCTCTGGACCCGGTTGTGGCCTGTTCCCCAGGGGTCCAGTCACTCACTGGCCTTGCAGTCTCTCTGACCGGTGGGCTTGGAGTCGGGTGAGTCCCCCGTGTAACCTTTGATACTCTTCCACCACAGGCAAGGCTGGGGCAGAGGAGGAGCTGAAGGCCGAGCTGAAGGAGGAGTTGCCGGAGCTGGCAGTGACTGAGGAAGGTGTGTGCATGGAATCCCCCACTACAGTACAGCACACAGCAGGCTCTTCGGTCCACAACGTTGTGCCGAACCAATTAAATTAGTAATCAAATAGCTAACTAATCTTCTCTCTTCTGACTACACAATGTCCATATCTTTCCATTTCCCTCACATCCATGTGCCTACCTAAGTGACTCTTCAAAGTCTCTAATGTTTCTGCCTTGACCACCACCCTAGTCAGCACATTCCAGGCACCCACCAATCTGCGTGGTAAAAAAACGTGCCCCTCACCTCTCCTATGAAATTACCCCCTCTCACCTTAAATGCATGCCCTCTGGTATTAGACATTTCAACCCTGGGAAAAAGATGCTCTCTAATCCAGGCAGCATCCCTCTTCTGCACCCTCTCTGGAGCCTCGACATCCTTCCTACAATGGGGCAATCAGAACTGTATGCAGTACTCCAGATGTGGCCTAACTAGAGCTTTATAAAGCTGCAACATAACTTTGAACTCATTGCTTCAACTAATAAAAACAAGCATGGCATAAGCCATCTTCAGCACCCTATCAACCTGTGTAGTCACTCTCAGGGAGCTGTGAACTTGGATTCCAATGTCCCTCTGCTCAGCAACGCTGTTAAGGATCTTGCCCATGACAGTGTACTGTCTCCTTGCATTTGGCCAGGTCCCTCTGCCATTTCTCCACCAGTATCTGCAACTGTACTGTTTGTCAGTCTTCTACACTATCCACAACACCGCCAACCTTTGTATCATCTGCAAACCTATTAACCCACACATCCAGGTCTTTTATATACGTCACAAACAGCAGAGGTCCCAGTGCAGGTTCCTACGGAACATCACTAGTTACAGTGTCTCTTCGATCACTACCCTTTGACTTCGATGGACAAACCTTGTCACCTCACCAAAAAAATTAAATTAGTAAAACTCAGCTTGTCCCACACAAATCCATGCTTGCTCTCCCTAATTAGGCCATGGTTTCCAAATGCTCAAAAATCCTAACCCTAAGAATTCTGTCCAATAACTTCCTTACCACTGACATGATACTCACCTGGATTAGTTTCCAGGATTATCCCTAGTTCCCTTCTTGAATAATGGAACAGCATTAGCTATTTGCCAGTCCTTGGGGATCTATCCTGGGGCTAGGGAGGACACAAAGATATTGGCACAGACCCCAAAGATCTTTTCTCTTGCCTATCAATAACCTGGGGTATATCCTATCAGGACTTGGGGACTTTGCACCTCAGTGCTCTTTAAGAGACCCAACACTACCTCGAACTGCCCTTGCATATCCCTATTCTCCACATCCTTCTCCTTGATAAAGACTGATGTTGTCGTTGTCATCATCATTGTGTGCCATGGTTGAACATGGTCTATGACTATGATTGTTCCTGACAAATTCTACAGAAGTGGTTTGCCATTATCAATACCCTTCAGAGACTGTCTGCCTGGTGTCAGTGGTCACATAACCAGGACTTGTGATCTGCACCAGCTGCTCCCATGGCTACACGTGACCCTGATCGGGGAGCTAAGCAGGTGCTTCACCTTGCCCAGGGTGACCTGAAGGCTAGCAGGGGGAAGGAGTGCCTTACACCTCCTTTGGTAGAGACCGCACCACACAAAATCCTGACATAAAGTACTCATTAAGGACCTTGCTCACATTCTCTGCATCCAAGTAAATGGTCCCCCCTTTATCCTTGAGTGTTCCTGCCTTCTCCCCAGTTACCCATTTGCTCTTGATGTATGTATAAAATGCTTTGGGATTCACCTTAATCCTACTTGCCAAGGACTTTTCATGGCTCCTCTTGATTTCCTAATTCTCTCTTTGGGTTCTTTTTCTGGCTTCTTTATAATCCTCAAAGGCTGTCATTGATTCTAGCTTCCTAAGTTTTACATACTTTCCCTTTTTCTTCTTGACTGTAGAATTTTCTCTATTTCTGCATAAATGTGATTTAAAATGTGATCAGATCTTCACATTGACCTAAAACTAGATAAAGAGAACCCAATTAAATAAATAACAAACATTATACTTGTTCATTTATTTATTGACGAAAAACTATCCAATATTACATGTATTTGTTGGAAAAAGTATGTGAACCTTCTACAAAAGCTATTTGGAGTCAAGTGTTCCAATCAATGAGATGATGAGATTGGAGGTGTGGGTTGTAGAGGTGCCCTGCCTATTAAAAAAGACACACAAAGTCAGGTTACTCACAGAGCCTGCTCTTCTCAAGAAAGATCTGTTTATGTGCACCATGCTTCAATCAAAACAACTTTCAGAGGGCCTTAGAGGAAGAATTGTAGAGATGCATGAAGATGGAAAAGGCTACAAAAGCATTTCTAAAAACCTGTGTGTTCATCACTCCACAGTAAGAGAAATTGTCTACAAACAGAGGAAATTGTTGCAACTCTGCCTAGGAGTGGGCATCCTGCAAAGATCAGACCAAGAGCCCAATGTGCAATGCTGAAAGAGGTGATAAAGAACCTGAGGGTAACAGCAAAAGACATGCAGAAATCTCTAGATATTGCTAAAGTCTCTGTTCATGTGTCTGCTACAAGAAAAACACTGAACAAGAATGGTGTTCATGGAAGGACACCACGGAGAAACCACTGCTATCCAAAAAAAACAACATTGCTGTGCATCTCAAGTTTGCAAAAGACCACACGCATGTTCCACAATACTTCTGGGACAAAGTTCTGTGGACAGATGAGACAAGAGTTGAACTTTTTGGAGGAAAAAGGACACTGCACACCAACACCAAAACCTCATCCCAGCTGCGAAGCATGGTGGAAGAAGCATCATGGTTTGGGGCTGCTCTGCTGCCTCAGGGCCTGGACAACTTGCAATTGTTGAGAGAACAATTAATTCGAACTTGTATTAAGACAGGAGAATGTTAGGGTAGCTGTCCATAACCTGAAGCTTAATAGAAGTTGGATAATGCAACAAGACGATCTGAAAGACAAGAGTAAATCGACAACAGAATGGTTTAAAAAGAAGAAAATTCATGTTTTGGAATGGCCGAGTCAAAGTCCTGACCTTAATCCTATAGCAATGTTGTGGAAGCAGTTCGGGCAAGGAAGCCTGCCAGCATCCCAGAGTTGAAGCAGTTTTGTAAGGACGAATGGCCTAAAGTTCCTCCAAGCCGATGTGCAGGACTGATCAACAGTTACTGGAAACGTTTGGCTGAAGTTATCGCTGTACCTGTTACTGAAAGCAAAGGTTAACATACTTTTTCCAACAAATACACATAATATTGGATCATTTTTCCGAATAAATAAATGAGCAGATATGATGTTTTTTATTTAATTGGGTTCTCTTTATCAAGTTTTAAGACTTGCATGAAGATCCAATCATATTTTAGGTCAAATTTATGCAGAAATAGAGAAAATTCTACAGGGTTCACAAACTTTCTAGCACCAATGTATTATGATGCAGGCTCAAAGTGCTATACATAGATTGTAAAGGTAAATCAATATAGTCATAAAAAGACAATTAAAAATCATAAGTAAAGACAAATGTTATATAAAATAAAATGTAATTAATTTAATGTAATACAGATTAATAAAATGTAATGATTTAATAAACCCTCCCAGATGCACCTATGCACGTAACAAACTGCCCTATCTAAATCTCTTGTATTCACAAGGTCCCAGTTTATATTAGGTAACTTGAAGTCCCCCATAACAACAGTCCTATTATTTTTATATCTTTTCTTAATCATGTATCTTTTCCTCAATGTCCCAGTGGCCATTTGGGAGGATCTGTAGTACAATCCCATCAGAGTGATTCCACCCTTCCTGTTTTTCCGTTCTACCCATATAGACTCCGTGGATAAGCCCTGCTTTATTTCCCCTCTGAGTGCAGTTGTGATAAGGTTCCTGATTAGTAACGCAACTCCCCCCCCCCCCACCTCACTCTCTATCCTTTCTAAAACATCAAAACCTTGGGACATTAAGCACTCATTCCTGTCTCTCTCACAATCAGGTCTCTGTAATGGTCACAACATCATAGTTCCACGTTTGTCTAGCATTTTTTTTGTGTGTTGCTCTGGATTTCCGGCATCTAGAGAATGTGTTGTGTTCTGGATCGGGTGAAGTTGGTTAGGGAATACATGTCATCTTGGACACTGAGTGAAACACGGGTGAGCTTGTAACTGCACCTGAGCTGGTAGATGGTTCTTTGCTTGAACACCTCACTCCTGACTCTGCGGCACTCCTTGCTACAGCTGTTCTCATTGATTTTGCCTTCAAGACCCCAGGAGATCTTAAGACATAGGAGCAGAATTAGGCCATTCTGCCCATCAAATCTGCTTCGTCATTCCATCATGGCTGATAGATTATCCCTCTCAACCCCCACTCTTCTGCCTTCTCCTGTAGCCTTTGATGGCCTGGCTAACCAAGAACCTGTCAACCTCTGCTTTAAATATACCCAGTGACTTGGCCTTCACAACCATCCGTGACAATGAATTCCACAGATTCATCACCCTCTAGCTAAAGAAGTTCCTCCCAATCTCTGCTCTAAATGGACATCCCCCTATTCCGAGACTGTGCCCTCTGGTCCTACACTCTCCACATCCACTCTATCTTGGCCTTTCAATATTTGGTAAGATTCAGTGAGATTCCCCCTCATTCTTCTAAACTCCGGTGAGTACTGGCCCAGAGCCATCAAACACTCGTAATACATTAACCTTTTCTTTCTGAGATGATTCTCATGAACCACTAGACCTTCAATGCAAGCACATTCTTTTTTGGATAAGGGGCAGAAAACTGCTCTCAGTACTCCAAGTGTGATCTGACCAATGCCTTATAAAGCCTCAGCATCACATCCTTGCTCTTATATTCTAGTCCTCTGGAAATGAATGCTAACATTGCACACTTGGGAAATCCTGCACAAGGATTCCAAAGTCCCTTTGTACCTCTGGTTTTTTAATTTTCTCCATGTTTATATAAAAAAAAGTATACACCTTTATTCTTTATACCAAAACTGCATGGCCATACACTTCCCTACACTATATGCCATCTGTCACTTTATCCATTTTCCCAATCTGTCTCAGTCCTGCTTCCTTAACACTACCTGCTCCTCCTCCCGTCTTCGTATTGTCTGCAAAAAATAGTTAAGACCAAAATTGGGCCCTTGAAGACAGGATCGGGTGAATTTATTATGGGTAACAAGGAAATGGCAGACGAGTTGAACAGGTGCTTTGGATCTGTCTTCACGAGGGAAGACACAAACAATCTCCCAGATATAATAGTGGCCAAAGGACCTAGGGTAATGGATGAACTGAAGGAAATTTATATTAGGCAGGAAATGGTGTTGGATAGGCTGTTGGGTCTGAAGGCTGGTAAGTCCCCGGGACCTGATGGTCTGCATTCCAGGGTACTTAAGGAGGTGGCTTTAGAAATTGTGGACGCATTGGTAATCATTTTCCAATGTTCTATAGATTCAGGATCAGTTCCTGTGGATTGGAGGGTGGCTAATGTTGTCCCTCTCTTCAAGAAGGGAGGAAGAGAGAAAACAGGAAATTATAGACTGGTTAGCCTGATGTCGGTGGTGGGAAAGATGCTGGAGTCAATTATAAAAGGTGAAATTACGACACACCTGGATAGCAGTAACAGGATCGGTCCGAGTCAGCATGGATTTATGAAGGGGAAAGCGTGCTTGACTAATCTTCTGGAATTTTTTGAGGATGTAACTATGAAAATGGACAAGGGAGAGCCAGTGGATGTAGTGTACCTGGACTTTCAGAAAGCCTTTGATAAAGTCCCACATAGGAGATTAGTGGGCAAA
Organism: Mobula hypostoma; assembly: GCF_963921235.1. NCBI lineage: Eukaryota > Metazoa > Chordata > Chondrichthyes > Myliobatiformes > Myliobatidae > Mobula > Mobula hypostoma. The sequence continues at coordinate 164,254,715 of NC_086098.1, read as the reverse complement.
ATTAGGGCACATGGTATTGGGGGCAGAGTACTGACATGGATTGAAAATTGGCTGGCTGACAGAAAACAAAGAGTAGTGATTAACGGGTCCCTTTCGGAATGGCAGGTGGTGACCAGTGGGGTACCACAGGGTTCAGTGCTGGGACCGCAGCTGTTTACAGTATATATTAATGATTTAGATGAGGGAATTAAAAATAACGTTAGCAAATTTGCCGATGACACAAAACTGGGTGGCAGTGTGAAATGTGAGGAGGATGTTATGAGAATGCAGGGTGACTTGGACAGGCTGGGTGAGTGGGCAGATGCAGTTTAATGCGGATAAATGTGAGGTTATCCACTTTCGTGGTAAGAACAGGAAGGCAGATTATTATCTAAATGGAGTCAAGTTAGGGAAAGGGGAAGTACAACAAGATCTAAGTGTTCTTGTACATCAGTCACTGAAAATAAGCATGCAAGTACAGCAGGCAGTGAAGAAAGCTAATGGCATGCTGGCCTTCATAATAAGGGGAATTGAGTATAAGAGCAAAGAGGTCCTTCTGCAGCTGTACAGGGCCCTGGTGAGACCACACTTGGAGTACTGTGTGCAGTTTTGGTCTCCGAATTTGAGGAAGGACATTCTTGCTGTTGAGGGAGTGCAGCGTAAGTTCACAAAGTTAATTCCTGGGATGGCGGGACTGTCATATGTTGAAAGATTGGAGCGAATGGGCTTGTATACTCTGGACTTTAGAAGGTGGAGAGGGGATCTGATTGAAACATATAAGATTATTAAGGGATTGGAGCAGGAAGCATGTTCCCGCTGATGGGCGAGTTCAGAGCCAGAGGCCACAGTTTAAGAATAAGGGGTAGGCCATTTAGAACGGAGTTGAGGAAAAACTTTTTCACCCAGAGAGTGGTGGAATGCTCTGCCCCAGAAGGCTATGGAGGCCAACTCTCTGGATGCTTTCAAGAAAGAGATGGATAGAGCTCTTAAAGATAGCGGAATCAAAGGTTATGGGGATAAGGCAGGAACTGGATACTGATAGTGGATGATCAGCCATGATCACAGTGAATGGCGGTGCTGGCTCGAGAGGCCAAATAGCCTTCTGCACCTATTGTCTATTGCAAATTTGGCCACAACACCATCAATTCCTCATCCAAATCGTTGCTGTGTAACATGAAAAGAAGCGGCCCCAACACCGACCCTGGCAGGAAACTTCTTTGTCTCCTGCCTGTGAATCTTCCATCCCTGCGGGTACCTTTCCTGTGATACCATGAGCTCGTAGCTTGTTAAGCAGCTTCATGTGCAGCACCTTCTGAAAATCAAGTGAACAACATCCACTGACTCTCCTTTGTCCGACTTGCCTGTTATTTCTTTGGCTTATGCTGACTTTGACCTGTTTTATCATGTGTCTCCAAGTACCCTGAAACAGCATCTTTAACAATGGAGTCTTCCGTCGAACCATGAGTGCCTATAGTGCAGAGCTCAGGGTGGGAGTGTGTAAAGTGGGGAGGTGGGGAAGTCCAGTTGGAGACTGGAGTCAAACCAATGTGTGGCTGGATTCAGCGTCTGGTTCAGTGCTGTGATGCCTGAACCCAAGGTTAGCTCTGAGAATTCCTTCCCACTTTACTAGTGATCTGTTGAGACTCTTTCTCCCCCACACAGGTAACGCCAAGGTGGCAGAGAAGCTGATGGTGAAAGAGAAGATGTCCGTGGCAGGCGAGGCAGGCACCAAGGAAGTGATCGACAAGCGGAAGAGAAACCGATCCACAGCCAGCCTCCTGAGTGTGAACAGTAATCCAGCGAGCCCCAGCGGTGCCAAGCGCAGGCGGGTGTAAGATCCGCAGGATTGGAATCTCCAGCTGTCCAGCAGCAAGACTGAGGAAAGGAGGGACAGTGACCACGAGGTCTGTAACCCCAGCAGGCCAGCCACGGGGCAGATGCCCCATTGTCCCTCAAAGGTGGCTTTGTTAATCTGTCAGATCTTTGTTCAATTCTTCAGCCCCCATTCTGTTGCACTCCACCCTGTCCAGGCCATCAGATGTGATGTTCAATGCCTTCTGGCAGACATTCCCAAATTTCTGGAACTGTGCTGGACCCATGGGGGTGGGGGGAGATTGAGGGAAGGTGTTTCCATTTTGGCCTATTGTAATTGTTCAATTGTCTCTTCACTTCTAGTTGTGAATGTATTTGTGTGTGGTTTTTTAAAAATAATTTCTAATTAAAACCAGCTTGGTGATATCTGGCTGGGAATGTCCATGTGAAATTCACTTAGAATTATAGATCATAAGGTACAGGAGCAGAATTAGGCCATTCAGCCTGTCAAAAGTCTGCTCTACCGTTTAGTCATGTCTGACTTTTCTCAACCCCATTCTCCCGCCTTCTCCCTGTAACCTTTGACGCCCTTGCTAATCAAGAACCCACGAACCTCAGCTTTAAATATACCCAATGACTTGGCCTCTCCGCTGCGCATGGTAATGAATTCTACAGATTCAACACCCTCTGGCTAAAGAAATTCCTCCCCATCTCCATTCCCAATGGATGTCCTGCTCTTCTGAGACCATGCCCTTTGGCACATGACTCTCCCGCTAATGAAAACATCCTCTCCGCACCCACTCTATCCTTTCAGTGTTGCATAGGTTTCGATGAGATCTTCCCTCCCCCGAACTCCATCACATACAGGCCCAATACAGAAACAGGCTGTTTGGCCCATCGTCCCGATGTTAATCTTGTGTCCCATCTCTGCTAATCCCATTTCAGAATCAGAATCCTTTATTATCCCCAGGTATGTGGACGCATACAGGGAATTTGATGCCCGTTTCCCTGAGCTCTCGCTGTACAGAATAAAAAAGCAAACAAAACAATAGTGCAAATAACCATGAACTATATACAATGAGGTATACCTGTGTATGTACAGGTGGACTTGGTTTATAATAGACTAAAATTCAAGTGTTCATAAAGACTGATGGATACAGAAAGAAACTGTTCTTGTACCTATTTGTCCTGGCTCCATCCAGGCTCAGCCTCTGTCTAAATACCTCATAAACATAGTCATTGTATCTGGAAACAATACCATTTTCTCTTCATAACCCATATGCACTGGTGCTGTTAACATTTCACCTCCTGGAATACAACTCAAGGCAGTTCAAGTCCTGGTGTTTCACCGTAGAACCAGAGTTAACGTGTAGAGTCTACATCCTGCACTGATGCAGATTTCATCGATGGTTAGTGATTTTAAAGATTAGAAAGTTATTTGTCATGTACATCTGAACATACAGTGGAATGCATTGTTTGCATCATATCAAACTACCAAGGATGAGCTGGGGGCAGCTCACAAGTGCCAACATAGCATGCCCACAACTCACTGACCCTAACCCGTACGACTTTGGACTACAGGAGGAAACCCGCGCAGCCACGGTGAGAACATTCAGACTCCTTACAGAACTACTTTGGGAATTGAACCCTGGTTGATGATTGTTGGTGCTGTAAAGCAATTGTGCTAACCGCTACACTACCGCATCGTCCACACAAGGTATTTATTTTACCATACCTATTGGTGGAGCGCACTCAAACAATGGTCTTACGTACAGCTACTTCCCATTTCACTTGTCCTGAAATCTATTTCAAACCACAGTGGACTGGTGACGTTGAACAGCAAACTGGAAGGGCAAGTTCTGATACAGATAGGTTTATCACATGTACGTCAAAACATGCAGTGAAATATTCCTTTGGTATGGTACCTCTGATAAAGTGACTGTCCCTCAGTGGGGCACTCGCTCAGCACTGGACCTTGGAGATCAAGATCATAGGAGCAGAATTGGGCCAGTCAGCTCATAGAGTCTGCTCCACCATTCCATCATGGCTGATTTATTCCCCTGTTCCACCTTCTCCCTGAAACATTCCTATTAAGGATTCTTAGCTGAATCTACAATTGCCTGAACAGAAAAATGTTATTTTGAAAGCTGACTACTGCAATCAATGTCCCCTCTAATTGTTTTTTACAGCTGTACTCTGAGCAGGAAGTTTTTACACAACCTGAAAACTGCATGGCACTTTAATAAAACATTATGCAAAAGAAAATTCCAGCTGTGTGGCAACGAAGGCTATGTGCGTGGGAGCATTGCAGTTTTACGTCTCCAAATCCTCATCCTGTGCTGGAGAGGAATCTCTTGCCTTGATGAATCTGCCACCTGTCTACCCTGGGTCAATTAACTGAAATGATCTAACCATATTTCAGCCATTTCACAGCTTAAAGACTACAATGAATTACTTACTGCTTGTTAAGCCACTGGCATCTAGGGCAGCAATGAAGGTCCTCCGTCCCTGACGGTGTTCAGGTCTTCCTTCATTATGTCAGAAGCTTCGTCTCAGTTTTTCACTACTGTTAGTCATGCAAGTCTTGGATGGAGACTCAAGAATACCATTGCACTCAGTAGAAGCTGTTTACATAACAGTTTTGTTTGACCAGTTATGGTTATTAACTCTGAGCTAAATCCCCAAATCAGAACCACACTTAGTCTGACCTTTGACCTGTTTGGCATAGGTAACCCTGACTGGGTCATTGAAGCATGCAAGCCTCCAAATCCAACAACGGGGTTGTAGTCCTCTTGATAGAGATCTAGAAGATTATAAGCCTAGCTGGAAGGAATTTAAGAATGAAAGTAGGAGAGCCAGAAGGGACCATGAGAAGGCCTTGGCGGACAGGATTAAAGAAAACCCCAAGGCATTCTACAAGTATGTGAAGAGCAAGAGGATAACATGTGAGAGAATAGGACCAATCAAACATGACAGTAGAAAAGTGTGTATGGAACCGGAGAGGATGGCAGAGGTACTTAATGAATACTTTTGCTTCAGTATTCACTACGGAAAAGGATTTTGGTGATTGTGGGGATGACTTGCAGCAGACTGAAAAGCTTAAGCATGTAGATATCGATGAAGAGGATGTGCTGGAGCTTTTGGAAAGCATAAAGTTGGATAAGTCACCAGGACCAGATGAGATGTACCCCAGGCTACTGTAGGAAGCGAGGGAGGAGATTGCTGAGCCCCTGGTAATGATTTTTGCATCACCAATGGGGACGGGACAGGTTCCAGAGGATTGGAGGGTTGCGGATGTTGTTCCCTTATTCAAGAAAGGGAGTAGAGATAGCCCAGGAAATTATAGACCAGTGAGTCTTACTTCAGTGGTTGGTAAGTTGATGGAGAAGATCCTGAGAGGCACAATTTTTGAACATTTGGAGAGGTATAATATGATTAGGAATAGTCAGCATGGCTTTGTCAAGGGCAGCTCGTGCCATATGAACCTGATTGAATTTTTTGAGAATGTGACTAAACACATTGATGATGGTAGAGCAGTTGATGTACTGTATATGGATTTCAGCAAGGCATTTGACAAGGTACCCCATGTAGGGCTAATTGAGAAAGTAAGGAGGCATGGGATTGAAGGGGACATTGCTTTGTGGATCCAGAACTAGCTTGCCCACAGAAGGCAAAGAGTGGTTGTAGATGGGTCATATTCTGCATGGAGGCCGGTGACCAGTGGTGTGCCTCAGGGATCTGTTCTTGGACCCCTACTCTTTGTGATCTTTATAAATGACCTGGATGAGGAAATGGAGGGATGGGTTAGTAAATTTGCTGATGACACAAAGGTTGGGGGTGTTGTGGATAGTGTGGAGGACTGTCAGAGGTTACAGCGGGACATTGATAGGATGCAAAACTGGGCTGAGAAGTGGCAGATGGAGTTCAACCCAGATAAGTGTGAGGTGGTTCATTTTGGTAGGTCAAATATGGTGGCAGAATATAGCATTAATGGCAAGACTCTTGGCAGTGTGGAGGATCAGAGGGATCTTGGGGTCTGAGTCCATAGGACACTCAAAGCTGCTGCACAGGTTGACTCTGGTTAAGAAGGCATATGGTGCATTAGCTTTCATCAATCGTGGGATTGAGTTTAAAAACTGAGAGGTAATGTTGCAGCTATATAGGACCCTGGTCAGACCCCACTTGGAGTACTGTGCTCAGTTCTGCTCACCTCACTACAGGAAGGACTTGGAAACCATAGAAAGGGTGCAGAGGAGATTTACAGGGTCGTTGCCTGGATTGGGGAGCATGCCTTATGAGAATAGGTTGAGTGAATTCAGCCTTTTCTCCTTGGAGTGATGGAGGATGAGAGGTGACCTGATAGAGGTGTACAAGATAATGAGAGGCTTTGATTGTGTGGATAGTCAGAGGCTTTTCCCCAGGGCTGAAATGGCTAGCACGAGAAGGCATAGTTTTAAGGGTGCTTGGAAGTAGGTACAGAGGAGATGTCAGAGGTAAGTTTTTTTTACGCAGAGAGTGGTGAGTGTGTGGAATGGGCTGCTGGTGACATTGGTGGAGGCGGAAGTGATAGGGTCTTTTAAGAGACTCCTGGATAGATACATGGAGCTTCGAAGAATAGAGGGCTACAGGTAAGCCTAGGTAGTTCTAAGGTAGGGACATGTTCGGCACAGCTTTGCGGGCCAATGGGCCTGTATTGTGCTGTAGGTTTTCTATGTTTCTATGAAGGACTACAATGAATAGTTATGGGAAAATTAGTTAAATTTCCTTCTGTCAATTAGTAGTGTTGTCCAAGATTTAAATGCATTTTTTGAGACAACACAGGCTTTATACAGAAATAACTTTAGCTTTATGAAAAGTATGGCAGAGCTCACCTTCCCACTTTAAAACAGCCCAGATCAAACTGCTGCAGTCTCTTTTGTGTCATACTGGAGTCTGGGACAGACCTCTGACTCAAGAGTGCTGCCCTTTGAGCTGCCGGTAACTACACCTTCGATCCTTGTTGAAAAGGAATGTCCCCCAGCTGAATGAGATGATGGTGTGGTGTGAGGGTGTTGGCTCAGTTCAGAGGCAAAGCCATCTGTAACCTATCTCCCTCTCTGCTGTACTTCAATCTACTGTCCTATACTCTGCACCAATAAAACTTCTACTTTGCAGTCTCTTGTCTACACTGACAGTGCCTCTGTGTTCCTGTTCTCATAAGCCAGACACATTCCATGGCCCATTCATCAGTTTTGAACATCAGGAGGAACCAGGCTGCAGTGAGATTTCAGTGACCCTCCCCACTGCTGGCTTTTTTCATAAACTCTGCTTGTCACTATTCAGTAACCTGGGAGTGTGCAGAGAGTTCAGGATCATTATCATAAGAGCAAGCATGTAATACTGAAGCATCATAAGGCATTGGTCAGACCACACTTGGAATATTGAGAACAGTTTTGGACCCCTTATGTAAGAAAGGATCTGCTGGCGTTGGGGTCTTACTTGCCCACAAATGGGAGTGAGGGTGTGCTAGCCAAAACCTTCCCTCCAACAGGCTTGTGGGATTGTCACTGCTTGTGGGATCTTTCAGTGTACCACTAGGAAGTACTTTGCTCCCACCTTGCCACATTGACTATTCTTCCAAAGCAACTCATTGGCAGAAAAACACATTGAAATATCCTGGAGTTGTAAGGAAGGTCTATAAATACAAATTTCTTTAATGGGGCAACTCTTGCTCAATGCACAGACCCCCACTCTCAGACAGGCTGCTAGATAGAACATTACAGCACGGTACAGAATCTTCAGCCTGCAATGCTGTGCCGACCTTTTAACCTACTCTAAGATCAATCTAACCCTTCCTTTCTACATAACCCTCCATTTTTCTATCTAAGAGTCTCTTAAATGTCCCCAGTGTATCTGTCTGTAACCACCTCCCCCCCTCCCCAGCAGGGTGTTGCACACACCCACCATTCTCTGTAAAGAACTTAGCTCTGATATCCCCCCCCCCACCCCCTGCTTTATGTCCCTCCAATTACCTTAAAATTATGCCCCCGGTACTAGCCATTCCCACTCTGGGAAAAAGTCTCTGGTCATCTTATACACCTCCATCAAGTCATGTTGTGAAGTTCTTTGGCGAGTGTGGGTACTGTTGTGATGTGGGTGACCTGCTGATCCACAATGGTAGTTAATTTTGTCCCGTACCCCGTGACGGGTTCAAGAACCAGCAGAAATGGGAAACACTTTGGAGTCTGGTATTGCTATTAACTAATATTATTTATTAGTAACTACACAATACAGTAATATAAATTCAGATATATTAAAACAGGTTAGCAGAGACTATATGTATATAAGTGTGGAAATAGAAAAACCAAGCCTCTTCAAGCCTCGGGGTAAATAGATACAGTCTTATGGTGATGAGCAAAGTTCAGTTCAGTTCATGGTATTGAGTTGGGTAGTGATGGACAGAGAGAGAGAGAGGTAGGTTTGAGTCTTCAGGTGAGCTGATGTCATCAATCTTCCTGTTGTCCTCCGAAATCCTTTAGAAGTCACCGAATATGACCACAACAAAGGGGACCATTCTTCTGTGGTGGAATTAGTGGAATTATCAACCCAGGCAAGGGTTGAACACAAGAATAACTCCCCACCGGTCACATCCTTTTTCACACTGTGAGAGCCACTGATCGATCCTCCAAAAACCTACCCTTTTCTTCGGGCACAACAAAGTTCATCCAGTGTCCAAAACCATGTGTCTGTCAGTCTATCAGCTGACCTTCTATTTATCTCACCACGCTGAACACCAGCCGTCCATCAAGTAGCGCCTCCTTTCTCTCGCTCTGCAGGAAATCAGAAGCTGGCAGTGTCCTTGCAAAAGTGTAAACATGCTGCAGAGAAATGATAACACCATCTCAAAGCAGTCTTTGCCTCTCTCTCTCTCTCTTAATAACAAGGTGCTTGTGTTGAACAATTCTCTCTCTCTCTTTAAAGGTATAGTCCATAAAAAAATATGACCCCTAGGGGTACATAACAGTGTGATCATGGTCCAGCACACCCCCTCTGCTAATCCCCTCCCCCCAGTCCACACCATCCTTCCCAAATCTCTCCAGATACGGGCAGCTGGTCAGGACCTGCATCAGGTTTAATATCACACAAATGTCATGAAATTTGTTATTTTGTGGTAGCAGTACAGTGCAATACATCAAAACTATAAATTACTGTAAGCAGAATATATTTTTCAAAAAATTAAATTACTGCTAAAAGAGAGGGGAAAATGATGAGGTGGTGTTCATAGGGGCATTGTCTGTTCAGAAATCAGATGGCAGAGGGGAAGAAGCTGTTCCTGAATCATTGAGTGTGTGCCTTTAGGCTCCTGTACCTCCTCCCTGATGGTAGCAATGAGAAGAGGGCATGTCCTGGGTGATGGGGGTCCTTAATGATGGATGTTGTCTTCTCGGGGCATCACCATTTGATGGTGTCCTTGAGGAGGAGGGAGGCTAGTGCCCATGATGGAGCTGAGAGAGTTTACAACTTTATGCAGCTTTTTCCAATTCCGTGCAGTGACCCCTCCATGCCAGACAGTGATGCAACCAGTTAGAATGCTCTCCACAGTACATCGGTATAAATTTGCAAGTGTCTTTAGTGACATACCAAATCTCCTCAAACTCCTCATAAAATATACCTGCTCTCGTGCCTTCTTCGTAATTGTATCAATATTATGGGCCCAGGATAAATCTTCAGAGATTTTGACACCCAGGAACTTGAACACTAGCTCAGTCTGTTTACTTCCAGTCCCCTCTCAACTGTATGAAGGTCCATGAGTGGTGTACATTAGATATACTGCTCCCCTCTCCCTCGTTGTGACCTTGTGCTGTAGGTGGGTGAGGTGACTGCAATTGAATTCCTGATCTGCCATGCTGTATGGAGACGCAGGACAGACCCTACTGTAGCTCCTGATTTGTCCACCAGAGGGCAGAGAAGATCGTCCAAGTGGATCCCATAATCATGTCAGGGGCTAGGGGCTGATTAGGTGATCCAGGTTGTATCCAGTTGATGGGTGTTCATTCATTTGTTGACTGTACAATTGATTGTCTCTCCAGCACTGATCACGGGTTAAACAGCTTCTTTTCCCATGACAAGAGAAAATCCACACGCAAAGTGCTGGAGGAACTCAGCAGGCCAGGCAGCATCTATGGAAAAAAGTACAGTTGACGTTTCGGGCCGAGACTGGAGAAAAAAAAGATGAGGAATAGATTTGAAAGATGGGGGAAGAGGAGGGAGAAACACCAGGTGATAGGATAAACCGGGAGGGGGAGGGATGAAGTAAAGAGCTGGGAAGTTGATTGGTAAAAGAGATTGTTGTTCATCCATCATCGTCGTCGATGAAGACCTCGACACCATTAGTCACTTTGAGACTGGACGCGGTGTGTCCGAAGATGACTGGTCAGGCCAATCGGGCACGGAATGTCGTGGCACATGTTGGGCAGATGTCTGTAGGCACTGCAGTAGTTGCGCTGGTGGCTCTGGACTTAACGCAACTCGCGCTTATATTGTGCCTCAGCAATGCGCCTTGCCTCGTAAGCTTGACAGCCCTTGTGGATGAGGCCGTGCCAGGTAGGGCGGTTTTGTGCCAGCGTTTCCCAGGAGGTCGTGTCTATGTCAAGTGACTTCAGGGAGTCCGTTAGTGTGTCTTTGTAACGTTTCTTCTGCCCTCCATACGAGCGTCTTCCTGTAGAGAGGTCCCAAAAAGGAGCTGCTTGGGTATACGCTCGTCCGGCATGCGGATGACATGACCTGCCCAGCGGCTCTGTGCTCTCATCAGTAGTGTGTGGACTTGCCCTAGAGAGAACTTCAGGGTCTGGTACTTCATCTTGCCATCTGATGCCTAATATTCAACAAAAACAAGTCATGTGGAAATGGTTGAGCTGTCTTACGTGCCTTCGATACACAGTGCACGTTTCACAGGCATACAGTACCGCGGCTCTGTAGACCTTCAGTTTTGCTGCTGGGCTGATTCCTCGGTGTTCCCATACAGTGGGGAGCAGTCTACCGAAAGCAGAACTTGCCTTCGCTATTCTGCAGTTAACTTCTGTAAAGATAGTCACTGCTCGGGAGAGGGTGCTGCCAAGGTCAACTGCCCGTAGTTTCTGTCCTTTGATTGTGATTTCCGGTTCTGTGTACAGTGCATGGGGGGCAGGCTGGTGCATGATTTCGGTTCTTTTGGTGTTGATGATGAGTCTAGAGTTGTCACAAGCCGCGGAGAATTTGTCCATATTGACTTGCATCTCTGGCTCCGAGCCAGCACACAGGGCGCAGTCATCGGCAAAGAGGAAGTCTCTCAGAACAGTCTCCTTCACTTTGGTAATAGCTTGAAGTCTCCTCAGGTTGAAGAGCTTCCCATCCACTCTGTACTTGAGGCTGATTCCAGCATCACTGTCCTGGAAGGCAACATTCAGCATGGCAGAAAACATCATGCTGAACAGTGAGGGTGCGAGCACACAGCCCTGTTTGATGCCATTGGTGACTGGGAACGCCTCCGCCACCCAGCACTCTGGCTATCGTGCCATCACGGAAACGGCATACCATCTGAATGAATTTGGCGGGGCAGCCGAACTTTGACATGATCCTCCTCAGGCCTTGTCGGCAGACAGTGTCGAAGTCTTTCGTGAGGTCAACAGAAGTTGTGCAGAGTTCGCGATTCTGCTCCTGACACTTCTCCTGGAGTTAGTGCGCGGCAAAAATCATGTCAATAGTCCCACGACCTTTGCGAAAGCCACACTCTGACTCTGGCAGCAGGCCCAGCTCCAGATGAGCGACCAGACGATCTATCAGCACTCTTGCAAGGGTTTTTCCTACGATGGAGAGCAGCGAGATTCCTCGGTGGTTGTCGCATACTTGTCGATTGTCCTTCCTCTTGGAGAGGTGTACGATGGATGCATCTTTAAGTTCCTGAAGAATGGATCCTTGCTTCCAGAAAGACTGGAAAACTCGGTGAGCTTCTCTTTAAGTACAGGACCACCGGCTTTGTAGATCTCTGCAGGTATGGCACCTGCCCCTGGGGCTTTGCCGCTGGTTAGCTGGCTGACAGCTTCTGTGACTTCGGCTACTACCGGTAGGTCATCCATGCCGCTGTTGATGTCGACCTGTGGAATACTGTCTATCGCCTTATCATTAATAGATGACGGTCGGTTGAGGACGGCTTCAAAGTGTTCAGCCCATCTCTGCAGGATCTGCGCCTTCTCTGTAATGAGAGTTGTACCATCTATACTCAGGAGGGGCGAACTCCCGAGAGACTGAGGTCCGTAGAGAGTGTTGAGGGCTTCATAGAACCGTTTCAAGTCGTCTCTGTCAGCGTATCCCTGTATTTCATCTGCCTTGGCGCTCAGCCAGGTATCTTGCATCATACGCAGTTTATTCGGGACTGTCCTGCGAGCACTGGTGAAGGCGTTTTTCTTGGCAGCTGATGATGGGTCGTTCTGGACACGATGAAGGCAGTGCCTTTCAACAAGCAGAGCCTGTATCTCCTCATCATTCTCATCGAACCAGTCATGCTGCTTGTGGGTAGAGAGACCTGGCATCTTCAGTGCAGATGAACGGACAGCATCCCTGAAGCGTTCCCAGTCGTCCACAGCGCTGCCTGCAAACTGTAGGTCAGCAAGCTTGGTTTCTAAATCTTCAGCCAGTGCTGAAGCAATGCTGGGGTTCTTCAGCCCGACCACATTGATTCTTTTCATAGCCTTGCTTCCTTGTGGTCGCCTCTTGGGTCTGATGCGGAGCTTCATTTTGGAGACAATGAGCCTGTGGTCTGTCCAGCGATCAACGCCCCACATGGCTTTGGTCACTGACATCCTGCCTGTCTTTTCTCCTAACAATGTGTTACGTACCCCGTAACTGGGTTGCCAAACCAGCAGAAATGGACCGCTCATTGGAGTCTGGATTACTAGGAGCTAATAACGTTTTATTAAAAAAATAAGTAATACAGTACACTAATCGTAAGGATATAAATGTAACAGGTTAGCAATGATAATACGCACATATACACAGAACCAGGGTAATAGGAATCAACGAAGCTCTATCGCAGTCTAGAGGTCAAATGATCAATCTTATGTGAAGCAGAGTTCAGTTCAGTTTAGTGCAGTTCGAAGTAATCGCTGTTGTCGTACCGTTGGGGAGAGAGAGAGAGAGATGCAATTTGGTTTCAGGCAGACCTTTTTGATGTCTTCTAATCCCACTGTGGTCCCCGACTGTGACCCCTCCGTTCCGGATACGACCGTTCTTCCGCGGTGAACCCGGCACCCAGGCAAGGACGGACACACACCCCAGGTTCCCACCGATCGTACCTTTACACCCTTTGAGCCTCTGGTCGGTTCCCGCGAACCGGTCCTCCAAACATTCACCAACTTGTGGGGGCACACTGCTCTTTCCAGGGTCTCGTGGAATGTTTCTCCATTGTCTTTCTTATCTCTCTCATTAGCATCATCTGTCCGGTAGCTCTGCTGGGCGTCACACATGACACCCCTACCCTTAAAAGGATTTTTACCGGGGTAAAAATTATGGGCATGAATGCACATTATTAGATACACACTAATATACAGGTAGTCATCAGCTATTCGGCTATTACAGAGAACTTTAAGTTTTAACACCTTGACAGACAGTCAGCAATCACATTGTCCGTTCCTTTTATATGTGTTATCTTAATATCAAATTCCTGTAAGACCGGGCTCCAACTTAGTAAGCATTTGTTTTTATCCTTCATTGTGGCCAAAAACACTAATGGATTGTGATCAGTGTAAACTATCAGTGGTTTCCGTGCCGGACAAATATAAACTTCAAAATGTTGTAATGCCAGTATGATTGCCAGTAATTCCTTCTCCACAGTGGAATAACTTCTCTGGTGCACATTAAACTTCTTAGAAAAATAAGCCACTGGGTGTTCAATTTCCTCTTTGTCTGTCTGCAACAGCACCGCCCCTGCCACTTCGTCGCTAGCATCTGTTGCTAGGGAGAAGGGCTTTGAAAAGTCAGGCGCATTCAATACAGGGTGGTGACACAGAATCGCCTTCAGACTCTCGAAGGCTTGGTGACAAAGGTCGTTCCACACAAACTTCGCATTCTTCGGCGAGAGCTTAGTAAGAAGGGGGGAAATATCCGCAAAGTTTTTGCAAAACTTCCGATAGTACCCCACCATCCCCAAGAACCTTCTCAGGGCTCTCTTGTCTGTCGGGGTGGGGACTTCAGAGATAGCCTGGATCGGTGCCAGCTGCCCCTGTCCTACCACATACCCCAGACAAGTGACCTTCGCGTGGCCGAACTCACTTTTCGCGAGGTTCACTGTCAGGTTGGCTTCAGACAGCTGTTTAAACAGTTCCACAATGTGCTCCTCCCACGTGTTACTCCAGACCACTAAATCGTCAATATTCACTTCTACGTTCTTTAACCTTTTTAATCACTGAATTAATCATCCTATAGGGATGTTGCTTAATAGGTTGATCTGATGTGACAACAACACCATGTACCGTCCCCTTGCATCGCCTCGGGACATCCAGACACACATCTGCATGCCGGTTAATTAGCTTTATCAGCGGCTCACTCTGTTCGGGGTTTAAGTGAGAGACCTTATCAGCAAAGTTGGCCAAAACAATAGAGTTCTCCAATCTGGTCGGCACCATATTTATCTTTTCAAGATGGGTTTTCCCCTTATCATTTGGCACCCCAACCTCATTAATTTTCCTGATAACACCGACTAGATCTGCTTTCTGATCGTGGTAAGCTTTTAACATATTAATAGGCTCTAACTGTGTCCGCTCATGTCTAAAATACTCAATAATATCCTCCCTCATGTTCGGCCAGTAAAACTCTTTCATAATTCTATCGACTGCTTTCCTCACCCCAAAATGTCCACCGAGGGGTATCTTGTGGGCCAGGTTAAAAATCTCATCCCTGTAAATTTTCGGCACTACCACCTGGTGTACCGCCCCCCACTCCTCATCTGCAAGCACGGTACTTGGTCTCCATTTCCTCATCAGTACTCCCTCCTTCACATAATAGCCCAATGGTTCCCTTTTTATTTCTGCTTCAGAGAGAGCTGTCTCCTTCAAAACTATCAGCTCCTCATCTCGTTCCTGTGCCTGTATAAATTCCTTCCTCGCTAATGATAAATCTACCTCAACTCCCTCACTTCCTTCCGCTCCACTATGCTCCTTCTTCTCACTTTCTAACCCCTCCTGGTACAAGGCTGGTAAAAACGTCTCAGCTAAATCTATATTCACTTCGGCAGCCTTTCTGGACATGCGTTGAGTTACTGTGCAAATGGGATAAACCTGTGAGTCCATGGGCGGGTACTCAGTCCTGGCAAGTTTGCTCGTCAGCTTTACTGTTGGGTACACATTTCCGCCTGCAAGGTCATCACCGAGTAAGACCTCCACGTCCTCCATCGGTAATTCGGGCCTCACCCCGATCGTGACCGGTCCGGAGACCAAGTCGCTTTTTAGGTGTATCTGGTGCAAAGGTACTGCTTCAGTCCCTTTCCCAATGCCTTTTATCACACTGACCTCCCCAGTCTCGGTCTCTGAACTAAAGTCTAACATCCTCCTTAAGATCAATGACTGACAAGCCCCAGTGTCTCTCCAGATCCGTACTGGAACTGGGTTTGACCCCTCCTTTACCGACAGCAATCCAGCTGAAATAAACTTCTTGCGCCCTTCCTGAACTCTATCAGACCTCTTCTCCCCTAGCGGTTTGTTTACCAGCTCGTCGTTTTTCCTTTCCCCGTCTCCTTCTTTGGGGCAAAGCACCTGGACGCAAAGTGACCGGCTTTCCCACAATTATAGCATACGACCCCAGGAGACTTCCTACCAAACTGCTCCCGGTCTTCCGTATCCTTCTCACTAGTCCCCAGCTTACTTTCTGGCTTTTCTGGCGGACTTTCTTCGCCCTCTTGACTACCCTTCTGGTAGCTTTTACTCGGGGTAAACTTCGCTTTGTGCGTTAATGTGTATTCATCCGCTAACTTAGCAGTTGCGGCCAAGGTTTCTGCCTCTTTCTCATCTAGATAGGGCCTCATACCTTCAGGGACACAACTTTTAAACTGCTCAATCAGTATTAGCTGTAGCAGTCTGTCATAATCCCCACGGATCCCTTTCGAGGTGCACCAACGCTCACAATACATCTGCATCTCACGGGCAAACTCTAAATACGTGCTTAATACTGATAAATATGGTGCCGACCAGATTGGAGAGCTCTGTTGTTTTGGCCAACTTTGCTGATAAGGTCTCTCACTTAAACCCTGAACAGAGTGAGCCGCTGATAAAGTTAATTAACCGGCATGCAGATGTATGTCCGGATGTCCTGAGGCGATGCAAGGGGACGGTACATGATGTTGTTGTCACATCAGATCAGCCTATTAAGGGTAGACTCTAAATACTGCTTCCTCACGTTCCAGAACCTCTGCCGGTATGCCTCTGGGACCAAATCATAAATCCTGAGTATAGCCTCTTTCACCATATCATACCTCTGGGCATCTTCTGCGGACAAAGCAGAGTAAGCTTGCTGAGCCTTCCCCTTAAGTACGCTCTGAAGCAAAACGGCCCACTTATCCCTCGGCCAGTCCTGACTTGCAGTGACTTTTTCAAAATGCAGAAAGTACCGATCAACATTGGCCTCCTCAAATGGGGGAACCAGCCTAACCTCCTGGGTCGCCCTGAACCCTCCACCTTGGTTTGGCATGTGGCCCCTCTCTAGCGTCATCCTTAACTTCTCCAGCTCAAATTCCCTTTCCTTCTCTCTCTCTTCTCGTTCTAACAGCCTTACTCTCTCCTCCCATTCTAACTGCTTCTCTTCTCGTTCTAATTGCTTGACTCAGAACTCATGCTCGAGTCTTAATTTTTCCATCTGCAGCTGTACTGCTTCTCCACCAGGTTTGCTCATAGACACCACCTCCAGCTCCCCTTGGGGAAACACACCTTTATGTAAGGGGGTTTCGATTTTTATGTTACTGCGGAGGCTAATTAAAATGGCGTCTTTGTTATGTTAATCTGGGGAATACAGCTTTGTTGTCTTAAACGCTGAGAAAGTTTGCGCTAGCAGCTTGTTGTGGTTTAGAGGGTGATAAGAAATATATTATTAACCAATTGGGATAGTTGTTATGGTTTTGGTGTATTTGAAGATACTGTTTGCGAGGCGGTTTTGGGGGCAGAAAGCGGGAGAGCGAGACAGAGGATGGACGAGGTGCTGTGAGTCCGCTAACGGGGTCGGACCCCGAGCGGGACGTTCGGCAAGGAGACAGAGACGGATTCGTGTGGATCGTCTGGTCGACCACCGTTGTTGGTCCCATCTGCCGGTCGAGGTGGTCCGAGGGGTCGCAGGGTGAAGAAGAAGGTCCTTGAGCTCCAACGGATTTTGTGCACGAAGAGATTGAACTTTGATAAGTGTGGCACCTTTTATTTTCCATTTATATTTTATTCTCTCTTAATTATATAATTCCAGTAATATCTATAAACTGTAAACAACAGGAATTCTGCAGATGCTGGAAATTCAAGCAAGACACATAAAAGTTGCTGGTGAACGCAGCAGGCCAGGCAGCATCTGTAGGAAGAGGTGCAGTCAACGTTTCAGGCCGAGACCCTTCGTCAGGACTAACTGAAGGAAGAGTGAGTAAGGGATTTGAAAGTTGGAGGGGGAGGGGGAGATCCAAAATGATAGGAGAAGACAGGAGGGGGAGGGATGGAGCCAAGAGCTGGACAGGTGATTGGCAAAAGGGGATATGAGAGGATCATGGGACAGGAGGTCCGGGAAGAAAGACAAGGGGGGGTGGTAACCCAGAGGATGGGCAAGAGGTATATTCAGAGGGACAGAGGGAGAAAAAGGAGAGTGAGAGAAGGAATGTGTGCATAAAAATAAGTAACAGATAGGGTACGAGGGAGAGGTGGGGCCTAGCGGAAGTTAGAGAAGTCAATGTTCATGCCATCAGGTTGGAGGCTACCCAGACGGAAAATAAGGTGTTGTTCCTCCAACCTGAGTGTGGCTTCATCTTTACAGTAGAGGAGGCCGTGGATAGACATGTCAGAATGGGAATGGGATGTGGAATTAAAATGTGTGGCCACTGGGAGATCCTGCTTTCTCTGGCGGACAGAGCGTAGATGTTCAGCAAAGCGGTCTCCCCGTCTGCGTCTGGTCTCGCCAATATATAAAAGGCCACATCGGGAGCACCGGACGCAGTATATCACCCCAGTCGACTCACAGGTGAAGTGTTGCCTCACCTGGAAGGACTGTTTGGGGCCCTGAATGGTGGTAAGGGAGGAAGTGTAAGGGCATGTGTAGCACTTGTTCCGCTTACACGGATAAGTGCCAGGAGGGAGATCAGTGGGGAGGGATGGGGGGGACGAATGGACAAGGGAGTTGTGTAGGGAGCGATCCCTGCGGAATGCAGAGAGATGGGGGGAGGAAAAGATGTGCTTAGTGGTGGAATCCCGTTGGAGGTGGCGGAAGTTACGAAGAATAATATGTTGGACCCAGAGGCTGGTGGGGTGGTAGGTGAGGACCAGGGGAACCCTATTCCTAGTGGGGTGGTGGGAGGATGGAGTGAGAGCAGATGTACGTGAAATGGGGGAGATGCGTTTAAGAGCAGAGTTGATAGTGGAGGAAGGGAAGCCCCTTTCTTTAAAAAAGGAGGACAGCTCCCTCGTCCTAGAATGAAAAGCCTCATCCTGAGAGCAGATGCGGCAGAGACGGAGGAATTGCAAGAAGGGGATGGCGTTTTTGCAAGAGACAGGGTGAGAAGAGGAATAGTCCAGATAGCTGTGAGAGTCAGTAGGCTTATAGTAGACATCAGTCTCCAGAGACAGAGACAGAAAGATCTAGAAAGGAGAGGGAGATGTCGGAAATGGACCAGGTAAACTTGAGGGCAGGGTGAAAGTTGGAAGCAAAGTTAATAAAGTCAATGAGTTCTGCATGCGTGCAGGAAGCAGCGCCAATGCAGTTGTCGATGTAGCGAAGGAAAAGTGGGGGACAGATACCAGAATAGGCACGGAACATAGATTGTTCCACAAACCCAACAAAAAGGCAGGCATAGCTAGGACCCATACGGGTGCCCATAGCTACACCTTTAGTTTGGAGGAAGTGGGAGGAGCCAAAGGAGAAATTATTAAGAGTAAGGATTAATTCCGCTAGACGGAGCAGAGTGGTGGTAGAGGGGAACTGATTAGGTCTGGAATCCAAAAAGAAGCATAGAGCTTTGAGACCTTCCTGATGGGGGATGGAAATATATAAGGACTGGACATCCATGGTGAAAATAAAGCGGTGGGGGCCAGGGAACTTAAAATCATCGAAAAGTTTAAGAGCGTGAGAAGTGTCACGAACATAGGTCGAAAGGGATTGAACAAGGGGTGATAAAACAGTGTCGAGGTATGCAGAAGTGAGTTCGGTAGGGCAGGAGCAAGCTGAGACAATAGGTCGGCCAGGACAGGCAGGTTTGTGGATCTTGGGTAGGAGGTAGAAACGGGAAGTGTGGGGTGTGGGAACTATAAGGTTGGTAGCAGTGGATGGGAGATCCCCTGAGCGGATAAAGTCGGTGATGGTGTGGGAGACAATGGCCTGGTGCTCCTTAGTGGGGTCACGATCGAGGGGTAAATAAGAGGAGGTATCCGCGAGTTGTCGCTGTGCCTCGGCAAGGTAGAGGTCAGTACGCCAGACTACAACAGCTCTCACTCCATCCTCCCGCCACCTCACTAGGAATAGGGTTCCCCTGGTCCTCACCTACCACCCCACCAGCCTCCGGGTCCAACATATTATTCTCCGTAACTTCCGCCACCTCCAATGGGATCCCACCACTAAGCACATCTTTCCCTCTCCCCCTCTCTCTGCATTCCGCAGGGATCGCTCCCTACACAACTCCCTTGTCCATTCGTCCTCCCCATCCCTCCCCACTGATCTCCCTCCTGGCACTTATCCGTGTCCTCCCTTACCACCATTCAGGGCCCCAAACAGTCCTTCCAGGTGAGGCAACACTTCACCTGTGAGTCGACTGGGGTGATATACTGCGTCCGGTGCTCCCGATGTGGCCTTTTATATATTGGCGGGACCCAACGCAGACTGGGAGACCGCTTTGTTGAACATCTACGCTCTGTCCGCCAGAGAAAGCAGGATCTCCCAGTGGCCACACATTTTAATTCCACATCCCATTCCCATTCTGACATGTCTATCCACGGCCTCGTCCACTGTAAAGATGAAGCCACACTCAGGTTGGAGGAACAACACCTTATATTCCGTCTGGGTAGCCTCCAACCTGATGGCATGAGCATTGACTTCTCTAACTTCCGCTAGGCCCCACCTCCCCCTCGTACCCCATCTGTTACCTATTTTTATGCACACATTCTTTCTCTCACTCTCCTTTTTCTCCCTCTGTCCCTCTGAATATACCTCTTGCCCATCCTCTGGGTCCCCCCCCTTGTCTTTCTTCCCGGACCTCCTGTCCCTTGATCCTCTCGTATCCCCCTTTGCCTATCACCTGTCCAGCTCTTGGCTCTATCCCTCCCCCTCCTGTCTTCTCCTATCATTTTGGATCTCCCCCTCCCCCTCCAACTTTCAAATCCCTTACTCACTCTTCCTTCAGTTAGTCCTGACGAAGGGTCTCGGCCTGAAACGTCGACTGCACCTCTATAAACTGTATGTCATTTAATTGCATCTGGTGTATTGTCTGTTATTTGGGCAGGGTGGGGTACCTCACACAGCATCCACACAAACGAATTACCCAGTTTACCGGGGCCGAGGCTGTTTCCCTAGACGACAGCGAGCCGAGCGACCCTGAGGGTGGCCAGGGGGGCTACATTTAGATACATAATGCTCAATGATAGCTCTGTGCATCTCTGCTCTCCTCATTGTCGGCTTCCCCTTAAAACGATTCAACCGTTTTGCAACAGTCGCCAATTCTGATTTCCTGGCATCCTCCAATGCCTCCAAGATTGGCGCCTTTAGAAATTCCTCAATCTCTATTTCTGCTGTTTGCCCTTTCTTTCTTTCAGGAATTTTAATCCAATCTATTTACCCAGTCCCAAAGTTGGTGTTCAAAATCCCGGACAAGATCCCCAAATTATGTTACGTACCCCGTAACTGGGTTGCCAAACCAGCAGAAATGGATCGCTCATTGGAGTCTGGATTACTAGGAATTAATAATGTTTTATTAAAGAAATAAGTAATACAGTACACTAATCGCAAGGATATAAATGATAATACACACATATACACAGAAATAGGGTAATAGGAATCAGCCAAGATCTATCGCAGTCTAGGGGTAAAATAATCAGTCTTAAGTGAAGCAGAGTTCAGTTCAGATTAGTGCAGTTCGCAGTAATCGCTGTTGTTGTACCGTTGGGGAGAGAGAGAGAGAGAGAGAGAGAGAGAGGGAGATGCAATATGGTTTCGGGCAGACCTTTTGATGTCTTTTAATCCTGCTGTGGTCCCCGACTGTGACTCCTCCGTTCTGGATACGATCGTTCTTCCGCGGTGAACCCGGCACCCAGGCAAGGGCGGACACACACCCCAGGTTCCCACCGATTGTACCTTTACACCCTGTGAGCCTCTGATCGGTTCCCGCAAACCAGTCTTCCAAACTCGCACCAACTTGTGGGGGCACACTGCTCTTTCCAGGGTCTCGTGGTGTCGTGCCTTAGCAAACCTGCTCCTTTTATCCCCCACTGGGGTATTACCTGTCCATCAAACTTCAAACAGTTCAGGTTCAAAGCAACCGGTCTGTCAATATCTGAATTGTGTTTCTTTCGCGTTAATCCCTCTCTTCACTCTTATTAGCATTTTGAATGTTTCTCCATTGTCTTTCTTATCTCTCTCATTAGCATCATCCGTCTGGTAGCTCTGCTGGGCGTCACACATGATAAATGACATAGTCAATAAGATGCCAATGCTTAGAGCGGAGGTGCATCCAGGAGGTCTTGTTACGGGTAGGCAGGCGGAAAGTTGTGTTGGTGATGAGCAGGTCATGTGCTGCACAGGTCTTCAGTAAGAGTAGGCCATTACTGTTACATTTGCCCACTCCATAACTCCCAACGACTCCCTGCCAGGCTGCAGAGTCGCGCCCTACTCTTGCATTGAAGTTGCCGAGCAAGATCAGCTTTTTGGTGCTGCTCACTGCTGATAGTAGGACGTCTAGTTCTTCATAGAACCTCTCATCTCATCCGGGCTGGTCATCGTGGGGGCATAGGTGCTGATCAGGGTGGCTTGACTTCTATTCTGTAGCGGAAGCTGCAGTCTCATGAGCCGGTCGTTCACACCCTTGGGGAGACTAGCAAGTTTCTGAACAAGGTGACTCCTGATGGCCAATCCAACTCCAGCATCACGACGCTCATCGCTGCCACGACCGCTCCAGAAAAAAAGTGTATCCACCTCCAGTTTTAGTCAGCTAACCTTTGTTGGCAAGACGAGTCTCACTCTGGGCTGCAATGTCAATGTTGTATCTTGCAAGCTCTCTGGCAACGAAGGCTGTTCTTCTGTCTGGTCTGGTCACTCTAGGGTTGTCCAATGGCGTGTGCACATTCCAAGTGCCAATGATGAATGGTGTCACCTTGCGTTTTGTTGTGTTTGTTCGACCACCAAGACAGGATCCCCACCAGCCGCGGTAAACTGGCCAGGGTGTAATGAAGCAGGCAATGTTTAGGGCAACTTTTCTAGCTGCTTCCTCATACTACAGGGGTGAGCAGTGCGTTCCTAAAGAGGGCTGCTCAGTCGTCCAGGTAGAAGCCGAGATTCACTGCTGCTTCGGTCAGCGTAAAGCGACCATTAGACCTGAGCCGCCTGTGTGCAGGTCCGTGACTACAGCTCCCAGTGTATCCACACCTGCTGCTTCGTCGCTCCCCCATCGCCACAGGACTTCAAAGGTTGAGGGTGATGATGGTGATGATGATGGTGTTGAGACTAGCGCTTGATTTGGATTTAAGTGAGGGAGAGTTGCACAGCGTCAGACTCACTCTCTCTTTGCAATTCCATCTGGATCCAGTGGCAAGTCAAGAGTCAAGATGGCTGGAGATGGAACTAGGCGCAGTGCATGACCAGGACAGCTTCTGCGTCTTGTCCTGCTCTACACGTTCCATGATGCTTGCAGAGACCGCCTTCTTGACCGTTGGACCTTCCATTGGTCTCGTCCGCTCAATCCGCTGGAATCTGTGTTCACATGCTGTGATAGACAACTCCCTATCTCACCGAAGTTTTGAGACCCATCAGCTACCCTCACCTGGTTTAGCCGGCTTGTCGAAGCCGTTGCCCGGGGTGTGGCCGCTGTCGCATGCAAACAGCTACGGGGAGACACAGGTGAGAGCTGAGTGCCAGGTGGGGACCAGAGGTGGACTAACTGCCTTGAGAAGGATGCGACATGTTCCCCCACCGGAGGTGCTACCCCTCCCTGACACCCCATACACCCCAGTGAAAGAGATATATGGCTGGAGAAGGGGGAGTCTGATAGAAGGGGACAGAAAGCCATGGAAGAAAGAAAAAGGGGGAGGAGCACCAGAGGGAGGTGATGGGCGGGCAAGGAGATAAGGTGAGAGAGGGAAAACAGGATGGGGAATGGTGAAGGTGGAAGCATTACCAGAAGTTCGAGAAGTCGATGTTCATGCCATCAGGTTGGAGGCTACTCAGACGGAACATAATGTGTTGTTCCTCCAACCTAAATGTGGCCTCATCACAACAGTGAAGGAGGCCGTGGATGGACATATTGGAATGGGAATGAGAAGTGAAATTAAAATAGGTGGCCACTGGGAGATCCCACATCTTCTGGCAAACGGAGTGTAGGTGCTCTGGGAAATGGTCTCCCAATGTACGCCAGGTCTCACCAATAAACAGGAGGCTACACCGCACGGCACACTGTAAATGACTCCAACAGACTCACAGGTGATGTGTTGCCTCACCTGGAAGGACTGTTTAGGGCCCTGTGGTAGTGAGGGAGGAGGTGTAGGGGCAGGTGTGGCACCTGTTTCGCTTGCAAGGATAAGTGCCAGGAGGGAGATCAGTGGGAGGGACGAATGGACAAGGGAGTCACATGGGGAGCGATCCCTGTGGAAAGCAGAAAGTGTGGGCGGGGGGAGATGTGTTTGATAGTGAGTTCCAGTTGGAGGTGGCAGAAATTACGGAGAATCGTGCTGGATGTGGAGACTGGTGGGGTGAAGGGTGAGACAGGAACCCTATCCCTGGTAGGGTGACGGGAGGATGGGGTGAGGGCCAACGTGAGTGAAATGGAAGAGATGCGGTTGAGGGCAGCGTTGATGGTGGAGGAAGGGAAGCCCCTTTCTTTGAAGAAGGAGGACATCTCCTTCATTCTAGAATGAAAAGCCTCTTCCTGCGAGCAGAGGCGGCTTATCCCATGGTCTAGATGTCTTTCACAGGAAAAGTGGCAATGTCACCCTAGAATTTGTCCAACTTCACCTACATCAGTGGTCAGTACTGGTTATTAGATTAGATCAGCTTTGTTTCTTACACGTATATCAAACCTACAGTGAAATGCGTCACTTGCATCAATCTGAGGATATGCTGGGAGCAGCCCGCAAGTGTCGCCATAGAAAAGTACAGCAGATAAACGGGTCCTTTGGCCCATCTAGTCCATGCCAAACCATTTAAACTGCTTACTCCCATTGATTTGCAACCAGACCATAGCCCTACATACCCCTACCATTTATGTATCTATCGAAATTTCTCTTAAACGTTGAAATCTTGCTCGCATGCACCGCTTGTGCTGGCAGCTTGTTCTACACTCTCACAACCCTCTGAGTGAAGAAATTTCCCCTCATGTTCCCCTTAAAATTCTAATCTTCCACCCTTAACCCATAATCTCTGGTTGTAGTCCCTCCCAATCTCAGTGGGAAAAAAGTCTGCTTGCATCTACCCTACACTCCTCATAATTTTATATACCTCTATCAAATCTCCCCTCAGTCTTTGATGTGTCAAGGAATACAGTCCTAACCTATTTGATCTTTCCTTATAAGTCAGGTTCTGCAGACCGGGCAACATCCTTGTAAGTTTTCTCTGTACTCTTTCAACCTTGGTTACATCTTTCCTGTAGGTAGGTGAACAAAACTGCACACAATACTTCAAATTAGGGATCAGAAACGTCTTATACAACTTTATACATTTTCTTTCTTGTACTCAATACATTGATTTTTGAAGGCCAACGTACCAAAAACTTCTTTACAACCCCATCAAATAGATGATGGGTGTAATGTGAATGTAAGGAAGGACAAGCCAATGACTGGGTACAGATGCAGACAGAGCAAGGAGTTAGATTGTACCACAGAGGCAAAATTCAAAAGGGCAAAGAATGCAGGACTGAAGGTGTTGTATTTAAATGTGTGTAGCATTTGGAATAAGGTGGACGAACTCATGGAGCAATTACAGATTGGTCGGTATGGTATTGTGGGCATCACTGAATCATGGCTGAAAGAAGACCATTGTTGGGAGCTTAACATCAAAGGATGTGCTTTGTATCGAAAGGACAGGCAGGAAGGCAGAGGCAGTGGTGTGGCTCTGTTGATAAGAGATGGAATTACATCTTTAGAAAGAGATGACATTGGGACAAAGAATTTTGAATCTTTGTGGGTGAAGTTAAGAAACTACAAGGGTAGAAAAAAGCATTATGGGAATCAAATGTAGGCCTCCAAATAGTAGTCAAGATGTAGGGTTGAGATTGCAAAGGGAGCTTGAAAAGCCATGTAATAAGGGTAATGACCCAATTGTAATGGGGGACCAATATGCAAAATCAGATTGCGAAAATCAGGTTGGTGTCAGATCATTAAAGAGGGAATTTGTTGAATGCCTACGAGATGACTTTTTAGAGCAGCTTGTGCTTGAGCCTACTCAGGGAAAAACTATCTTAGATTGAGTGTTGTGTAATAACCTAGATCATATTAGGGAGCTTAAGGTAAAGGAACCCTTAAGAGGCAGTGATCATAATATGATTGAATTACTGCAATTTGAGAGGGAGAAGCATAAGTCACATGTATCAGTATCACAATGGAATAAAGGAAATTACAGAGCCATGAGAGAGGAGCTTGCCCAGGTGGATTGGAGGAGGATACTGGCAGGGATGATGACAGAAGAGAGGTGGCTGAAGTTTCTGGGAATAGTTCAGACTCAGGGTAGGTATGTTCCACAGAAGAAGTTCGCAAAAAGGCAGGGGTAGGCAATCATGGCTGACAAGGGAAGTTAAAGACTGTATAAGAGCCAAGGAAAGGACATATAAGTTAGCAAGAGTGAGTGGGAAGTTGGATTATTGGGAAGCTTTCAAAATCCAACAAAAGGCAACTAAAAAAGCTATAAGAAGGGAAAAGATGAAATATCAGGGCAAACTAGCCAAAAATATAAAGCATGATACTAAAAGTTTTCTCAGTTATATAAAGAATAAAAGGGAGGTGAGAGTTGATATTGGACCACTGGAACATGATGCTGGTGAGGTAGCAATGGGGGACAAAGAAATGGCAGATGAACTTAATAAGTACTTTGCTTCAGTCTTTACAGTGGAAGACACTAGCTGTATTCCAGAGGTTCACAAGTGTCAGGGAGCAGTATTGCTATTACAAAGTGCTTCTGTATTCACCAGGGAAAAGGACCTTGGTAATTCTGGGGAGGACTTACTGCAGATTGAAACACTTGAGCATATAGACTTTAAGAAAGAGGATGTGCTGGAGCTTTTGAAAAGCATTTAGATAAGTCACTGGGAATGGTAAAAATATACCAGGCTACTGTGAGAAGCAAGGAAGGAGACTGCTGAGCCTCTGGCGATGATCTTTGCATCATCGATTAGGGACAGGAGAAGGTGACTGCTTCGTAATGGAAGTAAAGGGTACGGCTATTGTCTAAGCACATGAAACAACTCTCACATGTTTTATTCACAAAATCATGTATTGGTGACTCCAGCAATCTTGGACAATTCAGAGTTACTCAACAACATTTCAACCAACACAGTCACTTTGAAGCTGCAAGAGTTTTGGGAGCAGCATGTTCCCTCATGGTTTACACAGGGAGCAGCATGTTCCCGCATGGTTTGCGTGGGGAGCAGCATGTTCCCACATGGTTTACACAGGGAGCAGCATGTTCCCACTTGGTTTGCGCAGGGAACGGCATGTTCCCGCATGGTTTGCGTGGGGAGCGGCATGTTCCCGCATGGTTTGTGTGGGGAGCAGCATGTTCCCGCATGGTTTGCGTGGGGAGCGGCATGTTCCCGCATGGTTTGCGTGGGGAGCGGCATGTTCCCTCATGGTTTGCGTGGGGAGCGGCATGTTCCCGCATGGTTTGTGTGGGGAGCGGCATGTTCCCGCATGGTTTGCGTGGGGAGCGGCATGTTCCCGCATGGTTTGCGTGGGGAGCGGCATGTTCCCGCATGGTTTGCGTGGGGAGCGGCATGTTCCCGCATGGTTTGCGTGGGGAGCGGCATGTTCCCGCATGGTTTGCGTGGGGAGCAGCATGTTCCCACATGGTTTACACAGGGAGCAGCATGTTCCCGCATGGTTTGCGTGGGGAGCAGCATGTTCCCGCATGGTTTGCGCAGGGAACGGCATGTTCCCGCATGGTTTGCGTGGGGAGCAGCATGTTCCCGCATGGTTTGCGTGGGGAGCGGCATGTTCCCGCATGGTTTGCGTGGGGAGCGGCATGTTCCCGCATGGTTTGCGTGGGGAGCAGCATGTTCCCACATGGTTTGCGCAGGGAACGGCATGTTCCCGCATGGTTTGTGTGGGGAGTCGCATGTTCCCACATGGTTTACACGGGGAGCAGCATGTTCCCGCATGGTTTACACGGGGAGCAGCATGTTCCCGCATGGTTTGCGCAGGGAGCAGCATGTTCCCGCATGGTTTGCGCGGGGAGCAGCATGTTCCCGCATGGTTTGCGTGGGGAGCCGCATGTTCCCGCATGGTTTGCGCAGGGAGCAGCATGTTCCCGCATGGTTTGCGCAGGGAGCAGCATGTTCCCGCATGGTTTGCGTGGGGAGCAGCATGTTCCCGCATGGTTTACACAGGTAGCAGCATGTTCCCGCATGGTTTGCGCAGGGAGAAGCCCAGTCTGTGCAGTGAGAAATCACCATGGATAATACCTAGTTTTTCTATGTTGTAGCATCATTAAGTCATTCCACTAAGTCGCAGCCAGAGTGGTGAACCTACTGGAGGACCCAGACCCACCTGTATATGATAAATATATAAACGCTGAAAACTCCTTTGGGCTGTCTGAGTGTGAGCATGCCAAACAGTTGCTCTCCTTTCCCAGCCTGGCTGACACTAGGGCTTC
The DNA here is from genome assembly GCF_963921235.1 of Mobula hypostoma. Classification (NCBI taxonomy): domain Eukaryota; kingdom Metazoa; phylum Chordata; class Chondrichthyes; order Myliobatiformes; family Myliobatidae; genus Mobula; species Mobula hypostoma. Next base: position 164,226,686 of record NC_086098.1, on the reverse strand, counting down.
AGAACTAGTTAACCACATGATGTCTCTCCTGGGAAATCACTATCCATGTTTTATTTTTAAAGTACTTTTCATGCTGCAAGTGCCTAATCGAGTTCATATAACCTTCATTAATGCCAACTATAGGGAGTCTGCTAAAATGGCCGATAGTCTACACTCAGACAGGCAGAGGCGCATCGTTCCTCCTCCTTTCCTTGTCTCAGTAAGCTGGTGGCACAATGACATCAGCGCCGGACTCTGAAACGGAGTTTCCCAGGTTCAAACCCAGTCGGGGCTGCTCCCGAGTACGTTTTCCATCCGTGCCCGGTTGAGTGTCGAGATCGCAACTCGACCTCGTAAAATAAAGGGGAAAAAACTGCTAAATGTCTGTTGAGGAGTTGCGCACCACACAGTCTCTCTCTCTCTCTCGCTCTGCGCCTTGTAAAGGCATGAAAAAGACATCGTCCCACCAACATCACACACTCACGGACACACACGCGCAGATGCACAGGCCAAATAAATAAATATATAATAAAAAATCAATAAGCCCTGTCAGCAGAGCCTCCAGCAGACTCACGCTCGTGGCTCCAAACCAGATAATGCTGGGTCTATGTTTTCACCATGAACACTTTGGCACAAACGCCAAGAGGTGATGACCGTTATGCAGCTTCACCAGTGCACCGGGTCATCAGAGGTCTGTGAATACCGTGGCTAGTCTACTGTTCATTACAGACACCCTTTCAGTGCGACACTTCTTGTGTGAGATGGGTGCTCTGGTGAGTGCTGCCAGCATCGCCCAATGGTGGAACCAACGAACGACACTACCACGGACGACGTTCTTCAGAAGGTCCACAAAACTGTTTCTTTCACTTCTTTTTCTTTCCGATGTGAGTCTAATACTGCAGGAACCTGCGATCGACAGTTTGATGGTGTGTTTTTGGGCCGATTGAGCAATCTGGCACTTTGCTGTCTTCCAGAGGGTTACATGAGCCAAGCGGCCCCAAAGTCAAGAGGCTTAAAGATCAGGTGTGAGCCTAAGATTAACTACATTTCTTGCCAAATAAAGCAGGGAGGAAGATTGAAAATATTGAGGTGAGTGTGGAAAGTGAGCGAGTGTTTAGTGTTGTTTAGCAGTCTCTCACTTGTTGCCATTGGCAGAAGCTGTCTGTGTATGATTCTCCGCTCGCTGCTCCTGAGGGAATACGACTCTCTCCCTCAATGCTGTCCGATGATGCTGCCAAAGTTCTGGGTCTGCGGTTTGTGGATTGGACTCTGATTCCTGGTCGCTCCTTTTTCTGTTGCTATTGTGGGCGACTTTGAATCGGAAAATGAGCACTGAGCTGAACTGAATATGGATTCTTTCGATTTTGTGTTTTACATTCTGTGTTTTCATTCATTCTTTCCTGTTACTGATCGTGTGATTTGTTTTTTTTTGTGTGAGGGTATTGGTGTTCCTGTTGCCAATTGTGCTGGAGACAGACACAAAACAAAGAAAACAATGACTTTATAAGGCACTGGTGAGGCCTCACTTTGAGTATAGTGAACAGTTTTGGGCTCCTCATCTTAGAAGAGATGTACTGGCACTTGTGAAGGTCCAGAGGCGGTTCACATGGATGAGTCTGGAAATGGAAGGATTATTGTACGAGGAACATTGATAGCTCTGGGTCTGCACTTGCTGAAATCTAGAAGGATGGGGGGAATTCATTGAAACCTTTCAAATATTGAAATGCCCAGAGTGGATGTGGAAAGGATGTTTCCCATGGTGGGGGAGTCTAGGACAAGAGAGAACAGCCTCAGGATAGAGGGGAGTCAATTTAAAACAGAGATATGGAAAAATTTCTTCAGCCAGAGGGTGGTGAATTTGTGGAATTTGTTACCACGTGCAGCTGTGGAGGCCAGGTTGTTGGGTATATTTAAGGCAGAGATTGATAGGTTCTTGATTGGACATGGCATCAAAGGTTACAGGGAGAAGGCCGTGGAGTGGGGCTGAGGAGGAGAGAAAAAGGATCAGCCATGATTGGATTTAAAAGCGTAAACACGAGGAATTCTGCAGGTGCTGGAAATTCAAGCAACACATCAAAGTTGCTGGTGAACGCAGCAGGCCAGGTAGCATCTCTAGGAAGAGGTACAGTCGACGTTTTGGGCCGAGATCCTTCATCAGGACTAACTGAAGGAAGGGTTAGTAAGAGATTTGAATGTGGGAGGGGGAGGGGGAGATCCAAAATGATAGGAGAAGACAGGAGGGGGAGGGATGGAGCCAAGAGCTGGACAGGTGATTGGCAAAAGGGATATGAGAGGATCATGGGACAGGAGGCCCAGGGAAAAGGAAAAGAGGGAGGGGGGAAAAAACCCAGAGGATGGGCAAGGGGTATAGTCAGAGGGACAGAGGGAGAAAAAGGAGAGAGAGAGAAAGAATGTGTGTATATCAATAAATAACAGATGGTGTACGAGGGGGAGGTGGGGCATTAGCGGAATAATTCCTCTTCTCACTCTGTCTCTTGAAAAAATGCCATCCCTTTCTCGCAATTCCTCCGTCTCCGCCGCATCTGCTCTCAGGATGAGACTTTTCATTCCAGGACGAGGGAGATGTCCTCCTTTTTTAAAGAAAGGGGCTTCCCTTCCTCCACCATCAACTCTGCTCTCAAAAGCATCTCCCCCATTTCATGCATATCTGCTCTCACTCCATCCTCCTGCCACCCCACTAGGAATAGGGTTTCCCTGGTCCTCACCTACCACCCCACCAGCCTCCGGGTCCAACATATTATTCTCCGTAACTTCCGCCACCTCCAACGGGATCCCACCACTAAGCACATCTTTCCCTCCCTCCCCCCGGCTTTCCGCAGGGATCACTCCCTACGCGACTCCCTTGTCCATTCGTCCCCCCCAATCCCTCCCCACTGATCTCCCTCCTGGTACATAGCCCTGTAAGCGGAACAAGTGCTACACATGCCCTTACACTTCCTCCCTTACCACCATTCAGGGCCCCAGACAGTCCTTCCAGGTGAGGCGACACTTCACCTGTGAGTCGGCTGGGGTGATATACTGTGTCCGGTGCTCCCGATGTGGCCTTCTATATATTGGCGAGACTCGACGCAGACTGGGAGATCATTTTGCTGAACACCTACGCTCTGTCCGCCAGAGAAAGCAGGATCTCTCAGTGGCCACACATTTTAATTCCACATCCCATTCCCAGTCTGATATGTCTATCCACGGCCTCCTCTACTGTAAAGATGAAGCCACACTCAGGTTGGAGGAACAACACCTTATATCCATGAACATTGACTCCTCTAACTTCTGCTAATGCCCTACCTTCCCCTCATACCCCATCCGTTATTTATTTATTTATTTATTTATTTATATACACGCATTCTTTCTCTTTCTCTCTCCTTTTTCTCCCTCTGCCCCTCTGACTATACCCCTTACCCATCCTCTGGGTTTTTCCCCCCTCCCCCTTTTCCTTCTCCCTGGGCCTCCTGTCCCATGATCCTCTCATATCCCTTTTGCCAATCTTGGCTCCATCCCTCCCCCTCCTGTCTTCTCCTATCATTTTGGATCTCCCCCTCCCCCTCCCACTTTCAAATCTCTTACTAGCTCTTCCTTCAGTTAGTCCTGACGAAGGGCCTCGGCCTGAAACGTCGACTGTACCTCTTCCTAGAGATGCTGCCTGGCCTGCTGCGTTCACCAGCAACTTTGATGTGTAGCCATGATTGGATGGTGGAGCAGACTCGATGGGCCAAATGGCCTCATTCTGCTCCTATGACTTATGGTCTTGTACCAGAAGATCACAGTGCTGCCTTCCTCTTTTCTTAAAGAGTGACTTTTTCGATTTTCCAGTCCTCTGGCGCTATGACAGAATCCAATGATTTTTCAAAGTTCATTACTAATGCCTCCACAATCTCTACCGCTACCTCTTTCAGAACCCTGGGGTGCAGTTCATCTGGTTCGGTGTCTTATGTACTCTTAAGTCTTTCAGCTTTTTGAGCACCTTCTCCCTTGTAATAGTAACTGCACTCACTTCTCTTCCCTCACACCCTTCAACATCTGCCACACTGCTAGCGTCTTCCACAGTGAAGGCTGATGTAAAATACTCATTTAGTTCACCTGCCATCTCCTTGTCCATCTCCCACCTCATTTTCTAGTGGTCCTATATCCACTCTCATCTCTCTTTTATTTTTTACATACTTGAAAAAGCTTTTACTATCCACTTTGATATTGTTTTCTAGCTTGCTTTCATATTTCATTTTTTCCCTTCTAATGATTCTTTTAGTTGCTCTCTGTAGTTTTTTTTAAAAGCTTCCCAAACCTCTGTCCTCCTGCTAATTTTTGCTTTGTTGTGTGCCCTCTCTTTTGCTTTTACCTAAGCTGCAGGATGCAAGTAGCTGGGTGACTGTCAGGAGGAATAGAAATGTGAATAGGCAGTTAGCACAGAGCACCCCTGTGGCCATTCCCCTCAAAAATAAGTATACTGTTTTGGATACTGTTGTGGGGGAGGATCTCCCAGAGGAATGCCACAGAGACCAGGTTACTGGCACTGAGCGTAATCTGTGGTGCAAAAGGAAAAGAGGAAGAAGAGGGGAGTGGTAGTGATAGGGGACTAAATAGTGAGGGGAACAGACAGGAGATTCTGTGGACGTGAATGGGACACCTGGATGGTATGTTGTCTCCCAGGTGCCAGGGTCAGGGTTGTCTCAGATCGTGTCCACAACATTTTGGAGGGGGTGGGAGAGTCTTGGTACATATAGGTACAATGACATAGGAAGGAAAAGCAAAGAGGTTCTGAAAAGAGAATTTAGAGGTCCAGGTAGAAAGCTGAGAAGCAGGACCTCCCAGGTAGTAATATCTGGATTACTGCCTGTGCCGCGCACCAGTGAAGATGGAAACAGGATGATTTTGCAGTTTAATGCGTAGCTGAGAAGCTGGTGCAGGGGTCAGGGCTTCAGGTTCCTGGATCATTAGGATCTTTTCTGGGGGAGGTATCAGCTGATCAAAATGGCGGGTTGCACCTGAACCCAATTTGGGGGTGGGGGGATGTTGGGACTCAGGATGGGTCATGTTGCTGATCCTTGCAGGGGAAATTGCGATGTGCAAAACATTGTGGTGAACATGAATATGGGAATTGTGAAGTTGGTACTAAGGCAAGACGCTGCAATTGTGGGGGTGCTCAAAGTGCAGCTTTACAAATGTCTTGGGAATTCAGAAGGCGAAGATAGTGAATAATATTTTTATACTGAAGATTTAATTCCTCTCCATCTGATGGGAATTGGGTTAAAACAGGGATGCAAATGGAGGAAGACCAGGAGGTGAGGTTGTGCTGGTGTGAAGTGTGGGATATGAGGCTTCTAGTAAGGCATCGATTAACAAAAATTCTTGTGTTTTTATGTGCTGTGGTTCATGGAACAGTACAGGTGGGAAAGAAATCTGATAGACTGAACAGTGGTGGATGCAGTGGGATTAGTGGGAATTACTGCAGAACAGGTACATGAAGAAATTCGGAGAGTAGATTTGGGGATTGGTAGTGGAGGGAACGGGCTGGTGGTGGACAGTGATTGTACACAGGGTGCTACACATTGATCTTTTCCACTCAACTTACAGTTCTTTAGTGGAACGTGAGAAGTCTGTTAGCCAACAGACAGGAATGGGTACTTGCACGGGTCCCAGCTATGCCTGCTTTTTTGTCCACTATACTGCTCATTCCCTGTTCCAAGCCTACACCAGTATCGCTCCCCAATTCTTCTTACACTTCATCGACAACTGCATTGGTGCTGCATTCTGCACCCATGCTGAGCTCATCGACTTCATCAACTTTGCCTCCAACTCACATTCCGCGCTCAAATTTACCTGGTCCATTTCTGACACCTCCCTCCTCTTTCTCAATTTCTCTGTCCCATCTCTGGAGGCAACCTATCTATTGATATCTTTTATAAACCCACTGATTTTCACAGCTACCTGGACTGTACCTCTTCCCACCCTGTCACCTGTAAAAATGCCATCCCCTTATCTCACTTCCTCTATTCCCGCTGCATCTGCTCTCAGAATGAGACTTTTCATTCCACAAATCCTGAGATGGCCTCCTTTTTCAAAGAATAGGGCTTCCCTTCCTCTGCTATCAACACTCCCCTCACCCCATCCTCCCGCCTCTCCACCAGGGATAGGGTTCCTCTTGTCCTCACCTACCACCTCACTAGCCTCTGCACCCAGCACATAATTCTCTGGAACTTCCGCTATCTCCAATAGGATCCCACCACTAAACACATCTTTCCCTTCACCCCCTCCCCCCACACTTTATAGGGAGCACTCCTTTATTCACTTGTCCCTTCCCACTGATCTCCCTCCTGGTACTTATCCTTGCAAACGGGACAAGTGCCAAATCTGCTCCTACAGCTCCTCCCTCACTACCATTCAGGGCCCCGAACAGTCCTACCAGGTGAGGCAACACTTCACCTGTGAGTCTGTTGGGGTTATCTACTGTGTTTGGTGCTCCCAGTGTGGCCTCCTTTGTATCGGTGAGACCCGACATAGATTGGGAGACAGCTTTGCTGAGCCATAGGCCAGAAAAAGTGGGATTTCTCAGTAGACACCGACTTCAATCCTATTCCCATTCCTATTCCAACATGTCAGTCCATGGCCTCCTCCACGGCCCTGATGAGGCCACACTCAGATTGAAACACATTATATTCCGTCTGGGTAGCCTTCAACCTGATGGCATGAACATTGATTTCTTGAACTTCAGGTAATTACCAACCCCCCACTTCACCATTCCCCATTCCTGTTTGCCTGTCTCACCACATCTGCTCACCTGCCCATCACCTCCCTCTGGTGCTCCCCCTCTTCCCTTTCTTATAAGACTTTTGGTCCTCTCCTATCAGATTCACCCATCTCCAACCCTTTATCTCTTCAACCAGCTCTTTACTTCACCTCTCCCGGTTTCACCTCTTACCTACCCACCTTGTACTTTGTCCTCCCCTCGCCCTACCTTCTTACTCGGACTTCTGTTTCTGTCCGGTCCTGATGAAGGATCTGGGCCTGAAATGTCGACTGATTGATTACTCTTTTCCATAGATGCTGCTTGGTCTGCTGAGTTCCAGCAATTCAAGAACTTAAAGCATATGTTTCAGGTTTGAGTGTTACTTGGTTGTGATGAGATCTTTCATTTCAGATTCTGGGTTATGAGATTGTGAGATATGATAGATGTACAGCTGTAATGGGAGGCTGTGCCACCTTTGTGAAGGAGGGTTTATTCTGCTTCTCCAGAGAATACTGAATGTGTAATTATTGAATTATTATATCCACAGGGAGGGATCAAAATTGTGAACTTTTATAATCCAGGTTGGGAACTGTCTGTGGAAAGTTTGGGGAGAATGGTGGGAACCTATTCTGGTAAAATTGTTTTTTCGTGGTGACTTTAATGCAGATAGTAGTTAGTGTGGCAGTAAGATTACAGATGCTAATGGGGCCACAGTAGAGGAATTTCTGGAAGAACATGATTTGGTTTGTTTGAATGATGGAAGAAAGACAAGGGTGGACACTGCTAAAGGTGGGGTCTCTTGTCAGGACTTCACTCTTATCTCTGCTCCACTTGCTTGACTTAGTAGCTGGCATGAAATGGCTGATTGTACTGGGAGTGATCATTTCCCAGTCCTGTTTATTTTAGGGAACAAAGTTCACTGTCAGAATTTGAGTTCTGGTACTAAATGGTGTTTTAAGAGGGCAAACTGGAGAAAATGTTCTGATGAGTGTGATAAGTCATTTGATGAATTGTCTAGGTGGTACCACGGAAGACGACTATGAGAGTATAATTTCTGATTTGTGTGGGGCAACCCATCAGGCCATTCCTTTGGTGTCTAGGTGAGTTGGTAAGAAATGTGTTCCTTGGCGGACACAGGAATGTACAGAGGCCAGCAGAGACTGGAGACGTAGGTTAACAGAAGAGGCTTGCTAAATTTTCAGGGAAAAAAAGGAGCAATAGCAAGGTGAGTTATGAGGAATGCTAAAAGGGTGACTTGGAGGGGACTTTGCTCATCAATTGGGAGGGTGCTGTATCTCAGTGTGCAAAGTATAAGAAACAAGGTGGATGATCTTGTTGCAATATTACAGATTGCCAGGTATGATGTTGTGGCCATCACTGAATCGTAGCTGAAGGACGATTGTAGTTGGGAGCGGAATGTCCAAGGTTACATGTTATATCAGAGGGATAGGAAGGTAGGCAGAGGAGGTGGTATGGCTCTACTGGTGAAGAATGGCATCAAATCAGTAGAAAGATGTGACATAGGATCGGGAGATGTTGAATCCTTGTGGTTTGAGTTAAGGAACAGCAAGGGTAAAAGGACCCAGATGGCAGTTATATACAGGCCTCTCAACAGTGGCTGGGAGATGGACCACAGGTTACAGCAGGAAATAGAAAAGATGTGTGAAAAGGGCAATGTTATGATAGTCATGGGAGATTTTAACATGCAGGTAGATTATGAAAATTCGGTTGGTAATGGATGTCAAGAGAGTGAATTTGTTGAATGCCTAAGAGATAGCTTTTCAGAGCAGTTTGTCACTACTAGGGGATCAGCTAGTTATGTAATGAACCGGAGGCGATTAGGGAGCTTAAGATAAAAGGAACCAGTGATCACAATATGATTTTGTTAAACTTGAAATTTGATAAGGAGAAAGTAAGGTCTGATGTAGCAGTATTTCAGTGGAGTAAGGGAAATTACAGTGGTATGAGACAGGAGTTGGCCAAAGTAAATTGGAAGGAGCTGCTGGTAGGGATGTCAGCAGAGCAGCAATGGCGTGTGTTTCTGAGAAAAATGAGGAAGGTGCAGGACACGTGTATTCCAAAAATGAAGAAATACTCAAATGGGAAAATAGTATAACTGTGGCTGACAAGGGAAGTCAAAGCTAATGTCAAAACAAAAGAGAGGGCATACAACAAAGCAAAAATTAGTGGGAAGACAGTGGATTGGGAAGATTTTAGAAACCTACAGAGAGCAATGAGGAAAAGATGAAATATGAAAGCAAGCTAACAAATAATATCAAAGTGGATAGTAAATCCTTCTTCAAGTATGTAAAAAATAACAGAGAGATGAGAGTGGATATAGGACCGCTAGAAAATGAGGCAGGTGAAATAATAACGGGGGACTAGGGGATAGCAGATGAACTAAATGAGTATTTTGCTCGGTCTTCACTGTGGAAAACACCAGCAGTGTGCCAGATGTTGTAGTGTGTGAAGGAAGAGAAGTGGGTGCAGTTACAAGGGAGAAGGTGCTCAAAAAGTTGAAAGACTTGAAAGTAAATAAGTCACCCAGACCAGAAGAACTGCACTCTAGGTTTCTGAAAGAGGTAGTGTTAAGAGATTGTGGTGGCATTAGAAATGATCTTTCAAAAAACATTGGACTCTGGCATGGTGCCAGAGAACTGGAAAATTGCAAATGTCACTCCACTCTTCAAGAAAGGAGGAAGGCAGCAGAAAGGAAATTATAGACAAGTTAGTCTGACCTCAATGGTTGGGAAGATGTTAGAGTCAATTGTTATGGATGAAGTGATGGAGTACTTGGTGACACACGACAAGAAAGGACAAAGTCAGCATTGTTTCCTTAAGGGAAAATCCTGCCTGACGAACCTGCTAGAGTTCTTTGAGGAGATGACATGTCCTCAAGATGGATAAAGGGGATGCAGTGGATGTTGTATATTTGGACTTTCAGAAGGCCTTTGACAAGGTGCCACACATGAGGCTGCTTACCAAGTTAAGACCCCGTGGTATTACAGGAAAGTTAGTGGCATGGTTATAGCACTGGCTGATTGGTAGGAGGCAGCGAGTGGGAATAAAAGGATCCTTTTCTGGTTGGCTGCCTGTGACTAGTGGTGTTCTGCAGGGGTTGGTGTTGGGACCACTTCTTTTTATATAAATGATTTAGAAGATGGAATAGATGGCTTTGTTGCCAAGTTTGCAGATGATACGAAGATTGGTGGAGGGACAGGTAGTATTGGGGAAACAGGTAGAATGCAGAAGGACTTGGACAGATTAGGAGAATGGCCAAGAAAGTGGCAAATTAAATAGAATGTTGGAAAATGCATGGTCATGCACTTTGGTTGTAGAAATAAATGTGGGGACTATTTTCTGAACGGGGAGAAAATCCAAAAATCTGAAATGCAAAGGGATCTGGGAGTCCTTGTGCAGAACACCCTGAAGGTTAACTTGCAGGTTGAATTGGTGGTGAGGAAAGCAAATGCAATGTTAGCATTAATTTCAAGAGGTCTAGAACAATGGTCTTCAACCACCAGGCCGCAGACCAGTACCAGACGGCAAAGTATGTGCTACCAGGCCACGAGGAAACAATATGATTTGGTGATATGAAACGGTATGAGTCAGCTGCACTTTTCCTCATTCCCAGTTGCGCCCACTGTTGAACTTGAATGCACACGAGGTCATCAGTCGGTCATTAACCTGCAATTACTCGATGAGTAAAAAACAAACGTTGCTTGAGAGTTTCTTTGGAAGAGATGGTAGGGGACATAAAAGGCCCAACGATGATGATAACTCAGAGGCAGCTGAGGCTGAGACTGCAAAATAAAAGAAAGCTTCCTTTAACAGAAAATACGACGAGTCGTACATAAAATATGGCTTTATTGCGACCGGTGACTCGCACACTCCAAGCCTCCTGTGTGTGATATGTGGAGACAAGCTGTCTAATGAGACAATGAAGCCCTCAAAACTGCTTCAGAACCTTGAGCCCAAGCACTCTGCACTTAAAGACAAACCTGTTGAGTTTTCTGAGCGGAAAAAACATGAGCAAGCGGGACAGAAGCAAGTGCTGAGAGTCACCACCTCCACAAATGCTGCTGCTCTGAGAGCGTCGTACTTAGTGTCTAGCCGTAATGCTAAGGCTAAGAAGCCCTTCACCGTTGGTGAAGAATTGATTCTGCCTGCTGCCAAGGACATGTGCCGTGAACTGTTGGGAGAAGCTGCAGCTAACAAGATGGCACAGGTTTCTCTTTCAGCTAGCAGAGTTTCAGGGACAATTGATGACATAGCGGAGGACATCGAAGCACAGCTGTTGGAACGGTTTAACGAGTCTGGTTTCACTACCCGAGTCAGAGAGGTAGCTCCTGAATGCCAGTCAAATGCCAGGGAAATGCTGGCTAGCCAAAAAATGTTACCTGAACTTACAGCGTATTGAGTGACATTGTTGAAGTTATCAATCACATCAAAGCAAAAGCCCTGAACTTACGTCTGTTTGAGCAGCTTTGCGAGGAATTGGATGCAGAGCACAAATGCTTCTCTTACACACTGAAGTCAGGTGGCTATCAAGGGGGAGAGCCCTGGCTAGGAGTTTTGAGATAAGAGAGCAGCTACAGAGATTTCTTTCAGGAAAAAAGTCACCACTGGCAGCACACTTCAGTGACGAGGAGTGAATAGCAAAACTGGCTTATCCGTGTGACATCTTCAACCTGCTCAATGAACTCAATTTGTCACTTCAGGGGAGAATGACAACTGTCTTCAGGTTGGCAGATAAAGTGTCTGCTTTCAAAGCCAGACTGGAACTGTGGGGATGGCGAGTGGACAGGGGCATATTTGACATGTTCCCAACATTAGCTGGGATTTTGGGGGAGACTGAGGCTGCACCGTCTTTCTCACAGCTGGTGGGCGATCACCTATCTTCATTGTTGACAGAATGCGAGCGTTACTTCCTAACTGCAAATGATCCAAGACGTGCAAAGGAATGGGTCCGTGATCCATTTGTGAATGTCCCCGGTGAATCATCCATGTCAGCGCAGGAAGAAGATCAACTCCGCGAGCTTGCAAATGATGGCGGGCTGAAAAGTATGTTTGACATAACATGTCTGCCGGCATTCTGGATCAAAGTCAAGGCTGAATATCCTGAGATAGCCACGAAAGCACTGAAAACGCTGCTTCCATTTCCAACCTCATATCTCTGCGAAGCGGAGTTTTCTGCAATGAATGCAACGGAAACTAAATTGCGGAATAGACTGGACATAAGGAACCCCCTGATAATTGACTTATCATTATATTCATGCGAGGAAAATATGCGCTGTGTTTAATATTAAATTTGTTAGATAAACCCTTTTAGAAACGAAATTCAGTGTATTGGCCACTGATAAGTGACTTATAGTTGACTTATCACCTATATTCCGGTCATGATTAACCACCACCCGCCCCCGCCCCCCCCCCCCCCACCGTCGGCGGGTCCGCAGTGCAAAAAGGTGGGGACCCCTGGTCTAGAATACAAGAGCGGGGATGTGATGCTGAGGCTTTATAAGGCACGGGTGAGGCCTCACCTTGAGTATTGTGTACAGTTTTGGTCTCCTCTTCTTAGAAGAGATGTGCTGGCATTGGTGAAGGTCCAGAGGAGATTCACAAGGATGATTGCAGGAATGAAAGGGTTATCATACGAGGAACATTTGATGGCTCTGGGTCTGTACTCGTTGGAATTTAGAAGGATGGGGGGGGGATCTCATTGAAACCTTTCGAATGTTGAAATGCCAAGACAGAGTAGATGTGGAAAGGATGTTTGCCATGATGGGAGAGTCTAGGGCAAGAGAGAACAGCCTCAGGATAGAGGGGAATCCATTTAAAACAGAGATGCGGAAAAATTTCTCTAGCCAAATGGTGGTGAATTTGTGGAATTTGTTGCCACATGCAGTTGTGGAGGCCAGGTCGTTGGGTATATTTTAGGCAGAGATTGGTAGGTTCTTGTTTGGACATGCCATCAAAGGTTATGGGGAGGCCAAGAAATGGAGTTGAGGAGGAGAGAAAAAAAGGATCAGCTGTGATTAAATAGTGGAGCAGTCTTGATGGGCCAAATAGCCTCATTCTGCTCCTATACCTTATGGTTTTTAGTCTAATGGAAAGTGCATGAGAGTGGCGAGGAGAATGCTATAGAAAATGAATGGTATCGGAGCTGATCACCAGATTCCAGTGTTAGTGGATTATGGAAATTTAGCTACAATGGACAAAGAAAAGGCTGAATGTCTGGGAAACAAGTTTTCAAAAATACCTAGACTAGACAATTTGAGGGATGATTATGTTAATGACAGCCTATTTTGATGGACAAAGGGAAGGATTGTGAGAAACAAGAGGTGTTTGAGATTGCCATGGATGATAACTTTATGTTGGCTGAATTGAAATTTGTTGAAAATAGTACGGGTACCACAGCCCATTGAGTCTGCCTCTGTGTCTCAGGAGGAAAGGAGGGGGGAGAAGAGACATGCTGTGGTGATAGGGGATTTGTTAGTTAGGGACAGAGAAGAAGTTCTGTGAGTGAGAACAAGATTCCCGGATGGTGTGTTGCCTCCCGGGTGGAAGAGCCAGAGGTTGTGGTCCATAGAACACAAGTGACGAGGGAGTGCAGGACCTCCAGAGTTGTGACCTCAGGGTTGCTACCCGTGTCACGTGCTAGTGAGGCCAGAACTTGGAAGATTATACATACAGCTTAATAAGGGTGTTGGAGGGAGGGCAGAAGATTTTTGGATCATTGGGCTCTCTTCCAGGGAATGTGGGACCTGTACAGAAGAGGCAGTTTTGCACCTGAACTGGAGGGGGACTAATATCCTGATGGGAAGGTTTGTTAATGCTGCACGGTGGGATTTAAACTAGAGTTGCAGGGTGATGGGAATCAGAGTGCCAGGGCAGTTAGTGGTGAGGTTGTGGAGGCAGATGTTGGTAAGACCTCAAGACAAAGTTAGGAATCAAAAGGTTGAGTGTAGTGTGACTAGTGTCCTGAGATGCATATATTTCAATGTGAGAATTATTGTAGTAAAGGCAGATGAGCTCAGCTCAGGCCATGGATAAACACATGCATCGTTTCTGTTAAATAGGGGCCGTGGACAATTCTGATTTGATGGAGACAGATGTGAAAGCACAGAGGAACATCTGGAGAAATTTCCGAAATGCCCAGTTCGCTGCCACTGTTACTGGGCGATCGAGAATCTTCTGGAGGGAAGGCCCCAAAATCCCCGGCTTCACCTGCTGCTGGTGACCAAGGTTGATGTCGAATCCATAGAAACCATAGAAAAACTACAGCACAGAAACAGGCCTTTTGGCCCTTCTTGGCTGTGCCGAACCATTTTCTGCCTAGTCCCACTGACCTGCACATGGACCATATCCCTCCATACACCCTCCCATCCATGTATCTGTCCAATTTATTCTTAAATGTTAAAAAAGAACCCGCATTTACCACCTCGTCTGGCAGCTCATTCCATACTCTCACCACTCTGTGTGAAGAAGCCCCCCCTAATATTCCCTTTAAACTTTTCCCCCCTCACCCTTAACCCATGTCCTCTGGTTTTTTTCTCCCCTTGCCTCAGTGGAAAAAGCCTGCTTGCATTCACTCTATCTATACCCATCATAATTTTATATACCTCTATCAAATCTCCCCTCATTCTTCTACGCTCCAGGGAATAAGGTCCTAACCTATTCAACCTTTCTCCGTAACTGAGTTTCTCAAGTCCCGGCAACATCCTTGTAAACCTTCTCTGCACTCTTTCAACCTTATTTATATCCTTCCTGTAATTTGGTGACCAAAACTGAACACAATACTCCAGATTCGGCCTCACGAATGCCTTATACAACCTCATCATAACATTCCAGCTCTTATACTCAATACTTCGATTAATAAAGGCCAATGTACCAAAAGCTCTCTTTACGACCCTATCTACCTGTGACGCCACTTTTAGGGAATTTTGTATCTGTATTCTCAGATCCCTCTGTTCTACTGCACTCCCCAGTGCCTTACCATTAACCCTATATGTTCTACCTTGGTTTGTCCTTCCAACGTGCAATACCTCACACTTGTCTGTATTAAACTCCATCTGCCATCTTTCAGCCCAAAAAATCGTTCGGATAGAGATGGTGCTCGGTACTTGGTGTCGGAGGGCTGGTCAGAGGCTCGAAGTTTTCAGATGACTCAGAGTTGGACTGTGGTCAGGCAAGGCAGGGAGAGTTTTCTTCCTTCTCCCGTCTGCGTGAGCTGTGGGACATTCGAGAGACTTTGAACTTTTTTTACTGTGTCACGGCCTGTTCTTCATCAAGTTATGGTATTGTTGCACTGTTGTAACTATATGTTATAATTATGTGGTTTTTTTTAGTTTTTCAGTCTTGGTCTGTCCTGTGTTTCTGATAACATACCGGAGGAATATTGTATCACTTCTTAATGCATGCATTACTAAATGACAATAAAAGAGGACTGTGTGTCCTCATAAACTAATCTAATCTAATCTAATTATGATATTGCAGCCATTAGTGAGACTTCATTGCTGGAGGGGTAGGACAGGCAGCTCAGTATTCCAGGGTTCCATTGTTTTAGATGTGATGGAGCAGGAGGGGTCGTGTTACCAGTTGGGGAAAATGTCGTGGCAGTTCTTCATTGGGACAGAATGGGAAACTCAACTAGTGAGGTGTTATGGGTGGAACTGAGAAATAAGAAAGGTATGACCACATTAATGAGGCTATATTATAGACACCCAACAGTCCGAGGGATTTAGAGGAACAAGTATGTAAAGAAAGCGTAGACTGTTGCAAGAAACATGAGGTTGTTATAGTAGGTGATTTTAACTTTCCAATATTGACTGGGAATCCCATACTGTAAAAGGTCTAGATGGGACAGGGTTTGTCAAGTGTGTTTGGGAAAGTTTCCCTCATCAGTATGTAGAGGTCCCAATGAGAGAGTGTGTGATACTGGATCTGTTATAAAGGGGATAGGGCAGGTGACAAACATTTGTGTAGGGAAACACTTCACATCCAGTGACGACAATGCCATTAGTTTCAAAGTAAATATGCAAAAAGATAGGTCTGGTCTGTGGGTTGACATTCCAAATCGGAATACAGACAATTTTGACAGTATCAGAAAGATCTGGCAAGTGTGGATTGGGACAGGCTGTTTTCTGGCAAAGGTGTACTTGGAAAGTGGGTGGCCTTGAAAAATGGAATTTTGAGAGTACAAAGCTTGTATGTGCCTGTCAGAGTAAAGGGCAAAGATAACAAGTGTAGGGAACCTTGGTTTTGAAGAGATATTGAGGCCCTGGTTAAGGGAAAGAAGGAGTGGGCAGGTGGGAACAAAAGAGGTGCCCATGGAGTGTAAGCAATGCAAGAGAACACTCAACAAAGAAATCAGGAGGGATAAAAGAAGGCATGAAGTTGCTCCAGCAAACGAGGTGAAGGAGAATCCTAAGGGATTCTACAGGCACTGTATGTTAAGAGCAAAAGGATTGCAAGGGATAAAATTGGTCCTCTGGAAGACAAGAATGGCAATCCATGTGTGGAGCCAAAACAATTGGGGGAGATCCAAATGCATTCTTTACATCTGTATTTATTCAGGAGATGGACACAGATACTAGACAGGTGAGACAAAGTGGCATCAACTTCATGAACTCTGCTATCCTGAGGCAAATCAGGGTGGATAAATCCCCAGGGTTTGACAAGGTGTTCCCCTGGACCCTATGAGGAGCAAGTGCAGAAATCGTCAGGGCCCTAAACTTCTCTATGACCCAGGACAGAATATGGTAAGTTATCATATGCTCCAGCATCTGCCTGAGACAGCCCTAAAGAGGTTGCTTGAGTTTTATCATGAGGTCTAAAAGCAAGGAATGCTCCCAGGAGACTGGAAAAGGGCTGTGGTGCTGCCTATTGTTAAACCTGGGTGCGATCCGACATTGACAAGTAGCTGCAGCCCTATTGCTCTCACCTCTTCACAATGTAAAATAATGGAGAAAATGATAGTAATTGGGCTGATATTTGTTTTGTAGAAGACAGAATTATTTAGTTGCAACCAATGTGGGTTTCATAAAGGGAGATCTACATATGATGCCCTGGACTACTGGGAGATGATATCCATCAGAGTGTGTGGTGGATAATGGGTAGTGTTATTTGTTCAATATTGTTTAATATGAGGATTAATGATATTTTTCATGGTGCTGGGTCTGGCTTCGGTCTGGCTCTATATGATGATGGGGATCTGTGAAAAAGGGGTAATACTTCCTATGTGTAAACTCTATGTAAACGGCATCAGCAAAATAAGAATGGTCTTTGGACGAGGGTTTTAAATTTTCTGCTTCTCAATCAAAACATATGGTTTTTACTTGGAAACATAGGGTGGATTATATTCACCTTAATCTGTTTGACTGTTCCTGTGTTTCAACATTTGGGGCTTTGGCTGGGTGCGAGTCTGCCTTGGACAACACATTAAAAGTTTTTGGAGGATAAATGTAAGCAGGTCATTAACTAGAGAATCTGCAGTTGCTGGACTTGGAGCAACACACACAAGATGCAGACTGGGCAGCAACTACGGAAAGGAGTACAGTTGACATTTGTGACAGGTCATTAACTGTGTGGCTAGGTATGACTGGGGAGTTTCTAGGGCTGCTCTATTGATAATTTATCGAGCTTTAATACACTGTTGTCTGGATTACGGCTGTATGATTTATGGGGAGGCAGTTTGCTCAGTTTTATAGAGGTTGGACGTCCTGCAGCCAGTGCAGTCAGAATCTGTAGCGGAGCGTTCCGAACCACATCAAGAGATGCACTGGGGGTTGAACTAGGCGAGATGCCCCTTGACCTGCAGGGAGATAAAACTGTGCCTTACATTCTGGACTTGCTTAGTAGGGTGGGGGTAGTCCCATTTGACACATTGTGTTTTAATGGATTGTTTGGAATATACTAGCAGAGTTGGTAAATGTTTTGTGCGGATAAATAGTGATTACGTGCAGGGAGTGTGGTCTTGGGGATTTGCAAATTAGCCCAAATGTAGCCTGGCCAGGAGTTCCACCGTGGAAATTTTCAGATGTGGGAATAGATTTGATGTTACTGGGAGACAGACAGGATCTTGCAGGGGGTGAGAGGGTGGCTGGTCATTTATGGCAACATTATTTTTCTTTTTTTACTTATCTTTACAGATGGTTCTAAAGACCCAGTTAGTAACAGGGTGGGCTCTGCGATATATATCCTCTGGTTTAATGCTGAAGTGGGAAAAGGCTCACAGATGGGTTGTCCGTCTATAGCAGAATTTATGGCCATTATCATTAGCCTGCAATAGGTTGAACGAGTTAAGCCAAACAGAGTTGTGT
The DNA here is from genome assembly GCF_963921235.1 of Mobula hypostoma. NCBI lineage: Eukaryota > Metazoa > Chordata > Chondrichthyes > Myliobatiformes > Myliobatidae > Mobula > Mobula hypostoma. The sequence continues at coordinate 164,208,644 of NC_086098.1, read as the reverse complement.
GGTCTGCTCACACTCTGCCTTGGTACTGTAGAGTTTGGAATCGAAGTGTTCAAAGAGACCTGATCTGTTGATGAAAGTGTATTATAATCTATATGTTCTGGAGAGTGCTGAATAGCAGTAGAGTTTTGTTGGCTACCTGCACATGTGTGTGTATTGGGTAATGAAAGGGCAGATGTTATAGCAAAACATGTACTTACTAAGTTTGGGGTAGATATTATAGATGATATGGGAAAATATGAAGCCAAATCTTGTATTAAGTTGGTTAGGATTGGGGAATGGCAGAAATTGTGGGATAGGAGTGGTATTACAATATATTTCCATCAGCCCAGGGGAGACACCTTTTGGGAAGGAGTAGGTGGGAAGTGGTTGGTGAGGCTGAGCTGTTGGCATATGGGTACTAGCCTCTCAGCATGTGATTTTTGTAATGTCTCAGACTCGGTTGAGCACACGATCATGGTGTGGTGTGCCACAGCAGACATCCCACCTCTCCCGGAAGTTCCAGGAGTCTCCCGCATATTGATAGTGGCTCCCTGACACCCGGATATTATCTACAATATCCCGGAAATCGATTTTTTTTGAGAGGGAGAGTGAGCATCCTGATTGGTCTCTCTTCATGCTAAGAGTGGTCCCCAACCACCCGGCCGCAAGGAAGCAGTATGATTTGGCAATATGAAACGATGAGTCAGCTGCACCCTTCCTTATTCCCTGTCACGCACTGTTGAACTTGAACGCACGCGAGGTCATTACCCACACGTCATCCATGTCAGCGCGGGAAGAAGATCAACTCCTCGAGCTTGCAAATGTCGGGGGCTGAAAAGTATGTTTGATACAACATCTCTGCCGGCATTCTGGATCAAAGTCAAGGCTAAATATCCTGAGATAGTCACGAAAGCACTGAAAACGTTGCTTCCATTTCCAACATTTCTCTGCGAAGTGGGGTTTTCTGTAATGAATGCAACGAAAATTGAATTGCGGAATAGACTGGACATGAGGAACCCCTTTGAGTATCGCTGTCTTCCGTCATCCCTCGATGGCACCGTCTTGTTGCAGGGAAACAAGCCCAGGTCTCCCACTGATTCACCGATAGTGGTGTGTTGCAATGACTTTATATGTTCATACGAGGAAAATATGCGCTGTCTGTTTAATATCCAAACGTTACTTAAACTGTTATGATACTATTGACTTAGAATTGATTTATCACTATATTCATGCGAGGAAAATATGCGCTGTGTGTTTTATACTGAATTCATTAGATAAACACCTTTAGAAATGAAATTGAGTGTATTAGCCACTGATAAGTGACTTATAGTTGACTTATCACCTATATTCCGGTTGTGATTAATAACCCCCCCCCCCCCACAAGTCGGCTGGTCCGCAAGAATATTAGATAAATAGATAGATAGATATACGTTATTGATCCTGAAGGAAATTGGGTTTTGTTACAGCCGCACCAACCAGAAGTAGAGCATAAATATAGCAATACAAAAACCACAAACAATCAAACAACAAAATGCAAACTATGCCAGATGGAAAATAAGTCCAAGACCAGCCTATTGGCTCAAGGTGTCTGAACTTCCACGGGAGGAGCTGCAAGTTCGATGGCCACAGGCAGGAACGACCTCCCGTGCCACCCAGTGTTGTATCTCGGTGGAATATGGCCAAAGTCCAACAGCAAAAAGTTCAATATCTGGCCTACAAACATGTTCCTCGATCGTAATATGACCCGGATTGCACCATCTGTTGTAACCAGAACAGTAAGCATCCAACTCCTTTACGCTTACCGCTCTCAGTGCACTTCCGGTCAGCCCGAACGGTCTGGAAGCTGTCCATGAAGTTTTGATTGGGTATGTCCTCGTGCAGCCCCGTTCCAATGAAACACATAACACTGCACTCTCGAAATCTTCTCTGACGCCTGGCTAGCGCCGTGAACTCATCCATTTTATTACCCACCGAACTCCTCTTCTCCATAAGTCTCTGTTGTCTCGACCCGGTCCTCTTTCCTTGACTTTGTGATCTCCCTCTGCATCCTGTGTGTGTTTTCCTCCAGATTTCAGCAGGGGTGTCCGCCGTTCTGCTCGCTAAACTGGCCGTCAATAGCTCAATCAGCTGGTCCCTGGAATACACAATGTGACCATGCTTCTGTCCCGCTAATGAGACGTGTCCGAATGTAACTATTTCCAGCACTAAAAACCCAAATAAAACTCTCTCTACCAGCATGTTAGTGAGGGTGCAGCTTCGACATGTTACCGTGAAAACAAAATACAAAAAATAACGTAAGTTTAAAAGTAAAAAGAAAAAGTAATAATACTGGTTGGAATATTGTCAATATTAAACTGGTCCGTGGTGCAAAAAAGGTTGGGGACTCCTGCTAAGTAGACCTATCAGTTTTCTCTGTGGGCGGGCTTTACAGTCGACCTCAAAAATAATGACAGTGTTGCTTGCTGCACTGTTTGCAACAGTGACTTTTCTATTGCCCATGGTGGGTTAAGGCTGTAAAAGGCATGTTGAGGTGAGATTAACAGGTGTCATTCGTTCATCAGCATAGCTAACGTTATTTAAACTAGCTGGCTAGCTGCTAAGGAGCTACGCTATCGATGTCCTACGTGATGAGGCCAAACTCCCTGTGGACTTGCTTAAAGTTGTAATAGAACAACCATGATAATATAAGCAAACAACAGGAATTCTGCAGATGCTGGAAATTCAAGCAACATACATCAAAGTTGCTGGTGAACACAGCAGGCCAAGCAGCATCTATAGGAAGAGGTGCAGTCGACGTTTCAGGCTGAGACCCTTCGTCAGGACTAACTGAAGGAAGAGTGAGTAAGGGATTTGAAAGCTGGAGGGGGAGGGGGAGATGCAAAATGATAGGAGAAGACAGGAGGGGGAGGGATGGAGCCGAGAGCTGGACAGGTGATAGGCAAAAGGGGATACGAGAGGATCACGGGACAGGAGGTCTGGGAAGAAAGACAAGGGGGGGTGACCCAGAGGATGGGCAAGAGGTATATTCAGAGGGATAGAGGAAGAAAAAGGAGAGTGAGAGAAAGAATGTGTGCATAAAAATGAGTAACAGATGGGGTACGAGGGGAAGGTGGGGCCTTAGCAGAAGTTAGAGAAGTCGATGTTCATGCCATCAGGTTGGAGGCTACCCAGACGGAATGTTGCATGATAATATAAGTACATCTTTTAATGTCACATTTTCTGCATATACCCAACTTGGTTTACAGATTAGACAAAATCACTAAACAAAGTATTACATACACCCTTGGAGGTCGACCAAGTCATCCTTGGGAGGGCGATATGGGGTTTCGAGGGTGCTACCTCCCTGAAATGAGTTTTTGCAAGGTGGGATGTCTGCCACAGATAGTTGGTGAAATGTGGGAAGCTGGGTGCCTAGTTTGCGGGATATTCCAGCATCTGAGGCAGAGACTCAGTTGTGTACGGTCTTGGTGCACTTCTGAATTAAAACCTGTTGGCCTATTCCGTGCTGCGTGATGGACCGGGAGCCGTGACGGCAGACCTGTGGGTGACGTAAGTGGGCTGGGTGGGGCCGGTGACGTCATGGCGCGGTGACGTGGCGGCAAGGCGGTCGGTGCGCGCCATGTTTGTGGAGTGAGGATCGGGCGGGAGCGGGAGAGCAGCAGGCCGTCCGCTCGCTTCACCCTCAGGCCCACCCCCTCTACCTCCCGTATTGTTTGTATTAATTCCCCGTGTTACCGGTAAGGGCTTCGGTAACGCGGCCGGTGCGGGGGGGGGTGTATGTAGTTTTCTCTGACGGCAAATTAAAAAAACTCAACCAGTGCGGCTTTCGTTCGGAGTTAGGCCGCGGGCTTCACCCGTACTCGGCAAGTCTCTCTCTTCCGGCGGTGGAGTCTCCTGTGGAGGCCGGCCCTCTTTCTCAACCACACCCATGGTTGGATGATGCTGCAGCCCTCACCGGTTAATATGTGATGTTTAGCCATCGGTCCCGGAGGTCCGCGCTCTCCCCCTCCCCCTCGAGAGGTGTGCTTTGTGCGCAGGCGCTCTGGGGCAATGGACAAAGAGCCCGCAGTTGCAGCAAGAGGGGCGGTGGGCTCTTCCCCTCTTGGGGTCCTCCCACCACACCTGGGTGCCTCCCAACTCTACTATCCACGCCCCACTCCAAGGGAGTTTGCCTCCCACACTAAAGGAGGATGGCTGCACTATCCAAACACCTTCCGCCTTTTTAAAAATTCCTTTCTCCTGAAGGGAAATAAATACCCTGGCCACTTTTTAACTGTTCAAGATTCAGAATGTGTACCATAATCTGCAGGTATTTAAGTGGTTTCATTTTTATGGACGCTGCACCCTTTTGAAAAGCCGAAAGAACTGTTATATCGTGATCGATGGTATGAATCCCTTCAGTGACTTTCGTGTGTTGGATCATAGAGCCATCAGAATAGTTTATTTTTTTATGTGTGGGGCAAATTGGGCATTTAGATTATTGCTTTATTTTTTAAAATCTCATGAGCAATGAACTAGGAGTAGAAAATATTGAATAGAAAGTTGATGTATCTCAGTTGTTTGGCCTGTTTGTGATTTTATCTCAAGTTTTATCAGTTTATTACAAATTGCACTTAATGTTGCTTTTTCTTCGTGTAGATTCTTATGACAAAATGGACGTTAGCATTGCTTAAGTTTTGTATTTCAGCTTACAACCTTGTTGTTTTGATGGACTGCTGATTAGTCTCTATGTTAGGTGGTGTTTTGTATATTGATCTTATTTTTTCTGTCTCAAACTTGAAACCCATCTGCATTCTTAGTGATTGAGTTGTTAGATTTTTCGGGGTTTTTTTTCTGTTGTTGGAATATTTCTTACGTTCGTAAGATTTTTTTGTGATTAATGTGCTGTGCCTCGTTAGGAACCTAAAGTGCAATATGTAGATGGTTTTGTACTACTTGGTGCTGCTGCTGAGGTACCTCACTGTTGGGAGTAGTGCAGAGTTAGCAGTATTAATGCGTGTAGAAATCATTAGTGGTGATCACAGACTAAATGTAGTTGGCTGCTACAATTTTCAATATGGGCTTTACACACAGGAATGCATCTTGGCATTTGGGTTTGTGAAAGATTACTGTAGTTTCAGGTGCACATTTGAAATTCCTTAGTTTAGAATCAATTGTGTTCTGGTTTTAAATTGAGATGGCTATGGGTAAGTAATTTTTTTTTAATGCAAACTCTTGTTATTGGTGCTTTTGGAATAAATCTGTGTAGTTTGTCTATTTGCAACCCCAGCACAAACTTTATCATTTAAAGCATAGAAGTTCATAGTATTTGGAAAAAACTGCTGCATTTTGGTAAGCTATTGACTCTGATTCCAACTTGATTTGTAGCTAAAAATGAGCACATGGACTTTCAGGTTTATTTGGATAATTTGGCTCTCTGGATAATGTTTAAAAAAAAATTAAATGTCGATCAGAAAGTTGTCTAAGACTCAACTTACTTGACCAGGTTAATGGAAAGATTTCTTTTTCTACTAACTTTAAGAAAAATAATCTGTTAATTCAGTGAATTTGAATTCATAGCCGGAATTACCCTTCTGCACTGTGTTTTCAAATTGGTTCATGTGGCCATAAGGAACTTAGAAGGCTAAAACCGAGGTATTGGCTATTTCTGTGCTCATCCTTTTCTCAAATAAAGTCAAAGAACTGTTGGTTCCTCTTGGCTAACTTGAAAGGCATCAAAGTCAAAGAACAAAATGTTTTTTTTCAGAAATTATCAAATTAGAGTGTAGGCAATTCAGGATTGCTGCTGATAATACAGAAGACTTGTACATTGTTTCAAAGAACATCTCAATTTCAGTTCTTTATTTGTATTTCAACTGCATATGTTTTACATGGTTATTATGGTTCACGTTCCACTGGGGAATCTTTACTCTGAAGAATATTCATTAAAATGCAGGTCAAAGGAAAGTTGATTTCAGATGAAGTATGTTTAAAATGTGTCTGTTTATGGAATTATAAGTGGTATGGTTAAGGTTGTTTTTTTAAAATTTGGTGCAATTTTTTAGTTTGAAAGCAGATGTTATTAGCAACATCCGTTCTTTTCAAAGGTGCATTGCTTGAAGAACTGGAAAGGTGCTGTTCATTGTCCAAGTGACCTATTTTACATGAAAGTGTGGCGGCTTGTTTAGTTATGGATCTACAGTTTTGTTAGTTTCTTGTAGAGAGGTTCTACAGTCCTGTCCTCTTGGCTTGGGTGCAGCTTGGGAGTCCCTGGCCTGATTTTCACTCTCCTGTTGATATTTCTTCAGAGGCTTTTGGTGAATTGTTGAAATAATGGACAAATCCTTGTGTCTGCATGTTTTACCAAAACATTTGTATGTTTATTTTAGTATCAATCTATTTCATGAGTCAATTTGTACACAAAATTGTTGTGCCCACATTTAACCCTGAAGTATTTTGGCAGAATATTTCATTTAAATTTTTACCTTGTATTTGCAAGTGTTTTTAATTGCTAAAGTGATAAATAATAATTTAGGGGAGAATACTTTGTGTGAATTGTTTGGAATTCTGTTGTAAACTTATTTTTCCCATCCAGCTTTTCTTTTAGGCGTGTAATCCTGACCACGTGAATTATTTTGGTCCATTTCTGCTTTCTAATTGCTGGCAAGTGGCTTTGAAAGCTAGAGGAGGTATGTGCTGTATTATTTAGACTGATATGGTTATGTAATGAGCCAACTGATACAGGGGTACACTGATAATTTCAGTTGATGTAGGCTATGTAATAAAAATACTTTAAAATATGTAATGCTTCATGAACAGGAGCCCTAGTTTCATACACGGATAGTGGTGACATTTATAAAATTCCATTTAAAAAAGCGTATTTTTTAATCAAACTAATTGATCTCACTGCAAGCACTTAAACCCTCATTTCCAAAAACAACCAAGGTGCTAAGAATTTTATCATTTGCTGCTAGGTTAGAAACCTCAACTATATTACACGTTAGAAGCTTGATGGAGAAATCGCTGCCATTTACTTTAACAGCTGAATGCCTGTTACTCATGCAATAGATATTTGTCAATTATTTCACTTACTTTTTGCTCCCGCAATATAATAGTAAATGTGATTTTAATATATAGAATATGTTTGATCTTGTGCTGGTAAATCCAAATGTTTTTAACAATTTAAAAGCACTATCTTCATTCTACCACCCCACTTCCACCTCTCCCCATAAAGGGGTGATTCATAATGCTAAACACAAGAGATTCTGCCGATGCTAGAGATCCAGAGTGCCACACATAAAGTGCTGGAGGAACTCAAATTGGTCAGGCAGCATAAATGGAAATGAATTAACAGTCAATGTTTTGGACTGAAACCCTTCGTAAGGACTTTATCGATGAAGTGTCTCGGCCTGAAACATTGACTATTTGTTCATTTCTGTAGATGCTGCCTGACCTGCTGAGTTCCTCCAGCATTTTTGAGTGTTAATCCAAAATTTTATTATTGTGTGGTAACTCTTGTGCTTGCTAAGAGCTGATTAAAGGCACTTCATTGTCATGAGATTTGGTTGTCTTAGGCTAAATTACATAGCTAATCACTGTTGACAGGTGAATGCTTAATTGAAAGAAATGACTGAAGTTAAATTTGTAAGTGTAAAGTTCAAAATCGGTGTGGATTTAAGTCTAGTAACATGTTCGATGTGTATGAGAAATATACAGCTTAAGTTGATTATTAGACATTTGTTTGCCTTTATTTCAAAATATAGTGCAAATTTAATTGTTGAATAAAGTTTGAAATATTTATTGAATTGGATTATGGATGGAATTTTCAATGAGTTTGGGTTTTCCTCTTTTATTAAAAAAACAGAATTAGTTCATTTCACCTGTTTAAAAAGTTAGTGACAGAGAAAGTCAAATCCAGTGTGTACTTACTTTTACTATTTGCTTCAAAGCGTATCCAGCTTTGAAATGGGTAATGATTCGTGTTTACATGTGTAGTACACTCAATTTGAGAGAGTGCTTAGTTCTCAGAAGGGCTAAGCTTTTTGGATTATATTGATGGTTAACTAGATTTCTAAATTGATTGTGGAATCGCTAGTTTATTTTCTGCTGTGGTCAAAATATGTGAATAAATTTGTGATCAGTTTTTCCAAAATGTGACATGCACTTGTATTTGCAGCTTTCAGAGATCTGTATCATCTTCGCTGTTATGTCAAAAAGAAATTTTTGGAATTGGAGTTTTAATATTTGGAGCTGAGTTTTAAGTTGAAATTATGTGGTTAAAATTGTTGAATTACAGTTCAACTTTTTGATCAGTTGAATGATGGAGGTTATTAAAAATGAGTATTTGGCAAGGCCTTGTAATTTAGAGCCGATAGCGTTTTGTATAAGCATTGACTTTGAGCTTGTTCACTCAAGGGTTTGTTTAAGGGTGACGTGTAAAGGAAACACAAGTTTACTGTGCAGCTGATTGTTCTGGCATTGATCTTCCATTTTACTTGCTGTGGCTGTGGTAAAATTGCAAGATTCTAATTTGAGAATGATATGGTTTGCAAATTTGTACTGTTTTGAGAAAATTAAATTGCAATGAATTTTTTTCTAATTGAGTTTTAGATCTGTTTTAAGAACTAAAGCAACTTAGCATAGAAAGACTGTACTGAATGAACCAAGCAGTAATTGTGTTAGTAGTATTTTAATGGCCAGGGGTTCTGTACGATTACTTTTAATATTCATTTAATGCTTGTAAAGATTCTATAGTTGGATTTAAAAGTACTTGCATGATTGTTGTAGTTACAATTTGGTTACTTTCAAAATGTCCACAATGACTGAGTTCTTGTTTTGGGATCGTATTTGTGTTCAGACTTGCTATGTTAAGTAATCAATTTGTTATTGGTGACTATATAGAAACGGAACTTGTACATTGTTTGGAATTTTTCATTGTAGCATTAATTGTATCTGACAAATGTGTTTCTCCTGGAATGTTTCAATCTTGTTTTGGGTGTGCAAGAGTAAAACACTGTACTTGGTCATTTGGCTAGAAATGTGGTAATGATGCTTTTTTACTTGGTGACAAATCACTGGATCTTTGGCAGTGTGCATTTTATGTTCATTTTGACTTGATTTGCTTTTGGGATTTACAGCAAAGTTATTTTGAAACAATTGCATAATTTGTAGAATGTTCAAGTATGCAAATTTTTTTTAAATCATTTCAAACCACCTTGTAGTTGAAGCTGATTGAATTCACATTGAAGCTTAGCTAGGTTATCAGAGCCTTTATTTAGTGTTGTCACTCTCGGTGTTTCAGTTCACCTGGTTAATCATCTCTCTCCTGTTAATTTGGTTTGATCTGAGGCAATGAAGAGTGGGAAGGAAGATTTTGTGCTTTCATTCTATTACACACAGTCTGGCAATGGCATTACTGCCATTTGAGCACTTAATGTTACCTGTTGGGCTATGACTTGTCCTGAGCAAAGTAGCATTAATAGACTACATAGGCTGACAGCGCAGAAAAGGGCCATTCGACCAACCATTATGTGTTAGTATCTATGTCCTTGCCTAAATCCAGTTATCTAGATTATCAGCCATGTGACTAGCAGTGACGTCATCCGTGTCAGTAGATCATAGATTCCAGTCTAGGTAGCCACCATTGCACCACTGAGGGAATACTGTCTTCGTAAGCTAATTATGCTGCCCTCGTTCTCATTTGTCATTTTCTTAGGACTTGGCAATCCTTTCCTTTCACTTATTTTCCCTTTCCCACCCCCCACCAATAATTTTCCTCATTTATTTGTCCTGTGATCTTCCTCATGTATCCATCAACTCTTCTGTACAACCTCCATCCCAATTCTGACTGTAGAAAATTTATAGCAGCTAATGACTCTCATGCCTTTGGAAAGAAGGTGGAGGGAATCCACACAGTAGAAGAGAGAAATGTTAACACTCCACATAGACGGTATGGAAGTTGGGGTTAATCGATTTTGTAAACTGATTTAATTAGTTACTATGATAGTTCACATTGTAGAACACTTACAGTTGACCGGCAAACAATACTATATAACACAATCTGCAGCACTGCATCCTCTAAAACCTACTGTAAAGTTCTGCATAAACTATGCCTACATTTCAACCAATGTCGCAAGAACAGCAGATGAGTGTTACTGCTTTGTTGGATCTTTTATGATGCATGACAGTGGTGGTTGTGTTTCAAGAGATTTCTGTGGCTGTGATGTGCTCTCAATTACCAAGGTTGTTGAAGTTACTGCATTTGTGCAAGGTATTTATTGCAGTGTTCACTACAAGCATTTTGATACTATTCTTGGCTCATGTTTGCTTGTAACAATGCCGTGATGCTCAAATGATCAAAGTGATTTATACAACCTGCACAATGATACCAGTGCATCTTTAAGAAGCAAGTTCAAATTGGGTGTATGGCTCAGATGTGCACTAGCAAAAGGCAGTAGTTGTGCTCTGGTGTGATCGTTGTAAGTAGGTCGCTACATTCTTTTGAAGTGAAGAGCTGCCAGTGATTGGATGCAGCATGTAATTGCTCAATTTGCATGAGAAAGGACATTTTGCATGATTTAACCATACAGATCTGATAGTACCTTCATTACTTCAAAATAAATCTGGTGGCAGTCTGATTATTTTAACACTGAAATACCAGTACACAAGAAAAATGCGTCTTGCTGTGACTTTTATCTAGTGTAGAATATGTTACCATGCAGTACTTTAAGTTCTCCCACCAAGTACCCCCACGCAACAACTTGGAAAATCTTTATCTGCAAAGGCACAATCCATAATTGTGCAAAGGTAGACATGTGAATACTTTGTGAACTGATTATATTGTTTTACTGAACTCCTAAAGATTAGTTTGAGAAGACATTTTGCCGTCATGTCTGATAACATTAAATATCTTGTTACAACTAAATCTGTCAAATTGAAACTTTGTATGTAAAGTGAAAGAATAATCATGGAGGAGGCCAGTTTTTGTCTTTATCCCCACTAGGGCAGTCACCTTCAGTCCCTTTTCCTTGAAAGCCATTAAAAATATTCTAAAATACTCTGCATTGACTCAGATTTTCATCGCTTTTTAACTAACAGTACTTAATGATAAAGTCCATGTACAGCCAGTTTCTTTCTTTTCTAAGCAGGTAAGTTTGTAAATCATTAGGAGCAGGGAGCGTCAATACAAATTTGACAGGGCTTGGTGTTCAGGAAAAGGAGCTGTTTTATTAGGGCTGCCTTAAAGTAGGAAGGTGAAGTCTGTTGTACTTTTCACAAACTAGTAGGGGGCGGGGTGGGAAGAGTTAGGAGTTACAGCTGTATAATACCTGTGTTGCCTCAGAAAATGCAATTGTCTTGGATAATACGCTACTCATTGATAAGAAATTTTCACAATTTTGCCGCAATTATTGGTTTTCAGCTGAAATGAGTTAATTAACCCAGGGTAGAAAGGTGAAAGATTCATAGAGGCAAGTTATTCCTCTGTAGCACAGGGTGAGGATTTGGGAGATGTAAATACCAAAGTGTAGTCTTCGACTGGGAATTTACTTGTAATACCCAAGTTGTAAATGCAGAAAAGACCAGTTCCATTGTGTGTAAAGGCATCGGAATTTATAATGGGGAATTTTGACAAAACTGATTAAAGCCTTTACAAGTCTTCTGTTCTCTCTCTGGCTATCTATCCCATAGGATGATGATGGTTCCTTTCAGTCAGTTAGTGGGGTTTAGGGTACCCCACTCCTCAGTAAGGAACAGCTTGTGCGTGAATGGATTTAGGTGAGTAGGGGGTTGCACAGGTCCAGACCCACCCTCTCGACATCCCCTCCCAGATGCAGCGGCACGGTGGGGGAAGTTCTGTTGCAGTGAATGGCCAGACCAAGCTTTGATATAAGGGACGCCCTTTTTGCGCTTCGCAGCACGTGTTTGCTAGATGGCCGTTGACCCTACGAGGGGGTTCATCCGCCCTTTGACAGGTCTTGTTTTTCATCCTGCAGGGTGTCTAGCCACCCTCCTCACCAGGCAAGCCTGGTGGGGGAGCCAGTTTAGTTGCCGACCACCCGACCGTGCAACAGGTAGTGCTGGGTTACATGGTACCAGTAGCACTCAGACGAGTGACCTGACAAATCTTCTGTTATGCAATACATGTAAATATTAAATAGATCAAGGAATATGGGGTACTGAAGGAAAATATGCTGATTAGAGTATCCATGGCCTATTGCTTTTATTTCTTATGTGAGAGAATGGGATAAAGAGGAGCATTCCAAGAGTTACTTTTCAAACCTATATTGTAAAGTAGACTGTTTGATTCTGAAATGAAGCCTCAAGTAATGCACATTGTAGCCCTGCAGCTATAACTTTTACTGCAGGTATGAGTTATAATGGTAACATTATTAAAATCTGATCATGGTTTATGTTTCTATTGCTGATCATGGGGAATGAGAATGGGTCTGGGAAAGTGGTTTGCATTAATCACTTGCAAAATAAGAAATGATTTGTTAGTAATCATGGACACTAATCCCTAGTCATCCTGTAACTAAGTTCACTTTCACTGTGCCTTGTGCATTGACACTGAATGGAAAATTAAGATGAAATTTTGAATCTTCATCTGATTAGCATTATCTTAACTCAGGAGCTGTATTATGATTTCCCTGCTACCATATAACCTTTGCTTTTGGGTTCTTTTTAAACCTGCTCTAGATAACTATGCATGCAGTTTTTAAAAATAAGTTAATATCTAAATTAAAATTCTTCAGTGAATACCTTTCCCTACTAAGTCCAAATTTACAGCTAAATGTTCTCTAGCAGTTTACTTGTGTATTGTGGGTTATTACTAGAACCCACACTGCTATTCTCTATTGTTAATCTCCATAGCCCAATAACATAAATGTACCAACTATAGACACAATTATCACTTAAACTAAAACATTTTTTCCAGTTCCTAACTGTGTCCAAAGGATAGCTTTACAGTTATGAATAATCCTTAATGAGAAGGCAGAAGAATGGGTTGAGAGGGATGATAAATCAGCCATGATGTATTGGTAGAGCAGACTCAGTGAGCCCAATGGCCCAATTCTGCTCCTGTATCTTATCAAGGTTAATGCTGTCATTCCAGCTCATTTTCACAAGAACGCTAAATGGGACTGTGGGTAGTCCACTGGCCTTGTTATTCAGTTTCATAGTTGATCTGCCCTTGGTCTCTTCCTGTAACCCTCACTCAACACCTCATTCTATATGGTCAGCTGTGTATTTTTCAGAGCTGGTTACTGTTCATGTTAAGCGTAGGCTGTGCAAAAACAAGCAGGAATTTTCAACAATTTAGTGTAGACTTACTAAGTTTCACATGATTGTCATTGAGCAAGACTTTAAAGTAACACCATGACATGTAAGAAATCAGCAAATGGTTCTTCAGATGTGCAGTGATGTAGTTACTGCCATGTTTTTCGCAAAGAGTAAATTACAAGATACCTGTTGATATGCGGAGGTTGAATTCAGACCACATTGCATGAAGAGTTGAAATGAATTGTGAATAATTTGTGGATTCTTGATTTTATTGTTTTCACGGCATTGTAATAAATCACAAGTAGCAAACTCGCCAAAATGTTGGTAGATTGTGGTCATACAGCGTAGAAAGCCTTTCATGAAATGCAGCTATCATGTTCCTTCATTCCCATTTGTTTAGAACAGGGGTTCCCAATCGTTTTTATGCCATGGACCTCTACAATTAATCGAGGGGTCTGTGGACCCCAAGTTGGGAACCCCTGGTTTAGAACAACATGAGGGAGTTGTTTTTTACAATTTAACGTCTTCCCAGTTTTTAAGCCACGATTAAATTCCCAGCAGTTACTTGTGGAATTCTGCCAAATTGAAGAATCTATTCTGTCTTCCTGTATCGAACAGGTCGTTAGTATGCTGTGCCTGGTGAAGTGAGTACTTTCTCAGGTAGTGGTTAGCATGACACTATTACAGCTTGAGACATCAAAGTTCAATTCTGATGCTGACTGTAAGACGTTTGCACATCCTTCCTGTAAGCGCTCCTCCTGTGGTTTCCTCCCACATTCTAAAGACATACTGCATAGTAAGATAATTGGTCGTTGTTAATTGGCCTGTGATTGGGCTAGGGTTCAATTGGTAGGTTGCTACATGGTTTGCGCTGTATCTCTAAGTAAAATCTTTTACATGTCCTCTATCGCAGATGTAGCTGAATTGCACAGAAGAGGGTTTCTAGGTTTACTCTGAACAAGTGAGTGAGTTAGGATAATTGAAGCTGTTACAGTATTAACAGGGTATTTTAAGAGCCTCTTGGGTACATGGAGCTTAGAAAAATAGAGAGCTATGCACAAGGGAAATTCTAGGCAGTCTCTAGAGTAGGTTACATGGTTGGCAGAGCATTGTGGGCCGAAGGGCCTGTAATGTGCTGTAAGTTTCTGTGTTCTATTAAGCTCAGCAATACCTAGCTGTCAGCACAGTTTGCCCTAGTAAGGCCACTTGATCAAAATAATAGAGCTGCACCCCAGCAAAGTGAACTTCAGGAGCAAAAATTTAATGTGGGTAGAACCTTAGACATTTGCTGAATGGATTTCCTCCTGAATTTTAACACACTAGTTGAATCTGGAGGCTTGTGATTAAGATATTGAAATTACAGAATTCTTCAAAAAAAATTAGGGAAGAGGTACAAGGGTCGCAGTTGTGTAATGTGGGATGCTGTGAGGAATTGTGAAATGTTTAGTTTGTACTGATTCGGTCTTGTGTGGTGACATTTGTATACACAGCAATAGCCTGATTGTATTGTTTATTGCAGACATTGATTTGTCATCCCATTTATTCTTTCTGCAGTCTGTAAAGTTGATTTAAATTGATTGACAACAGGATTGGCTGGTGTCCTCAGCTGCTTAAGGGAAACTCTTCTATTTTGGTCACAGGTAAGATTCTCTTCTGTAAAGGTTGTTTAGAGGTATAAGCCTTCTAAAGGCTCCATGGTAGTTGTATCAAATTTTAGTTGAAACACTGAAATTTAGTTTTAATTGGTGTTGAAAATAGCAAAGCCTTCAGGATCATTTTTGTTTTAAATAAAAGATTTGTTATTTTTGCTCTTGTTTCTGTAGTTGGTTTGAAACAAAAAAACTTAGATTTTATCACTTTTAGGCTAGCATTAGTTTGAAGTGTGTGGTAATTTGGGTTTTAATCTGTTCCTCTGCATCATTCTTATTTGAATACATTGGTTTGCAGGACCACTGATATCTTTTAAAAATTGCAGAATTAGCTTTTTACCATAATGAGCACAAATCTTTACTTATCAAGAATTCAAGTTTGCTGTACTTTGAGTTTGAAAAATTACTTGAAATACATTATTCTTTCAAGTTGAGATTTCTCCCAGATTTAAAACAGAACTTGTGGTTTGAATAGGGTAAACTGTATTTAAATTTAATGTTATATATTGGCATATCTATGAAAAAAATTACATGTAAACAATAATCTGAAAATCAACCAACATGAGAAAATATGCAGATGCTGGAAATCCAGAGCAATACACATAAAATGGAGGACTCCTGATGAAGGGTCTCAGCCTGAAACTTCGACTGTTTACACTTTTCCACAGATGCAGCCTGTCCTGCTGAGTTCCTCTAGCATTTTGTGTGTGTTGATCTGAAAATCAAATGAAAATTACATGTCATAGTTACACTTCACGGAAACAGGCCCTTTGGCCCAGCTCAACCATGCCAGTTGTTATCCAGTGAGCTGGTCTCATCTCTCCATATTTGGTCCATAGACCTCTTCTTTGAAGCTAAACTTTTCCTTAGCAAAACTTGATCATTCTTTCCACTGTTTGTTTTTTCCTCATCTGATCCAATATTGGAACTAGCAGAGTTTTATTTCCGACTAAATACTGAAATGACCAAACCCATTTTTGTCTCACTGCCAAGACTGTTCTGTTTTCCCTCTCTGACCATTATCTTGAGGAAAAACTGGACTTTTGACCATTGCTTCATCTACTTAAGTTTCCAACACTTGTTCATCTTCACCAAAACTGCCTACTTCCACCCCTTGAAATACTAGTTTCCACCCTGCTCCAAGTCTACTTTTTTAATGTTGCTCCAGCAGCATTCTCTACTTCAGTCCCTTTGTAAATTTGTGTTTGGAAAGCTGTGGACCCATCCCATTCACTCTTTGCCTAGTGCTCAATCACCTGCACTAGCATCTGATTAATTTTGCCCAAATTTTAACAAGTTGTTATATTCACTTAACATCTCCTCCTTATCGATAATTTCTCCCGCCCTACAGATCTGAGTTCATCCTTATGCTTTAAAATTCCTTTAGAAACCACCTGTCCTTCCCACTTTACCTCCCTCTTCTGCCTCTTCCTGCCCTTCACTCTCTTTCCAGAGATCCCGGCTGCTCCCCTCTCCTCTTCTTGTCACTCACAAATCCTTCAGTTTTAGATCCTAAATCACTTGGGATACTTAAGATACTTTTGTATTTAAAACCACAATCTACTGACCAGGCTTCTAGTTTGATGATTTGATTTCAAATTTGCCTGACATTGTTGGTTTGAACTGCCTGGGAATGATTTTATTTGGTTAAATATGCAACTTGGCATAGTGTGTTGATTCATTTCTGTTGTTTCTGCATTAAATTGCTATGTAGTTAAATTTTGGGTCATGTATTTATGCATGTTGGAACTCTGATTAATGCGGTGTTTGTTAAATCCATCCATGCCTTGGCTTCTGTGCGCAGAATTTGATGGTTTTACTGTGATGGCCTTTTGTATGCTTTACATTCTAGTTAGGCTGGTTTTGTTCTAACAAGTCTGATGTAGTTCGTGCCTTTTTCGTCTGCAGGTGTTTGTTGTTGATTGAGTTCAGCATGGCCGTGGTCATCCGCTTGCAGGGTCTCCCCATTGTGGCGGGGACAATGGATATCCGCCATTTCTTCTCTGGATTAACCATTCCTGATGGTGGCGTACATATTGTAGGTGGTGAACTTGGTGAGGCTTTCATCGTTTTCTCCACAGATGAAGATGCGCGGCTTGGTATGATGCGTGGTGGGGGCACAATTAAAGGATCCAAAGTGTCACTTCTACTGAGTAGTAAAACTGAAATGCAAAATATGATTGAGCTCAGTCGTAGGCGTTTTGAAACTGGTAATGTGGATATGCCCTCAGTGGGCTCCAGCCGGCCAGGGCCACCTAGTAATACTAGTCTGAGTGGAAGGGGTAATTTGCCTACAACTATGGCTAATCTAAACACTCCCACCATGGTTACCACCACTTCCTCATTACATGAGGGCTTGAGCAGTAAGAATGTGCCGACATTTTCTGCTGCCAGTGTTGGAAGTACACCCTCAAGTCTCAATCCCACTTTCAGTAGCCCTGGGTTTACTATGGGATCAACCATGACGAGCAGTATGCCACCGTTGAATACTATGAACTCTGTACCCCCTCTGCCACCACTTCCTCCTTTACCTACAATGCCATCACTACCACCTATGCCTTCAATTCCTCCAATTGGTATTTTGCCAACACTGCCACCAGTGCCTCCCCTTCCTCCCATAGCACCTCTTGCTCCTATCCCCCCCATGCCACCTATACCCCCTATACCAAGCTTGCCACCTATGCCTATGAATGCAGGTAGCACTCTCCCTTTAGGAAGCTCTGGGCCCAGTGGAATGAATGGCTCTGGGTCTGCTCTGGGCATCAGTAGTAGCATAGGTTCCATGTATATGGGTCCTTTGGGTTCCTTGAACCCCCTTCACCCCTTGAACTCCCATAGTTCGTTGAGTAAAGGACCACCACCCATCAATCCAGATGACTTGTATGTCCATGTCAATGGAATGCCATTCACTACAATGGAATCGGATGTGAGAGATTTTTTTCATGGACTTCGAATTGATGCAGTGCACATGATGAAAGACCATTTAGGACGCAATAACAGAGATGCAATGGTGAAATTTTATGGCCCCTCGGACACTTTTGAAGCTCTGAAACGACACGGAAAAATGATGATGGGTCAGCGATTTGCCAATGTCTTCCCTGCAACAGAGAGACAATGGTTGAATGCTACTGCTGGCTTCAATGTACCCAAAAGCATGGGCCCTCCACCAAGCCTAGGGCTTTATGGACAAAACCTGCCACCATTTCACACATCGCGGTCTGAATCTCCAAGCCGACGTGAGCGATCCCGGTCACGTTCTCCTCATGAGAAGGAATACTGTGTCTATTTAAAAGGTTTACCATATGAAGCTGAGAACAAGCACATCATGGAATTCTTCAATAAGCTGGAGGTCATAGAGGATAGCATCTACATAGCTTATGGACCTAATGGAAGAGCAACTGGTGAAGGGTTTGTGGAGTTTAAAAATCCCACTGATTATCAAGCAGCATTGTGTCGTCATAAGCAGTACATGGGTAATCGTTTCATCCAGGTGCACCCTATTACCAAAAAGGCAATGTTAGAAAAGCTGGAAATTATTTCAAAAAGAACACACAGTTTTGTGCAGAGTGAGCAAAAGAGAGAAGTAACAGTGAAATCAGAGGAAGCATGTGGTTCACCAAAAGTATATGGCCACATATGGAATATACCATATAATGTAACCAAAGGTGACATGTTTCAGTTTCTGGAGGGTATTGGACTTGCAGAAAATGGTGTCCAGATTCTTGTTGATTGTAATGGTCAAGGACTGGGGCAAGCACTTGTGCATTTCTTAAATGAGGAAGAAGCACAGAAAGCTGAACGACTGCATCGCAAGAAACTAAATGGACGCAATGCATTTCTCCAACTAATCACTCTTGAGCAAAAGCAAGAAATGGAGACAAATCCACCATTTCAAACCAAAGGTCAGAAGGGTACAAGCCAAGGGAGTCTTGATACTCCTTTCCTCCCAAGTGTTGGGGGAGAGAAAATGTTTTCTCCTAGTGGTAGTTCAGCTAATCTTAATGGCCCTGCACCACCATTCAACCCTGTGAGTTCATTTAGTGGATCAAGCACCCTATTTGGTCCTGGATCAGTTCCTGCATCTGGGGTGAGTGGAAGTACTGGTGATGGTCCAGTGGGGGGAACTACATTTGGAGGCAGCAGTACAAGTAATTTTCCTACGCCAGGGGTTGAGCCGACATTTGGAAGTGGTCCCTTAAGCACCAATAGTCCAACAGTTGTTAAAGTTCAGAATTTGCCCTTTAAAGTGTCTGTGGATGAAATAGTGGATTTCTTCTATGGCTACCGTGTTATTCCAGACTCTGTGTGCCTGCAGTTCAATGAACAAGGCATGCCTACAGGTGAAGCAATGGTTGCTTTTGAGTCCTGTGATGAAGCAATGTCAGCAGTTGTTGATCTCAGTGATAGACCAATGGGCTCACGGAAGGTTAAACTAGTCTTAGGATAACCCTGAATTTTAATCACACTGTTGCTGAGAAGCTTGCCCCTGGCATAGCCCTTTAATAGTGAGCTTGTCTGAACTTCTGCCTGATGAGGTATACTTTGAAAGTGTTTGCAGCTGACTTTATGACCCAGATTATTTTGAATCCAATGAAAAATTAGGTGTCGAGTGGAAATTTTAAGTACACACCACTGATAGTGTAGACCTAGCAGAAGTGGATGCTTTCTATAGATTTATGGAACTGTAGCTTACTCATACTATAGGCAAACACAGATGCATACTAGATGCTAATACTCATTTGTTACAATGCAATTATTTTAAAGTTTCAGCACCCTGAATGGAACAAAGCTCTGATACCACATCAAATACAAATATCTATCTTCTACTTGGAACTGATACACAGAGCTAGTCCTAAGTTGGGCAGTTTTTTTTCCGAAGTGATGTAAATTATAGTATTTGTGCACTTGGGGTGTTATTGTCAGCTGCCAATAGATGCAGTGAAATAGTAGGAATTAGGGTACAAATCAGTTGAAAATTCAGTTCTTAATGTGCATGTTGACCCTCTTGTTCTGGGCATGGTATGTTTATTTTTTTAAATCTTTTGAGTTTGAGCAAAACCAATCTCTCTCATCTCTGTACATGCAGAGCAAACTGCAGGTTAAGTTGTTTGACTTGTGTTCAAAAGAAACATGCTATTGTGTGATCCTTGGCTGGACATAATCGTTTATAGAATTTACTGATGTGCTAGTTACCTAACTGTTCTGCTAGTACCCACACTGCTCACATGAGGAATACTTTGACTACTGCCTACCAGTACCATACAATGTTGACCACAGTGGTAATCTGCATTAATAGTTCTATTAAAATAGTTTTAGTATTTCTTTTCAAATTAACTAACCCAAAGATCCGATGCATTGTTGTAAAACACGTTTTAAAGTTCTGCTGCAAATTTATTCCCCTTTGGCACTGAAAAAGTAGGTGATGTTCATACCAGTGTGGGGTGCTAGTAGAAATTTAGTGTACCTAGCATTGGAAATGTATTTGTTAGCGGATGTGCTGGGTAGACACAGTGCCCTGTACTAGGAAATGCTGTACAGTCTTGTTAATGACCCATAACTCAATTTTACTGTATGATATCGTAAGCTTTTTGTAAAAGATACAAAATGAATCAGTAAGAGTGATGCCGTTTTTAAAGACAATAAAACAATGCGTATTACTTGTTTGAATTTAATGTTTTTTGCAAATGATGTTGAAGGGAGAATCTGAAAATCTGTGCAACACTACACTATACAGTTGGGGTTGGCGGGGGGGGGGGAGAAGAGAGAAAGGACTTAATTGGTCCACTGAGCATTTGTAACAGGTCCCAATACATTTTGGGATTTTGTATCCTTCTAACTTTGTTTCAAGGTTTCACTCTCTGTGTAGTGTACCAGTTTATTTTAAAGGGTGGGTTAGTGGTCTGGAATTTGGAACCCATTGGTCTCTTTAAAGAGCACAGAT
The DNA here is from genome assembly GCF_963921235.1 of Mobula hypostoma. Classification (NCBI taxonomy): domain Eukaryota; kingdom Metazoa; phylum Chordata; class Chondrichthyes; order Myliobatiformes; family Myliobatidae; genus Mobula; species Mobula hypostoma. The sequence continues at coordinate 164,187,818 of NC_086098.1, read as the reverse complement.
CTAACAGGATTCTAATTGGCAGTAGTAGCTAATGGTAAAGCTGCTGAAATCTTCTGCTGATCAATCTCCAAGACAACTCAAGAAATATAAACCCTAGGTCTGCTCAGTGGACTGATGTAAAAAGTTCCTAAAACTACGTGTAAGAACTATTGTAAGAACTGCGTTCTTTGTGTAATCTGGATATCTGCAGATGCAACATATTAAGCTTTGTATTGGCAAAGTTGCATTTAAAAATTAACTTTGTAATTTGCAGACTGATGAATTTAACATTTACATCTATTTGGTGAGATCAGTAGGCAAAGTTTTGAATTTAACCATGATGTAAAAGAATAAGTTGTACATACACCTTTATCTTTTGCAGCTTTCTGTCAATAAAATGCATTCCGTGATAAATAAACGAAACAACTCCTTTTAGGTTTAGATGTAAAGCTCTGTGTTGCTTTTATTTTATGAACCGCCATGCAAATGGCATATTTGTTGGCTGCCTTTTTGATTATTATATTTTGTGTGAAATAGTTACAGATATTTTAGTGTGATGGCGTGTTGAGAATGAAGTTGTCCAATATTGATCACAAGTATGGGAGGACTATTACTCACCTAACGTCCCATTGATCATCTGAGCTTAATATGAATCTAAAATAATGAGGTAATGTTTTGAGTTTCTTCTCGTATGATCACCAATGACAGTGATAATCCAGGTGAAGATTTTTATTGCTGTCCATCGTTGGGTTGAAAGAATCAACAGTGAAACTCTCCACACTCAATCCAATGTTTTGTTTAAAGTCCCTGCTGATGGTCTAGGAGAGTTTCTTGCCTCTCCTCACCAGCTTCTTTTCAGCCTTACAATCCTCTCAATTCTGCTGAAGGAGCAAATTTAACACTTATCCTTTTGTTGATGTGATATCAAGAGAAGATCCTCTGATGGCTAGACTAGATTTGATTAATTCTGAGGAATACTGACTACTTTTATAGAGGATATGCAATAGGCAGAATTTCTTGTTGTCAAAATAGAATGAGTGAATTTTTTTTTGTCTGGCTTGTTCTTGTATGGTATCTCAATTTTCAATTCTCAACAAAGTTGTACATATTCACCTAAAATTGGCATTTTGTTTGCTACTGTTGTATGATCCTTAAAATGCATATATAAAATGAGAGTAACTTGTAATTACATGTGTTTAAATTGCTTGTGTCTGATTTACTTTGCCTGCTCATTGACATTGCTGGAAAGACTCTGGTGTGCTACCACTCAACATTATGCAGTTCCCGATTGTTTTCTCTCTGAATTAAAAGGCATTTTGTGCACCAGATAGTCTGGATTCATTGCAAACCTTTTTACATGGTCATTCACTTGTCAACAGCCCTTTGTGTTTATGTGGAATACATAGAGTGCCTCTCTCAAAAATACATTGCTTGTATACTGGCAAACTTGCTGAATTTGATCATCAGCAGAATGGGTATTGGTTTTAAGCATTGGTTTTAGATAATTCCAGATACACTTGTCTATTTCTTGAGCTTGTTCTGTGTATCCAACCTAGCACAGAAAGGTTACCATTTCAAGGTATTATCCTGTAAAAGTTGATTTTCTTTAATAATCCAGTGCTGGCTGGTATTGCTAATTGTTTGTCTCAAATGTGCAAAGATGGAATATGATTAAATAAAGCCATGGTATTTCTCAATGTGTTCAAACAGTGTAGATAAAAACTGCTTTGGTAATCTTGTGAATGAAACTCACCAGAATACTTTGCAACACTAGTACTATTTGATTATAGTATTGATTGGTGAACTGCTTTGTATTGACTTTTGTTCAGTACAAGTATGAGCTGATGAGCCATTGAATTATCAATATCACAGTGACACGTGCGGAGCCATCGGATCAGCAGGAATGTACCCAATTAATCAAGTGTAAAACTTGATATTTGTATGAAGGAAGTTTACTGAGGAGTAATCTGACTATGCAAATCGTTCTCTTTTTATGTGCTACTATGAGTTGATGCCAGCTCTGCCTTCGAGGCTCTGAAATTTGTAATCTTTGGCTTAGAATTGGCTGCCATGTGAAATTCCTGCGTTTTGATTACTGTGTATCGTCAGTAATCAGACTTACAAAGACATTGTGCTGATGAGAAAGCTGGGCAAGGTAGGTTGATGGATGTTTGAGGAGTTGAATGCATTCAATAGGTTTGACATTCACTTGTATCTTGGACAGAAGTTTTTTTTTAATTCAGAATACAAATGAAATTGTAAGCAGCTTTGCCACTGAACAGTGGAAGTTTGCACCATACATATCAAACATTACACCTGTATATGGCTTCAGCTAAAGTAAGACAACCATGTAGTGTAAAAGAGTGAAGGCTATAAACTGGGGATTACAGTTCCCTCTTACCGTGCAGGACATTAGTAAGTAATTTGGATGTTTTTTGTCCAATAACATTCTTGATCATTTTGACTGGTTTCGTTGCAAAATTCTCAGATAACTTTTGTTGGGAACTTGAGTGACTGAAATCGCACAATATACTGGCGTTTCCACTGTACAGCCTTTGGATGTGAGGCATGGTTACTGCAGATCCTGGTGTGCTGGTGAAGTAATGCATTTGCAATTGACAACGGTTTTGCTCTTTGATTCCAGTATTATTTCCTATAGCAATTATCCCATAAAATCGAATGTTTTAATGCATACTATAACCTTTGAACTACGCATTTGAACCGACAAAGAACTGAAGTACAGCTGAACAAATCCTATTTGGGAGAACTGGAGGATCTATATATCTGGCTGGTGCATCATTTGCAAGGTGTGGTATACAGTCTTCTGCCATTATTAGTTATACAACCCAATCATCAAGGACCCATCTGCAGTAACCCCGGTGCCCTGTACTCTACCTGTAGCTTTTCATGCATGCAAGTGCTCATCTAAATACATTTTAAAAAACCTATGGTGAAAAAAGTCCTACAACCCTTCAATTAATGGGTTAGATTTCAACCCCCACCTAGTGAAATATTTCTTCATTAAATCCCTCCAAATCTCCCACCATTGTACTTGCATTGTAGACTTAGAAGGAAAAGTTTCTCACCATCTATATCCCACGTTTTTGTGTACAGTGGATTCCGGTTAATTGGTACACATCAGAACCAGTACATTTGTTCCAATTAAGCAGCTACCTCAATTAGCCAAAGTTTCATGGAAGCAGTTTTCAGCAGTTCTAAAAAATGCAAACTTGTTTAACTGAATAACAAATTAGAACACTATCGATACTACTATAGCACTATAAAAATGGTTTGGTTCTTAGTAGTTATTGACAGAGAAATTCATCTGCCGTATTCTTTAGATTGACTGTAAATGAACACAATCAGCACAAGCACCTAGTGTAGATGGTGGCCTGCCATCACACAATGATTGCATGCTCCAAATCTTTATTTTTATTGTAACATTCAAGATAATTATTGATACCTTCACATTCTTTGTAGTTTCTAACTGGAAGTAGTGAAATTGTTTCATTTTCACTCCCGACCGTTTCTGGTATCTCCAAGCCTGAATGCTTGAAAACGCAATGCGCAGTTATTTTGTGTGTATCGGAATTGTCTTACTGCTCATTTCTCACCAACTATCTGGGACAATTTTTTTTTGTTTTGAACACAAACACATAACTGACACTATTTTAAAAACTCTTCATTCTAGTGTCTTAACAGCCACACTAATGCATGTGACTGGTGCTAGTTAGAAACTGGCAAAATCTCTTGCCCCCATTAAGCAGCATGTCCCAAATAAACACAGGGATTCCCAAATATTTTCTATATTCGTTTTTGTTCTTTTAAGAGTTGGCCCAAATAAACAGCTGTCCCAATTAACTGGAATCCACTATTTCATTCAGGACCCCCAGGCCTTTGCCTCAAATAAACAAACCCCCAGCTTGTGAGTTTCCCTTTAGAGTGAAGGAGGATGAGAGATGTCTTGATAGTGGGGTACAAGTTGTTAAGAGACTTCCCCCAGGGTGGAAATAGCTAATGTGGGGGGGAGGGCATACTTTTAAGGTGATTGGAGGAAACTGTAGGGGCAATGTCAGAGTTAAGTTCTTTACACAGTGGTGGGTGTATGGAATTACCTTCCAGGAGTAGTGGTAAAAGCAGATACATAGAGGGATATTTAAACTCTTAGATGACCACATAGATGAAAGAAAAATGGAAGGTTATATAGGAACAGTAAGATTGATCTTAGAGTGGGTTAAAAGATCAGCACAACATTGTGGGCTGAAGGCTTATTCTATGTTCTCAGCACCCTCACTGATGTAATCACATTCATTCTCTATATTACAACCAGAACTCAATTGTGTAAGGGCTGTGGCTTGTATTTGGTATGTCTTAACCCCTTTCAGGGATCCTTGAAGTTGAACAAAGACACCTTAGTGTACCTCTACTTCCTTTGACCCCACCATTCATTGTATGCATTCTGGCATTGCGTAATGTGTTTCAGGATTAAAATTCCATTCATTGCCCATTTTACCTACTGAATTTTTTAGCTGAAAATTACCTCAGTATCCAAAACATCTCTCTCCATGTGATCTGCTAATTACAGCTCCCAAGAATTTGTATTGGCTTCACAGATCAGCCTTGTGCTGGCTTCTGATCACAAAAAAAACCCTTGCCCATCATCTGCTTATAATTGAGCCAGTTGTCTCCAATTTGCTAAATTGGTCTGTCAAATTAAATTTGTTTGAATCTTGGCAAGGCCTGTTTGAAGCTGACCAAATTGGGTGATGTAACTAAATTATCAAATACCAAACTGTAGAAACCAGGGATCCCAAATGTCCTAACTACACTTATTTAATAGAAACAGAAAATCAACAGCACAATACAGGCCTTTCGGCCCACAAAGCTTAGAACTACCTAGGCTTTACCCATAGCCCTCTATTTTTCGTAAGCTCCATGTAGCCATCCCGGAGTCTCCTAAAAGACCCTATCGTTTCTGCCTCCACCGCTGCCGCCGACAGAATATCTACAGAAGCGTGAATATATTTCCCTCAGTGCTATACATACACACCACAATCTAATAAATTATAATAATTGGACAGAAATCATTCAATTGCAACTTCCACATTTCTGAATAGGCAACCAGGTCTTTTCCTGCAGGTGAACTATATCGCTGGCTGGGGTTTCATCAGACGTACACACTGTTCTGTTCAAATTTTGTGCTGGTCTGTGACAGAAACAATTACGAAGTAAAGCTCCCATCCTCTGTCTCGACTGACCCCAGCCTTCAAACTCTTCTCCCTCCTGTTCAAGTGCTATAACTTTCTGCCCCCGAATATTCATCACGTTTAATCTACTCAGTTTCTATCAAAATTAACTTCAGCGTTTACGTTCTGCTACATGGGATTCCCAAGCCTCAATCGTCTTTGACGTTACTGGTGAGGTATTGAGCCCGAAGAGCCATTTATCCTACGACTTTCCATCTAATTATCAATGAGCGCAATCTGTTGATTTTTGATTAAATAGCTCAGTAATTTACTGGGAATTCTCCAATTCGGATTACTATTGACATAATTGATCTTGTCCCATCCCGGCCCTATTCACGAGCAAGAGTTAATATTAAAACGGTCCATTGTCCGATGGATTGTCTCGTATGTGTGGTAATCATGAACCGATGGGGGTTATGGTATAAGTATACGGCAGCCATTTCGCACTGCTAACCAGTTCAATATGTCGGTAAATGGAGGTGTCGAGCAGTCAGAAGTGAGGTGTTGTGGTTTGCATTAAATTGAACGGTTAGTGCCGTTGGCGGTCATTTGAGAAAAAGGTGCGCCGTTTAAAATTTGAATTTTAAAGGGGAAAGTGCCAGCGTTAGGGTGCTGAGCAGCAGTGCACTGGCTTGAGGTTTACTTTTCACTGATCGAATCACTTATTACAACATGGCAGTATCATCAACCCGTTGTGACAGCATTGTTTGAAAACGTGTTTCGGCGTCTTTGCTTTCTTCAGGGAAGCTACATAAATAGACCCAGCGTATTCAGCTGTCGATCACAGTGACTAAACGGCCCTGCTTGCTGTCCCTCTGTCCAATTCTGTTTCGTGCTTAATATACCATGAGGATTCCAAGGTAAAATCTATCAGTATGCTTGTATTTTTGGGCAAGGACGGTGTTCTTTGACACTATACACATCTTAGTTTAGGTGTAACTTTTTAGTCAACGTCGTTGAAAATCTAAAACGACCTGTAAATACTGGTGTCGGACAGCGTCTGTAGAGAGAAGATACCCGTTGCGTAAGCTACATCTGTACGGAAGACTTTATGTGCAGTAGTACTTTAAATTGAAAATAAATGGACAGGCAGGGCGAAGAAACAACCTCAAATTATACTATCATCAGAAGCAGCACCAAGATACAAACAGCTTTTTTTTAAAAAAAAAGCTGCGTCTGAATTCCCATGATCAGGTAACGGAAAGACAACAAAGATTGCATGTTATGTCTACTAAAACACAAGATAGAAACATAATCCCACATCCAATGTCGTAGCAAATTAGAATGTCATTTAGAGAGTTAACATTTGAATCTCATCACCATAAATCTCTGATCATTTTGAAAGTTGCTTACAAATGTTCTAAGTGTATCTGTAGGTAACCCTCCCTGCTGTTCAAGAATAAGGTTGATTACTGCGGACACCCAGTCTTTTGTATGCCATGGACTCCTACCATTAACCGAGAGGTCCGTGGACGCCAGGTGGGGAACCCCTGCGAGGGCTCCCCGTTCTCAGAGAAGCAATTTCATTTTTCCGAAAGACCAGTAGAAGCCATGAGGTACTGTAGCATTACCTAGAACAGTACCACCCTTCGGGGCACACCATTTTGTGCGGACCCTTTAATCTGCTCTAAGATCAAATAACCTTCCCTTCGACATAGTCCTCCATGTTTCTATCATCCATGTGTTTATGTAAGAGTCACTTAAATGTTCCTAATTTATCTGTTTATACCACCACTCCTGACGGGTTGCTCAGCCGCAGAAGAGAAATTGGCAGCTCTCGTCTCCATCTGGATAGTTCGCATGGAGCATGAACTACATTCTCATGTATTGCAGGATTAAGGGCGGAGGTCAGTAACCCAATACACAAATTGACTGCCTCTTATCTGGACCCTAACCTGCTTATCACTTATAACGCAAACAACAGGAATTCTGAAGAGGCTGGACATTCAAGCAACACACATCAAACGCAGCAGGCCGGGCAGCATCTCTAGGAAGAGGTACAGTCGACGTTTCAGGCCCAGACCCTTCGTCAGGGCTAACTGAAGGAAGAGTTAGTAAGAGATTTTTAGTTCAGTCCTTCAGTTAGTCCTGACGGAGGGTCTGGGCCTGAAACGTCGACTGTACCTCTTCCAACCAGCAACTTTGATGTGTGTTGCTATCACTTATGACCATGGGCACAAATACAGAATTAGCTAAAATAAATAGGTAGAGGTGGGATTGTTATTCCCAGAGCGAAGGCAGTATTTTGAAGTACATTGGTATTTCCCTGGAATTGGTGTTCAGACCACGGTTTTCAGTATTGGTATTTCCCTGGAATTGGTGTTCAGACCACGGTTTTCAGTATTGGTATTTCCCTGGAATTGGTGTTCAGACCACGGTTTTCGGTATTAATAGCCTGTGGTTGTGCTGTAATTTTGAAGCTTGACCTTGGTGAACTTTAAAAAGTGTGAAGAGTAAAGAAGGTGCTGAGGATTTGCAGGGGGATGGGAGCCAGAGTGCCAGAGCTGACAGTGTGGCTGGGGTGAAAATAAATGATGTTGAAAGTTTAAGCAAATCCGCTGATAGAAAGGTTGTGAGTGGTGGTAAAAATCTTCTGAGGTGTATATATTTCAATGCTAGGAGTATTGCGGGGAAGGCGGATGAGTTGAGGGCGTGGATTGACACGTAGAATTATGATGTTGTAGCAATTAGTGAAACTTGGCTACAGGAGAGGCAGGACTGGCAGCTTAATATTCCAGGGTTCCGATGTTTCAGGTGTGATCGAGGCAAAGGAATGAAAGGTGGGGGAGTAGCATTGCTTGTTAGGGAAAATATTACAGCAGTGCTCAGGCAGGACAGATTAGAGGGCTTGTCTACTGAGTCCTTATGGGTGGAGCTGAGAAACAGGAAAGGTATGGCCACATAAGTGGGATTGTATTACAGACCACCCAATAGTCAACGAGACTTGGAAGAGCAAATCTGCAGAGAGATAGCAGGCAACTGCAGGAAACATAAAGTTGTGGTGGTAGGGGATTTTAATTTTCCATACATTGATTGGGACTCCCATACTGTTAGGGGTCTAGATGGTTTAGAGTTTGTGAAATGTGTTCAGGAAAGTTTTCTAAATCAATATATAGAGGGACCAACTAGAGGGGATGCAATATTGGATCTCCTGTTAGGTAACGAATTAGGGCAAGTGACAGAAGTCTGTGTAGGGAAGCACTTTGGTTCCAGTGATCATAACACCATTAGTTTCAATTTGATCATGGACAAGGATAGATCTGACCCTAGGGTTGAGGTTCTGAACTGGAAGAAGGCCAAATTTGAAGAAATAAGAAAGGATCTAAAAAGCGTGGATTGGGACAGGTTGTTCTCTGGCAAAGATGTGATTGGTAGGTGGGAAGCCTTCAAAGGGGAAATTTTGAGAGTGCAGAGTTTGTATGTTCCTGTCAGGATTAAAGGCAAAGTGAATAGGAATAAGGAACCTTGGTTCTCAAGGGATATTGCAACTCTGATAAAGAAGAAGAGGGAGTTGTATGAAATGTATAGGAAACAGGGAGTAAATCAGGTGCTTGAGGAGTATAAGAAGTGCAGGAAAATACTTAAGAAAGAAATCAGGAGGGCAAAAAGAAGACATGAGGTTGCCTTGGCAGTCAAAGTGAAGGATAATCCAAAGAGCTTTTACAAGTATATTAAGAGCAAAAGGATTGTAAGGGATAAAATTGGTCCTCTTGAAGATCAGAGTGGTCGGCTCTGTGTGGAACCAAAGGAAATGGGGGAGATCTTAAATAGGTTTTTTGCGTCTGTATTTACTAAGGAAGCTGGCATGAAATCTATGGAATTGAGGGAATCAAGTAGTGAGACCATGGAAACTGTACAGATTGAAAAGGAGGAGGTGCTTGCTGTCTTGAGGAAAATTAAAGTGGATAAATCCCTGGGACCTGACAGAGTGTTCCCTCGGACCTTGAAGGAGACTAGTGTTGAAATTGCGGGGGCCCTGGCAGAAATATTTAAAATGTCGCTGTCTACGGGTGAAGTGCCGGAGGATTGGAGAGTGGCTCATGTTGATCCGTTGTTTAAAAAAGGATCGAAAAGTAATCCGGGAAATTATAGGCCGGTGAGTTCAACGTCAGTAGTAGGTAAGTTATTGGAGGGAGTACTAAGAGACAGAATCTACAATCATTTGGATAGACAGGGGCTTATTAGGGAGAGTCAACATGGCTTTGTGCGTGGTAGGTCATGTTTGACCAATCTGCTGGAGTTTTTCGAGGAGGTTACCAGGAAAGTGGATGAAGGGAAGGCGGTGGATATTGTCTACATGGACTTCAGTAAGGCCTTTGACAAGGTCCCGCATGGGAGGTTAGTTAGGAAAATTCACTCGCTAGGTATACATGGAGAGGTGGTAAATTGGATTAGACATTGGCTCGATGGAAGAAGCCAGAGAGTGGTGGTAGAGAATTGCTTCTCTGAGTGGAGGCCTGTGACTAGTGGTGTGCCACAGGGATCAGTGCTGGGTCCATTGTTATTTGTCATCTATATCAATGATCTGGATGATAATGTGGTAAATTGGATCAGCAAGTTTGCTGATGATACAAAGATTGGAGGTGTAGTAGACAGTGAGGAAGGTTTTCAGAGCCTGCAGAGGGACTTGGACCAGCTGGAAAAATGGGCTGAAAAATGGCAGATGGAGTTTAATACTGACAAGTGTGAGGTATTGCACGTTGGAAGGACAAACCAACGTAGAACATACAGGGTTAATGGTAAGGCACTGAGGAGTGCAGTGGAACAGAGGGATCTGGGAATACAGATACAAAATTCCCTAAAAGTGTCGTCACAGGTAGATAGGGTCGTAAAGAGAACTTTTGGTACATTGGCCTTTATTAATCGAAGTATTGAGTATAAGAACTGGAATGTTATGATGAGGTTGTATAAGGCATTCGTGAGGCCGAATCTGGAGTATTGTGTTCAGTTTTGGTCACCAAATTACAGGAAGGATATAAATAAGGTTGAAAGAGTGCAGAGAAGGTTTACAAGGATGTTGCCAGGACTTGAGAAACTCAGTTACAGAGAAAGGTTGAATAGGTTAAGACTTTATTCCCTGGAGCGTAGAAGAATGAGGGGAGATTTGATAGAGGTATATAAAATTATGATGGGTATAGATAGAGTGAATGCATGCAGGCTTTTTCCACTGAGGCAAGGGGAGAAAAAAACCAGAAGACATGGGTTAAGGGTGAGGGGGGAAAAAGTTTCAAGGGAACATTAGCGGGGGGGCTTCTTCACACAGACAGTGGTGGGAGTATGGAATGAGCTGCCAGACGAGGTGGTAAATGCGGGTTCTTTTTTAACATTTAAGAATAAATTGGACAGATACATGGATGGGAGGTGTATGGAGTGATATGGTCCGTGTGCAGGTCAGTGGGACTAGGCAGAAAATGGTTCGGCACAGCCAAGAAGGGCCAAAGGGCCTGTTTCTGTGCTGTAGTTTCTATGGTTCTAAGGTTGAATATGTAGAATGTGAAATCGGTGGACACAGGCAGACATTTAATAAGCAATTTGAAGTTAGAGATTGGGGGAATAAAAGTCAATATGCGTTTTTAAAGGATATTCTGGAGCAGATCTGGACTTAAACCTACTAAAAGCTTTAGTGGCAAGGTGAGAATTTAATGGAAAAAAAGGGGTCTTGGCTTTGTAAGACCATAAGATATAGGAGCAGAATTAGGCCATTCAGCCCATCGAGTCTGCTCTGCCATTCCAACATGGCTGGTCCCAGATCCCATTCAACCCCATACATCTGCCTTCTCGCCATATCCTTTGATGCCCCGATCAATTAGGAAATAATCATATTAATACAAATACAAAGGAAATATTTATGAAGGGCTTAATGAAATTACTGGTTAGTCTTTTTCTGCTCTAATACATCCAAGTCTGGACACTGGACTCACACAGAGAGGGTAAACACCTTGACAACAGTACCAACATCAATGCACACAAAATGCTGGAGGAACTCAGCTGGTCAGGTAGCTTCCAATGGAGAGGAATAAACAGCTTGCATTTTGGATTGAGATCCTTCATCAGGACAGCCTTAAACTTTGCCCCTCTCAACTTAAATGAAGTTAGATAATGAAAAAACTGGTAAATGATAGGAGATTGAGAAATTCAGAGGAAAGGGCCTGTTGGCTGCATGTTCGAAAATATCTGAAATTGGGCATGTAGTTAAAATGGGTAAGGACTTGGAACACATGCCTTCCCTGCTTATCTGTTCTAATTCTTGGCCAAGAAGCGCACGCTAGATCTGTCTTTTTAAGATCCAAGATATACGAGTTGGTCTGAGCTGGAGTACTATGAACAGTTCTGATCACCACACTCCATTAATGATACAATGCCATAATAATATTGAGATTGCTTGATTATTATTTAGGATCAAGGAATTTTAGTTGTGCAATTAGCTAGGTGGGTTTTCCCCCTTTGGAACAATAGAGGTTAGGGGTAGATTTAACCAACTTGCTTAAAAAAGGCCTAGATCTAGCTTCATTCTATTTTTTATGGAATTGATTTAATGCCATTGGTGGAAGAGTGAGGGTTTTTTCACCAGATATGAGAGAATGGTGGAAGGAAAAAAAACTCCCATCCCATCTAAAAAGTACCTTCATGATTACTTGTACTGCTGACAGAGCTGTGAAGCAGGACCAGACCAGACCAAAAAGCTCGAGACTAGAGCTTTCCAAACTGGGATCCATGGACGCATTGGTTAATGGTGGGGGCCCATGGCATTTTTTTAAAGAAGAGTTGGGAACCCCTGCTTTAGACTTAAATGCAATAGGCTGAAAGGCCTCAATGCTATAAAAATTCATTTATTTCAAGGTATTGCCTTTGGAACGTGAATTACAATAAGATTTTTATTTCAATTGACGTGATTATTTGTCATATTTCCATTAGCCAAATGGACTCCAAGTGCATTGGGTAAATAATTAAATGGGAGAGATAAAAAGCTACAAGGTGCGAGTATGGAGAGGGATAAGTTGCCTGGCTCTTTAAATGAAATTGCAGGTGTAATGAGCCAACAGGTCCATTGTAATGCTGTCATATCTGATCATGCATTATTCTGTTTGCTGATAGAATCTACATTATGTAAATTGTCAATGATCACTGGCTTTTGTATACTGAAGATTTATTTCAATGGTGAATTCCTTCCTAATATCCCAAAAAAAAGCATCTACCTCATAACCAGATAATGTGATCTGTAAACTGGGGTCACATTTTGATGATTTATATTTCGTGGGTTAGTTAATACAGTATATTAGAACCAGCATGGCTTGTTGGACAACAGAAGTACAGGAAAAGTTTAAATTTATGCACAATGTTTATGATACTCCTAATTGCATTATCCTGTTGCCCTGATATATTGCCAACAATTTACCAAAACCATGCTGGAGTTGTACAGCATTCCTTTACCATGCATGGTGTGGTAAATTTGAAAATCAGTGTAACCTACTTCCATTTCAACAGCATAATCCTTTAGATCAGTACTTAACTATATTGATGATTCATTAAGCATGCACATCACCGAGGGAGTCCTTGGGTCCATGATGTCCAAAGGGTGCTATTGAGTCTAATGCTTAGTTTGTCACCTTGTTAGATTTGTCATCACCACAAGTGCAGAGACATGTATGTAATTCCTTCCCAAGCAATCAGCTTTCTATTATCTGATGACCAAATAAAATTCCCGTTACTTCATCCACTTAATTGATCACTCTCCTGAGGGAAGTACTTCTTTCCTGTTCACCCCCATTGAATACCCCTCTACTGCGTCTTCGCAGTTCCATTCTAGCCATTCTCGTGTTGCAAATTGAGTTTCTTAACTGCACTTAAAACTACAATGTTGGCTCAAGCATCTCCAGACAAAGGCTGCATTAATCCTAAAATTAAATTTCATTAGATTGCTGTCCATTGCTGCTTTTGCATGGCTAATCCAAATGAAAAATTGCATTTAAGAATGTTTTCAAAATGTAATCTCATTCTAATCGAATCTTGGTTTTAATTAAATGATAGCTTGCCTTTGGCTGTCAATGTCTGACCCTCTGGAATTCCCCTTACTTTGCTTCCTTCTGGAATATTCCATGAAGTTATCTCTAATACCAAACTGGACTTTTTTTCAATGTTTCTGTGGGATATTTTACTTCATTAAAGTGGAGGGTGTTTATGACTTTTTCATTTAATGTAACCCTCTTTTCAAACATAGGTCAATAGATTCTTGAATAGTAAGGGTGTTAAAGGTTATGGGGAGAAGGTGGGAAAATGGGATGGGACAGGTGAAGGAAATAAATTAGTCATCAGGCTAAAATAAATGGTTTCATACTGCTCCTATGTCTTATGGTCTTAATAAAAGTGTGGTCAGTCACCCCATAATCTATCCTGCCCACGTGCACAAAATCCATCAACCTTGGCCATCTCAGTTCACTTAACAACATAAAATTAAAGAAGTAAATGTTTCATCTATTCATTGTTTTTCTCATGGGCTACTGATTTTCTAAAGCTGTAAGGCATTATGCTGTGTCTGAGATGTGCATGATAATTGTTGAAGCCTTTATTGGCTTTTTTGAGGGACAAGGCTGGAACAGAACAGTGCTTATTGTATCTTGCTTTCCAAGTATGGAATTGTGCCTAGTTTTAGACCAGAAACAACATGTGCTACCTGGAGCTTAGATTTCTGAGCAGGGCTATCTTTAAATATATACTTTGAACCCTTTTGACTATTATAAGTACCCACAGAAAGTCTGCATATTAATTGCCTATCTAATCTTTTAAAAGGTCTTTCATGCAACCATGTATTTGTGAAGCCTTATGATACGGTGATAAGTAAAAGTGGTTCAGTTACGACATTGAATGACTGGACTATAGGATGTGAGAATTTTGACCACTGGGGATGGAGACAATTAAATCTTGCCAACATCTTTTCATGAAAGAGAAATCATGTTGTCAAAGTTGCTTGAATTCTGCGGGTGTGATAATGAGAGTTGACAGAGGGTAACCTGTAGATGTAGCATATTTGAGTTTCCAAACGGCTATTTGTCAAGGCATTGCTTAAGAGACTGGGGCATAAACCAAGAGCCTGTGGTATCAGAGGAAGTCTGTTAGAATTGATTGAAAACTGATTGTCTCATACAGAAACAGAACTGCACAAACAAGATGAATTAAAGGAAATGAACAGTGAATTTTTACTCCAGTGTTATTTCTGTAACTGACTTGGATGACTGCAGATCAGTGATTGTATATGATTTTATTAACGACCTGGATGTGGGGGTAGAGGGGTGGGTTGGCAAGTTTGCAGATGACACAAAGGTTGGTGGTGTTGTAGATAGTGTAGAGGATTGTCAAAGATTGCAGAGAGACATTGATAGGATGCAGAAGTGGTCTGAGAAGTGGCAGATGGAGTTCAACCCAGAGAAATGTGAGATGGTACACTTTGGAAGGACAAACTCGAAGGCAGAGTACAAAGTAAATGGCAGGATACTTGGTAGTGTGGAGGAGCAGAGGGATCTGGGGGTACATGTCCACAGATCCCTGAAAGTTGCCTCACAGGTAGATAGGGTAGTTAAGAAAGCTTATGGGGTGTTAGCTTTCAGAAGTCGAGGGATAGAGTTTAAGAGTTGCGATGTAATGATGCAGCTCTATAAAACTCTGGTTAGGCCACACTTGGGAGTACTGTGTCTAGTTCTGGTCGCCTCACTATAGGAAGGATGTGGAAGCATTGGAAAGGGTACAGAGGAGATTTACCAGGATGCTGCCTGGTTTAGAGAGTATGCATTATGATCAGAGATTAAGGGAGCTAGGGCTTTACTCTTTGGAGAGAAGGAGGATGAGAGGAGACATGATAGAGGTGTACAAGATATTAAGAGGAATAGATAGAGTGGATAGCCAGCGCCTCTTTCCCAGGGCACCACTGCTCAATACAAGAGGACATGGCTTTAAGGCAAGTGGTGGGAAGTTCAAGGGGGATATTAGAGGAAGGTTTTTTTACTCAGAGAGTGGTTGGTGCGTGGAATGCACTGCCTGAGTCAGTGGTGGAGGCAGATACACTAGTGAAATTTAAGAGACTACTAGACAGCTATATGGAGGAATTTAAGGTGGGGGTTTATATGGGAGGCAGGGTTTGAGGGTTGGCACAACAATGTGGGCCTGTACTGTGCTGTACTATTCTATGTTCTGTGTGTAAACCAGATGGAGGAGTCAATGCGAACACTTAAAAATCAAGTTAATTGTCATTCAACCATACATGCATCGTACACATGTATATAGCGAAATGAAACTGTTTCTCTGGGGCCAGGGTGCAAAATACAGCACATGCAGTGGCAAAGTATTGTTAGCACAATCCCTGAGTGTCATGGCCTGAAGATTGACAGGTTGAGGTGCATGTTTATATAAGACAATATAATGTTACTGACTATTATAATAAAATGAACTGTCATTTAAACGTATGAAACAGCAGCGGTAAAAGATGAAAAGTGATCAGTGCAGGATGAGAGTGTGAGTTGGTGGAGGAGGTTGACAGGGCATTCAGACAGGGTGTACATATGTGAATTTCTCTTGTACAGCAAGCTTAATAGTTCAAACCCTGGATTTATAAAATGAAGTATAATATCTTGTGCTTTAGAGCAGTGATTATTGAACAAATTTTGGTACCTGGATACAAGAAGAAATATCAGTAAAGCTTGGTTTTAAGAAGCATCACCAAAAGTAAGCTTTAAGGTCATGGCAGTTGAAAATAGACTGATTAAAATTGGAGGTACAAGAGCCATAAATGAATTGGGTCTTGATGTTGATGACGATTTCCACTGTAATTGAGCTGAAATGGCCAAGACTCCTGCTAATGGAGTCAATGTGTCAGTTCCAAGTCAGCGGTGCCATCATGACATCGAGGGTACTGAAACTGACGTCTCTTGCCTTCCCAAATAAAATTTTCTAATGTCTAAAGTATAATCACTGCCTTTTTATGTGGTACTTTTGGAGTTCTGTATACACCACATCAACTACAATTCCCTCAAAGTTCAAAATAAATTTATTATCCTATGTCACCACATACTAACCTGAGATTCATTTGCTTGCAGGCATTCACAGTAGAACCAAGAAATGCAGTAGAATCAATGTCTCAATTGAGTGGACTTTGAGAGGATATTTCTTATAGACTGAAGAACTTATTGACACTTCACAAAAAATTATCAAAAGAGCAGTGAAGACATGACTGGGGTGATGTACTGCGTCCGGTGCTCCCGATGTGGCCTTTTATATATTGGTGAGACCCGACGCAGACTGGGAGACCGCTTTGCTGAACATCTACGCTCTGTCCGCCAGAGAAAGCAGGATCTCCCAGTGGCCACACATTTTAATTCCACATCCCATTCCCACTCTGACATGTCTATCCACGGCCTCCTCTACTGTAAAGATGAAGCCACGCTCAGGTTGGAGGAACAACACCTTATATTCCGTCTGGGTAGCCTCCAACCTGATGGCATGAACATTGACTTCTCTAACTTCCGCTAGGCCCCACCTCCCCCTCGTACCCCAGCTGTGACTCATTTTTATGCACACATTCTTTCTCTCACTCTCCTTTTTCTCCCTCTGTCCCTCTGAATATACCTCTTGCCCATCCTCTGGGTCACCCCCTCCCCCCCCTGTCTTTCTTCCCGGACCTCCTGTCCCATGATCCTCTTGTATCCCCTTTTGCCTACCACCTGTCCAGCTCTCGGCTCTATCCCTCCCCCTCCTGTCTTCTCCTATCATTTTGCATCTCCCCCTCCCCCTCCAGCTTTCAAATCCCTTACTCACTCTTCCTTCAGTTAGTCCTGACGAAGGGTCTCGGCCTGAAACGTCGACTGCGCCTCTTCCTATAGATGCTGCTTGGCCTGCTGCGTTCACCAGCAACTTTGATGTGTGTTGCGTGAAGACATGATAAACATTTAATTAAAAAGAACTCTGGTTTTTGTGACAACTAAGTTGTTGTATACAGCTCTGGGCACCACAGTTGAAGTACACTGAGAAGAAATTCCATGGGGTACAGAGATTTTCTGGAATGTTTCCACGGATCAAGGAATTTAGTTATTCAGAAAGATTGAAGAGGGCAGGTTTTGCTCCTTGGTGCACGGGAGGTTGAGAAGGGATCTGATACAGATATTAAACATCATGTGGACAATAATTATTAGATGGAATACAAGTGTTTGGCCAAAGATGTGGCTGTGGATAACTGTATGAGAGTTTTGATGTTAGGGACAGAAACACACTGCCAAGTGTATAATAGAGGGATGTCCTGTACTGTAGTGGTATTCAACAGAAAACAAAGAACATTTGCAGGGCTCTGGAGAAGAGGGTGCCAGAGTGTAATGAGCTGGATTGTACGTACTTCGTGCTGTGGACATTGAGCCAAATGGCCACCTTTCCTGCTAGAAGTATCCTGCCTCTCCAATTAAACTGGCAGCACCCAATCTAAAGCCCTTAATCACTTTGGTGTCAATAGGTTGAAATTTATCTGGCATTAGCACCTTCTTAATTGAGTAAAATTGGCTCCAAGTGAGTTCCAAGGATCTTGTCAATTGGATGTCACCCAGCAAATTAACAGGTTTCACATCACAAACTCTGGTAAATAGTGTAAACCTGTTTTGACAGTGCTCATTGCAATATTTGCCAGTGTTTTTGGTGAAACTATAGGATATAGAGACAGAATTAAACCATTCAGCCCTCCAGGTCTGCTCTGCTCTGCCATTTGATCATGGCTGATTTATTATCCCTCTCAACTGCATTATCCTGCCTTCTCTCCACAACTTATAACACCCTTATTAATCAAGAACTTTCAGCCTCTACTTTAAACATACTTAATGACTTGGTCTCCACAGCTGTCTGTGACAATGAATTCCAACATTCATCACCCTCTAGCTAAGGAAATTCTTGCTCATCTCTGTTCTAAATGGATATCCTTTTGATCTGGTCCTGGACTCTCCCACTATTAGGAATATGCGCTCAACATCCACTCTATCTAGGCCTTTCAATATTCATTGGGTTTCAATGAGAATCCCCCCCCCCCATTCTTATAAACTCCAGTAAATACATCCCAAGCCATCAAATGCTCCCCATATATTAACCCTTCATTCCCAGCAAAATTCTTGTAAACCTCTGGGCCCCTCCAATGCCAGCACATCCTTTCTTGGATAAGGGGCCCAAAACTGCACACTGTACTCCAAATGTGGTCTGATCAGTGCCTTAAAACACCTTAGCATTCTAATCCTCCTGAAATTAAGGCCAACATTGTATGGAAATGGAAACATTTTAGCCCATTAAGGTTTTGTAGACTCTTTATATATAAAACTCCATTGAAATCTGTCAGGAGACTGTGGAGAGGAACAGCATAACTTTCATTGTAGTTTCTACCTCAAAAACAGACAAGTGTGTAAGTTTTAACAGAAGGTTTTGCATATTCAGTAAGATTGTTTTGAATTGTATATTTGGTAGATGTGCTTAGTTATACAGCAAAGAAACAGGCTGGCTGGCCTGACTCATTCATGCCAGCCAAGCTAACTCACTGAGCTAGTCCTATTTAGAACATAGAATGTTATAGAACAGTACAGGCCCTTCAGCCCACGATGTTGTGCAAACCTTTTAACCTACCCTAAAATAAATCTAACCCTTTCCTGCCCCATAGTCCTCCATTTGGCCCAAATCCCTCTCAACCTTTTTTATGCCATGGACCAATACCATTAAATAAGGGGCCCGTGGACCCCAGGGTGGGAACCTTTCATATCCATGAACCTGTCCTAAAAC
This sequence comes from Mobula hypostoma, assembly GCF_963921235.1. Taxonomy (NCBI): domain Eukaryota; kingdom Metazoa; phylum Chordata; class Chondrichthyes; order Myliobatiformes; family Myliobatidae; genus Mobula; species Mobula hypostoma. The sequence goes on along the minus strand of NC_086098.1, from coordinate 164,168,808 downwards.
ATTGTAATTTTGTGAAGTTGCCAAGTTTTGTCTCAGCTGGACAAAGCCATGATTAGACCTTTGGAGTGCAGTATACCGACTGGGTCACGACACACTGGCATGGATTGGCCTCAAAAGTACTGCAGCTGAGATTTTCCAGCTTGTTTCCAGAATCCCCAACGTTAGAGAGAGAGAGATGGCATAAACTAAACCTGAGATGAGGACTGGATAGAGTGGGTATGTTTTTCTTGGAACAGATGATGCCGAGGGTGACCTGACTTGATGAACGTGTATAGGGTGAAGGGTGAGAAACTTTTCTGTCTAAAACAGGAGTTTCCAACCTGGAGTCCACGGATCCTTAGATTAATAGTAAGGGTCCATGGTGCCAAAAAGGTTGGGAACCCCTAAATCTAAGTCATCTTGTTCTTGATTCCCCAACCCTGGTAAAAGACTGGGCGTTCATCCTAGTAATAAGGGGTGTTCAATGATATTTTTGATGTCACACCATAAGGCATAGGAGCAGAAATAGGCCATTCAGCCTGTTGAGTCTGTGGCCTGTTTGATCATAGCTGATTTATTATCCCTCTCAACCCTATTCTCCTGCCTTCTCTCTGTAACCTTTGACATCTGATTAATCAAGAACCTATCAACCTCCACTTTAAATGTACCCAATGACTTGACTCCCACAGACATCTGTGGCAATGGATTCCACAGATTCACCACCTTCTGGCTAAAAAAATTTCACCTCATCTCTGGATGAAACACTCAATCCTTTTTCCTCCTTACCTGTTATAAATAGACATCCCTCTATCCTGAGGCTGTGCCCTCTGGTCCTAGGCTCCCCCACTATAGGAGACACTCTCTCCATGCCCTCTCTGTCTAGGCCTTTCAATATTCAGTAGGTTTCAGTAAGATTCTCAACATCCTCCCTGCCCCCATTCTTCTCAACTCCAGCCAGTTTAGTTGACAGTTATGTAATTCTGCCTTCTTTTTCCCAAAGTCTTGGCTGATCTCCCAAGAAGGAGTATCCTTTTTATATATATATATAAAAAGGGGGTTATGATCCAGCTGCAGGTTGAAAGCACTAAGCAAGTTAATAATTTGGTACAGACTAGCCAGAGGGCATGTCTCTATGCTGTAGTACTCTATGGAGGCAATGTCAAAAATTATTATCCATCCCTACTCTCTCCCAGTGGGGTGGTGAGCTGCCTCCTTGAACTGCTGCAGTCCTTCTAGTGCAGGTACTCCATAGTTGTGTTGGGTGGGGTTTTCCATCATTCAGACCCAGTAATTATGGAGCAAGTCCATTTAGTCACACAAGCCTACTCCACCTTCAATAAGATAATGGCTAATCTTCACTTTCCTGCCAGATCTCCATCTCTATTGATTTCCCAGGTGACCAAATCCTAGCAATCACATCATTGAATTAGGTCTGTGATACCAAAAACTAGAGAATTGCCTTGGGTCTGCCTGCTCTCTGGATGAAGCAGTTCCTTTTCACTTTAGTGCTAAGTGGGCGACCACGTATCCTTTTCCAAATAGCTCAGCGATATGTAGAGAATGCTGAGAGCTGTTAACACTTGGAAAGTCAATGACTTTGACTTCCTGTTGATTTGTGTATTTTAAGAAAATCTACATAGTAAGGAAGTTTAAAACGACATCTGGATATTGGTTAAGAGAGTCTTTGCTATTCCAGAGACAGACGTGAAGTTGTGGAGGCCACTTCTCCACTTAGTCAATTGCCATTTTAGATATGTCTCCGTCATTAATGACACACTTGGAGTGGTTTAACAGGTCCAAGAAATGGGACAAGCATGCTGTTTGGGCTGTCTTACATTATTCATGTAGACATTCTCCCTGCCCCCAACCATTGGCTGGCTGTATAAATAACTTGTGCCTCTCAGTTTCCTATCCTGAAGTACATTTCCCTGTCATTATTACTAGTTCTACAAATCACTTCCTGACCTTGGTGCTAAATGTACCCATAGCAAATTTCACCCGCGTCACCTGTTGAACATTGTGGACGTGTTATGTTGGCACCAGAATGTGTGGTGACCCTGGCTGCCCCAGATCATCCTTGGGTGGGTTGGTTGTTAGTGTAAATGACGCACTTCACTGTGTTTCGATAGATCAACATGAATCTGCACCTACCACTCAGTGATGTCTGATTTATCTCTGCCTGAAATGTCTCTTCTGGTGGGGTGTATGAAGAGCTACGGATATCAGAATCAGATGAATTATCATCGACACATGACAGGAAGTATCTTTGGAAAATCTTGTGTGAGAGCAGGTTGTGATCATACAATCTGACAGTAAACAACAAGGCAGAGTTCTTTGAACTACTTGGAAGAGTGATTTAATTTAGTCCCATGGAAATTAATCTGATCTCCATTTCCTAAATGAGGATTATGCTTAAAATGTATATATTCAGCAGGTGAAAAGAGTTTCTCTGGTGGGGTAATTCAGAAGAAGTGGGCACATTTAAGAAGCATCTAGAATAGGTTCTCAACCTTTTTTTATGACAAGGACCCCTACCATTAACCAAGGTAGATTTGAGACAAATAATTAAATTGTCAAGGGATAGAAAGCTGCAGACAGACTCCTAAATAGGGTGTGTGTAAGTAAGTATGAATAAGATGGGCTGAAGGGCCTGTTTCAGTGCTGCATGACACCATGGGTGTGACCACTGGTGAACTACGTTAGGAACACCTTTAGTCACATGAATACGCAGAGAACAGAGAAGTGGATCATGTGCAGACAGAAGGGATTAGTTTAATTTGATACCATTGGTGCAGACATCATGGGCTGAGGGCTGTGTTCCTATAGCTTGGTTCTGTTTGTCACAGTGCAGTGGAAATGAGGCACGCTTTCTCTAGAAACTATTGTGATGCCAGGGAGTAAAGTGGACCAGTCAAGGCTGAGGTTGATGAGTGTTGTTGGGAAAATGTGAAAAAGAATGTGAATCAAAGGCGAGTAGAGGAATTGGAGAACTTGATCCTGATCTTATTACATGGTCTATGTTCATGTCCTGAATAGCTTACAGTTGTTTAATTAAGAGTTACAAAAGTGAAAAAGAATTGTGGCAAGAGAAATAAAGGTAACAAAAAAATAATCATGGTTCTCTCATAGCAGATCTGAGATAACAGTTAGCTAATGAGATAACCCGAGAAAACCATATAACAATTACAGCACAGTTAACGATTAACCAATTCAAGTATTGTGACATCCACCACTGAAGCCAAGAAATTTCCAGAAAAATAGGCAACTGAATTGCAATTACCCAACATTTCACTGAATAATCAAACACACAGACGATTATATTAAAATACAAACAAGCATAGGAAAGTTAAACTACAAAGAAAATGACAATTCTAAACCCCAGTCCAACAGGAATGCTGAGTCAATGCCTGAGGAGTGAAGGCTTAGTCATTGATAGATTTCTGGAAATGAATGAATTTGAGAGATGTGGGACTAGAGCAGGAACATGGTAGATAAGCTGTGATCTTCAGTTATGGGTGTCCTTGAGGGCCAGAATGGCTTACAGTTGCTCTTTGTGTTTTTATTCATTAACACATTCAATGCAGTTGCAGGCCACACACAACAGCAATTTTAGTGAACAATTTAAGATGCAGTGTCTTGCATACATAATTTTTTTTGACTAAAGCATTAATTAATTGCCCTGCATTTTCCCCAACTGCAGGATGTCTCAAAACATTCATGACATTTGGGAGATGTTTGGGAAGATATTTGGCCTGTCCCCTAAAACCCTCACTAATTTTTATAGATGCACCATGGAAAGCATTCTTCTAGGGTGCATCACAACCTGGTATGGAAGTTGTCCTGTCCAAGACCAAAAGAAGCTGCAGAAGATCGTGAACACATCACACAAACCAATCTTCCGTCCTTGGACTCACTTTATACTGCACACTGTTGGAGCAGTGCTGCCAGGATAATCAAGGACACGACCCACCCAGCCAACACACTTTTCGTCCCTCTTCCCTCCGGAAGAAGGCTCAGGAGCTTGAAGACTCGTATGGCCAGATTTAGGAACAGCTTCTTTCCAACTGTGTTAAGACTGCTGAACGGATCCTGACCCGGATCTGGGCTGTACCCTCCAAATATCCGGACCTGTATCTCGTTTTTTTGCACTACCTTACTTCCCATTTTTCTATTTTCTATTTATGATCTATAATTTAAATTTTTAATATTTACTATCGATTTGTAATCCAGGGAGCGGGAAGCGCAGAATCAAATATCGCTATGATGATTGTACGTTCTAGTATCAATTGTTTGGTGACAATAAAGTATAAAGTATGTGGTTTCTGCTGCAGTGTGTTCAAGTGTAGTTAATTTGCATACAAAAATCTCCCATAAATAGTAAGTTGAAGGTCCATGATGATCAAAGGACTTGATAGATCAAAACTAGCTGTGAGCATTACTGTCAAGACCAACATGAGTTTGCCCATTCTGCTGCGGGCTTTTTGATGAAGTTGCCACAGTTCCTCCAGCAGAGGTGCAAAGAGCAACATTAGAGCGACTCTTTGGAAGGGAATTAGGAGGTACGCTTTCACACATAGGAATTAGAATCATTTTCTCAAAGCTGTACATCTTTGGTAAATTGATCTTTTGAAGCTAGATCAATAAAAAATGGGTCTATTAGCCAAACAAATGTGTTCTTATTGTGGTATTGTGTTTAATATCCATTCCTAATTAACCTTGAACTATTGCTGTTCTTGTGTTAAGAATTTATCCTCAGCAATGATGACAAATGGTGATATACAGTATATCATCAGAATGAGAGATTTTGCAGATGCTGTAAATCCAGAGTAACACACAATGCTGGAGGATCTCAGCAGGTCAGACAGCATCTATAGAAATGAATAAGCAGTCAAATGTTTTGGGCCAAGACCCTTCATCAGGTCTGGAAAGGAAGAGTGATGCTGCCTGACCTGCTGAGTTCCTCCAGCATTTTCTGTATGTTACTCTGGATTTCCAGCATCTGCAGAATCCCTTGTGTTTGATATATTTCCAAGTCAGGATGGTAAAAATGGATTGAGAAACAAGATGGGTGAGTGGGCTGTTCCTTTTCATTGGGTCCTTTTACTTGAGAGTAGCTCTGCTTTTATGTCTAATACTGAAGATGTTGGCTTTGACCAAATGTCGTGCTTTCAGTGCTATAATGGGAGGGTTGATCTAGGGTTTGTGCTCAGATCCCTGGCGTGTAGTTTGTAAAAGGTAACCGACTTACTGTGTCATGGTCAGTACCTTGTGATGTGCAGTTGGACTAAGATAACCATTGTGGCATTTGTCCGGAAGTATTTACTGTACGCTGTGTGATTAGTTACCAGTATTAGGTGGCAACTCGTAAATCCAAGTAATGTTATAACAGGAAGTGATGACTCAAATTCAACTTCAGTGGAAGCTGATACAACACAGGTTTGAAATACTTAACAAGTGGCCGTGGAAACGGAAATGCCATACATGATCAGCAATTAAATCACTTCATCGTTACTTCAATCAAATAAAACTAACGAGATTTAGTTATGTGGGGAAAAAATGGGTTTGTTTTAGGAACAAACAAAATAAGTGTTAGTGAGGAGTCATGAGATCTTAATCTATGGGCATTGATTTAAGTTCAAAATTCATGTATTATCAAAGGACGTATATGTCACCATCTACTACCCTGAGTTTCATTTTCTTGCAGGCACTCATAGTAGAACAAAAACGTAATGGAATCAATGAAAAACTGCACACAAACACTGACAAACAACCAATGAGCAAAAGAAGACAAACTGCAAATACAAACAATAATAATGATAAATAACTAATACTGAGAACAGTATTCTCATTGGAATGCTCCTTGAAAGTGAGTCCATAGGTTGTGGAATTAATTCTGTGTTGTGGTCAGTGAAGTTAACCATGCTGGTTCAGGAGCCTGGTGATAGTTGTAGGGTAATCACTATTCCTGAACCTCTGCTGTGGGACCTAAGGCTCCTGCACCTTTTACTCAATGGTAACATTGAGTATAGCCTGGATGATGGGTGCTGCTTTCTTGTTCAATGAAAGATCAATGGAAGAACTGGAGCAGAAAGAGGAATGATTTTGTTTACACCCAAAGAGTGATGGAGGTCTGGAGCATGCTAGCTGAGAGAATGTAGGGGGCAAGCACTTACGTTTGAAATATATGTGGATGAGATGCAACTTTTTGGTTGTGCCTGAGAGCAAAGAAGTAGAATTAGGATAGTTGCTATTTGGATAACACAGACATAAAGATGGTGTATGAAAGTAAACCAGCCAATAATATTAAAGATGGTACAAAAAGTTTCTTCAGATACATAAAGTGTAAAACAGAGGTGAAAGAGAATATCAGACCGCTGGAAAATGATGCTGCAGAGGTAGTAATGGGGGACAAGGAAATAGCAGATGAACTGAATCAGTATTTTGCATCAGTCTTCACTGTGGAAGACTCATTGAAATTCATTCGCAGTATCATGGAAATTTGAGAGTGTCGGGTCAGAAGGGTGTGAAGCTGCCTTTACTAGGGAGAAGGTTCTTGGGAATATGAAGAGTGTTTGATGGCCTGTATTCACTGGAATTCAGAAGAATGAGGGGTGACCACATTGAAACCTATCAAATGGTGAAAGGCCTTGATAGAGTGGATGTGGAGAGGATACTCCCTATGGTGGGAGAGTCTGAGACCAGAGGACACAGCCTTAGAAAAGAGGGTGTGGAGATGAGGAATTTCTTTAGCCAGAGAGTGGTGAATCTATGGAATTTGTTACCACAGGTGGCTGTAGAGGCCAAGTCCTTTCGTACATTTAAGAAAAAGGTTGATAGATTCTTGATGGTCAGGGCATGAAGGGATATGAGGAGAAGGCTCGAAACTGGGGTTGAGAAAATATAAATCAGCTATGATAAAATGGTGGAGCAGGCTTGATGGGTCAAATGGACTATTTCTGCTTCTATATCTTGTGGTCTTATAGATTTCTTAAGCTTTTATGAGCCAGTCATTTAGCAAAACCAACTTAATGTGCTTCACAGGGATGTGGGGAGCTGTGATATTCAGTGAGGTATGTTTGAGTGAGCTGTTGAAGGAAAGAATTGAGATGTTGTGCCCAAGCTCCTCTAGACACAGTTACCAATGCTACAGCAAAGGAAATGAGGTATTTTCAAGAGAAGAATAGGAGGCTTACAAAATCCTTGGGTGGTTTCAGAGGTGGAGATAGAGGGCAAGATCATAAAGGGCACAATTGAGAACTTTATATTAGCAGACTAGATGGTATTGAGCTCTCGGGTGCCAAAGTCCTGAACTCTAGTCTTGCTTGTAAACTCACTCCAGTCAACAGATGAGCTGAGATGAGTGATAAGTGTTGGCTATCATGATATTTGTGAGGGTGTAGGGCAGAAGCCCAGTGTACAATGTAAAAGTTCACAGGCTTCAGGCAGACCGATACTGGTTCTGCTTCCAATACTGTCTGCAGGAAAGAAAAGTATGATGCCCTGGGAATAAATGGGTTAGTGACAAAGGTATGACTTTGGACATTCCAGTGCTTCTCAACAGATTTTTCTCCTGATCAAAGGCAGTGAAGGTAAAAACAGCTCATTGGGTTTTTTGTACATTTTTTATGATGGTGGTTGTCTGTTGGAAGATTTAGGCAGGTGATCCTTTTGTTTAATTAGTAACATTGCTTCCTGCTCACTTTCTGTATTGCTGGGTAAGGTTTATACTTTGGTATTTCACATCCCAGAAGCATCACGAAGAGCTTTACGTCAATCAAAGAACTGTTTTGTAGTGGTAGCTTTAGAGCTTGTTGAGACTATGACTGATCAACTCCAGGAAATCTAGCCAATAACTAGCGGGCCAAAAGTCAAACAACAACCCACATTTAGGGGTTGGATGTGAGTGTGGATGGAATGGGCAGGCCATGGTGGCTCTCCAATGCATGTATGAGTCAATGTTTCAGTTGCCACTCAGTACATGTGCTGCTGGTGGCCGGAAACCTGATGGTTCCATTACACTTAATGCATTCAGACCAGCCATCCAACACAGCTTAATTGCATCTATTTGTCTGTTTTATATCTTTTGACCATTTGTGCAGTAGCCTAGGTGCTGGTTTTATTGTGCTTCACTCCTATACCAGTTGTATAGCTTGCAGGGTTAGTGGCTGAGGCAAAAACTATTACTTGAAATTAGACAGATGGATGGGTAAAGTGAAAGGTATTAAAGTATATAGGGAATCCAGACAAGTGTCTCTGAGCTGCAGAAATAGAGGTTTTATCACTGGAATCCAAAGGACTCAATCGATGAACCAGAATTTGGACTTTAAATTGAACCTGATGATGAATCTGCCACAAAACTTTCATTACTGGTGACCAGCAGTTATTTATCTCAGCAGTGAGATTTCTAGTAGGTGAAGTGAAGTTTCACCTACTGTATGTTTGTACTCCTTCCCACCTTATTTTGGCTTCTGCCAATTCATTTCCATTGATGCTATCTGACCTGCTGAGTTCTTCCAGCATTTTGTGTTCTGCTGTGGATTTCCAGCATCTGCAGAATCTCTTGTCTTTATAACAAGCAACACACACAAAATGCTGGATGAACGCAACAGGCCAGGCAGCATCTATGGAAAAGAGTAAACAGTCAACGTTTTAGGCCGAGAGCCTTCAGCAGGACTGGAGGGAAAAGAGATGAGTACATTTACAAGGTGGGGGGAAGAGAAGAGAGGGAGAAACACAAGGTGATGGATGAAACCAGGAAGGGGGGAGGATGAAGTAAAGAAGTAAGAAGTTGATTGGTGAAAGAGATACAGGGCTGGAGAAAGGGAAAGGGGGGGATGGGGAATAGCTATGCTCCATCTAGCAGAAGGAGCAGGATCTCCAGGTGGCCACCCACTTTAATTCCACTTCCAATTCCCATTCCCATATGTCAATCCACGGCCTCCTTTACTGTTGCAATCAGATCACACTCAGGTTGGAGAAACAACACCTTACCACAACATCTGGGTAGCCTCCAACCTGATGGCATGAACATCGATTTCTCGAACTTCCAATAATGTGCCTTCCTCCCCTTCAGTTTTTAATTTACTCATCATCTTTTCTCCAGTCCTGCTGAAGGGTCTCAGCTCAAAATGTTGACTGTACTCTATTCCATAGATGCTGCCTGGCCTGCTGAGTTCCTCCAGCATTTTGTGTGTGTTGCTCGGGTTTCCAGCATCTACAGATTTTCTCATGTTCTTGTCTTTATATTGACTGAGGTGTTGTTGTGTTCTGGAACAAACTTCCTGAGTGGAATGGAAACAGGTTCGAAATTAATTTTGAAAGGAAGTTGGATGAATATTTCATGTGGAACTGATTTTGGGGATATGGAGAATGGCCAGGGCAGATGGACTAATTGGAAAGCTCTTCCCAAATGGCACAGATGTAAAAGAGCAAAAGGCATATAAGACAGAGTAACCCACTAATGTTCGCATGTTCCACCAGTCTGCTGTCACCAGTACAATCTTCTGTGCAGTGGGGTGCTGGGGCAATGCCAACATCCTCAATGAACTAATTAGGAAGGCTGGCTCTGTTATAAGAGTCAAACTGGACACAGTGGAGGCTGTGGTAGAACAAAGGACCCTATGGAAAATCCTGGCAATACTGGACAATATTTCTCACTTCTGCATGCAACCTTGGTTGAACAGAGGAACACTTTTAGTAATAGACTAAGACAACTGCTCTGCTCCAAAGAGCACTATATAAGGTCATCCTTGCCCTCTGCCGTTAGGTGCTATAATGAGTCAACCTATAGCTGGGGAGCTGAGGATCCCCCTCATTAGAATGTTTGAGGTAATTTATTTTTCTTTCTTCCCTTCTAATATTTGTAAATCTGTGGACTTGTAATGCTACTGAGACACTGTAATTTTCTTTGAGATCAATAAAGTATGCATCAATCTATCTAATACTCCTCCATCAGGAGACTAAAGAAATTTGACACAACTCCTGTCACCCTCACCAGTAGGTATTTATTTTAAAAGTAAATGTGGGATGAAACCTGGGATCATGAATTATCTTCTTTACATAGCACCAATTTTGAATTGGTACATCACAGGAAGCATTCTATCTGGAAGTATTTTGAATCGATACACCACAGGAAGCATCCTATCTGGAAGTATTTTGGCTTGGTATGGATAATAACTCTCTGCCTGAGACTTGCAGAGTTTTGGACACAGCTCAGCTCATCACAGAAACTAGCCTCACCTCCATGGACTTCGTCTTCAAGTGTCACTGCCTCAGTAGTACAACGATCCCACCCGCCCACATTCTCGCTGAGACCACAATAGGAGCAGAATTAGACCAGTTGGTCGTCTCTCCCAGCACGCCCCCCCCCCCACCATTGGAAAGAAGATACAACAGGCTGAAAGTGTAAACCACCGAAAGGCCAGTTTCTATTCCATTGCTAAACACTTCCAAATCCCTGAGGTTCAATCTTCTTTAAAAAGAGCACTATCATCCTAAGAAAAACAAGGTACTGGGCAGTGTTCCCTTTAAGCTGCGTGATTGCGCAGTAACAGAAATACCCCTGTGCACATAGCCTTCTGTTGCCGTGCAGTTTTCAGGCAATGTAAAAATGTCTTGCTCAGCACAGTGGTTGGTCTGTGCAGCTTAAAAAATAGAGGGAGCGTTGGTAATGTGCTTTAATGACTGGTGTCTTTGATGTCCACTATCATTAAGTGCCAAGGGAAGCTGGCCACGGCGCACAGTAAGTCCAGCCTCCCAGCCAACTTTAACTCACCGCAGTTGGCCTACCACTGAAACAGATGTAAGGAAGATGCCATGTCCCATGCCCAAGACTTGGCCCGGGAACAGTTAAGACACCTGTTGTTTATTGATTACAGCTGTTGTCAATATTGTAATTCCAAGCTAACTCATCTCCAAACTCCTAAACCTGGAGCTCAACACCTCCCCTTTGTAACTGCATCCTTGATTTCCAACAAACTACAGTCAGTAAAAATAGGCAGCAACATCTCTGCTGTAATTATTCTCCACACTGGTGCTCCACAAGGTTACATCCTCAGCCCCCTGTGCACTCATGACTGCGTGGCCCCAGATTTGGTTCTAACTCCATCTACAAATTTGCAAACAATACCCTTCCTCAATGAACTGTATCTCAAATAATGACGAGTCAGAGTACAGGAAGGAGATGGAGTCATGGCCAACAACCTTTCCCTTAAGGTTAGCAGGTGAAAAGAACTGGTCGTAAATTCAGGAAGGGGACATGGTGCACATGCTCCTGTTTATAGTGATACTGAGGTTGAGAGTTCTTAAGTTCCTAGGAGTGAACATGTTGGAAGAATTAGAGAAGACTGACTGACTATCTTTGATAGAGTGCAGACAGGAATGCCATAATGGTAAGTGATCATCAACATAAAATCTGTAGCACCAGGGGTCCTAACACTTGACCACCGCTATACCACAATAAGGATTTCCTACCATTCCACATTTCAGGAAATCTGATCACTTGGTTGTCCTCCTACCTGCAGACAGGTAGAAGCTAAAGATCAAGGCTCCAGAGAGAAGGACAACAAAGAGGTGGTTGTAGAAGGCAGAGGAGTGGCTATGGGATTGATTCAAGTCAGTGGACTTTGCCACGTTCAAGGAAAAACCCGACAAAAAGAAGTGGATATGGCCCAGTCCATCATGGGTAAAGCCCTCCCCACAATTTAATGGGGTACCCAACCTTTTTTATGCCATGGACTAGTATCATTAAGTATGGGGCCCGTGGACCCCAGTTTGGGAATGGCTGCTTGAACATATCTACACAAAGCATCCATTATCAAAGACCCTCCACCACCCAGGCCATGCTCTCTTCTCACTGCTGTCATCAGGAAGGTGGTACAGGGGCCTCAGGAGGCACACCACCAGGTTCAATAAATGTTATTACCCCTCAGCCATCAGGCTTTTGAATCAGAGGATGACTTCACTCAGCTTCACTCACCCCATCATTGAACTGTTCCCACAGCCTATGGACTCATCGTCAAGGACTCTTCATCTCATGTTCTCAATATTTTTGCTTATTTATTATTATTATTTTTGTATTTCCACTGTTTGCTGTCTTTTGTACATTGGTTGTTTGTCCATACTTTTGGCTGCAATCGATTCTGTTGGCGTTTCTAGTGTTTACTGTGAATGTCAGCACAAAAATGAATCTCGGGGCCGTACATGGTGACTTTATGTAATTTGATAATAAATTTACTTTGATATTGTCTGATAGGTTATTGCTTTCAGGGGAACTATATTGCATAACCTGGAAGTCACTTTTAACAATCTGATTACAAACTTCGGCGAAATTGTCTGTAGAGCAAGTTGTTGGTTTTGGTTTTGATACAGGAAGTAGTTTCCAGAGAAAACTAACGAGAAAGTTAGCACTGAGACTGAGTTAGGGCGTCACAATGCAGTTCTGTTTGGAGCCAGCGCTGGGCGGTGGTTTTGCAGTAGCTTCTCTTCCCCACCCAGACGGAAATTAGTTCCATTCATCAGATTTGTGCGTTGATTTGTGATTGACAACAACGTGGCTCAATAACCTACACGGTTGCAAATAGTTAGCCAATCACTGCAGGAGGCGGCTATAACTCGGTTGGAGCTGTTCGACAGTAACGAAAGCTGCTGGAATTTGAGGAAGGGCGAGAGCAAGGTGAATATAATGCTACTGTTAGCCTGTTGCACTAGCTGTAGCTTTACATTGTACGGTGGTGGTGGTGGTGGTGGTGGTGGTGGTGGTGGTGGTGGGGGGGGGGGGCAGTATGACGGTAAAGGTGTAGCACCGTACCCTCAGTCCAGAGCCACTGCTGTAACTCTGGCTTGCAGCACCCATTTATTGTGTTTGCTTCAGTAAAAACAGCGGAACTTTTTCCATGTTTCTGGACACTGAAATCTATCCAGGTCATTCACATCGTGTCCAGTGTACAGGAGGAGAGAGTTTTTTTAGTTCCTGGAATAGGGGCCTGTTTGTAAATTCAGCAATTTTGACCTTCCCCGTTTGTGTGTCGGGAGGAGGGTGAGCGCCCCCGCCTGCTGCAGTTCCGTGTGGTGGAAGTATAGTACTACAGTGCTGTGGCTGGGGTGGAGGGACCTGGTCCTCAAACAACTGCAATACCTTCCAAATTGGGAAGCTGCAGGGGACCCGCTCCTGTTTGGTGTGGGAGCTGCTGTTTTGAGTGGTCTGGGCCAGTAATTGATGAAAGCTCTCGGCCCGAATCGTTGACTGTTTTATCCCCTCTGTAGATACTGTCTGACCTGCTGAGTTCCTTCAGCATTTTGTGTGTGTATGTGTGTAATTGCAGGAGTCTTTGTGGATGTCACATCCAGGCATCGCAGCGGTGGCGAAGGCAGCAGCGCCAACTCGCACTATTCCATTCTGGAGCAAAATGATCAGTAGATATTTTTTCCCTTTGGCTTTGTCTAATATGTCAAAGACTTTGGAAAACAGATTTTTAGTGTGTTGCCGTTCCTTGGAGTCTGGGGGTATTGCCTTTTGCCGGCATTGCTATCTTGAAAAAGCATGGCGTAGTTATATAGATTTGAATATCTTTGTTGAAGTCCAAGGTGATTTGACTTGCTGACCTTCAGTAGAACCACATTTCCCTCTCTAACCCATCAGCCGGATTTGATCAGGGACCTCAAGGTAAAGGAGCCATTAGGAGGTAGTGACCATAATATGCTAAGTTTTAATCTACAATTTGAGAGGGAGAAGGGAAACTCGGAAGTGTCAGTATTACAGTTGAACAAAGGGAACTATGATGCTATGAGGGAGGAGCTGGCCACAGTTCAATGGAACAATACCCTAGCAGGGATGACAGTGGAACAACAATAGCACGTATTTCTGGGGAAAATGCAGAAGGTGCAGGATCAGTTCGTTCCAAAGAGGAAGAAAGATCCTAAGGGGAGTAAGGGGAGGCATGGCTGACAAGGGAAGTAATGGACAGTATAAAAATAAAAGAGAAGAAGCATAACACAGCAAAGATGAGTGGGAGGATTGGGAAACTTTTAAAGAGCAACAGAAGGTAACTAAAAAGGCAATATACGGAGAAAAAATGAGGTACCAAGGTAAACTAGCCAAGAATATAAAGGGGGATAGTAAAAGCTTCTTTAGGTATATGAAAAGGAAAAAAATAATTAAGACCAAAATTGGGCCTTTGAAGACAGAAGCGGGTGAATGGGGAACAAGGAAATGGCAGACGAGTTGAACAGGTACTTTCACTAGGGAAGACACAAACAATCTCCCAGATGTAATAGTGGCCAAAAGACCTAGGGTAATGAATGAATTGAAGGAAATTTATATTAGGCAGGAAATGGTGTTGGATAGACTGTTGGGTCTGAAGGCTGGTAAGTCCCCGGGACCTGATGGTCTTCATCCCAGGGTACTTAAGGAGGCGGCTTTAGAAATCATGGACGCATTGGTAATCATTTTCCAATGTTTTGTAGATTCAGGATCTGTTCCTGTGGATTGGAGGGTGGCTAATGTTGTCCCTTTCTTCAAGAAGGGAGGAAGAGAGAAAACAGGGAATTATAGACCGGTTAGCCTGATGTCGGTGGTGGGAAAGATGCTGGAGTCAATTATAAAAGATGAAATTACGACACATCTGGATAGCAGTGACAGGATTGGTCCGAGTCAGCATGGATGTACGAAGGGGAAATCGTGTTTGACTAATCTTCTGGAATTTTTTGAGGATGTAACTATGAAAATGGACCAGGGAGAGCCAGCGGATGTAGTGTACCTGGACTTTAAGAAAGCCTTTGATAAAGTCCCACATAGGAGATTAGTGGGCAAAATTAGGGCACATGTTATTGGGGGCAGAGTACTGACATGGATTGAAAATTGGCTGGCTGACAGAAAACAAAGAGTAGCGATTAACGGGTCCCTTTCGGAATGGCAGGTGGTGACCAGTGGGGTACTGCAGGGTTCAGTGCTGGGACCGCAGCTGTTTACGATATATATTAATGATTTAGATGAGGGAATTAAAAGTAACATTAGCAAATTTGCCGATGACACAAAGCTGGGTGGCAGTGTGAAATGTGAGGAGGATGTTAAGAGAATGCAGGGTGACTTGGACAGGCTGGGTGAGTGGGCAGCTGCATGGCAGATGCAGTTTAATGTGGATAAATGTGAGGTTATCTACTTTGGTGGTAAGAACAGGAAGGCAGATTATTATCTAAATGGAGTCAAGTTAGGAAAAGGGGAAGCACAACGAGATCTAGGTGTTCTTGTACATCAGTCACTGAAAGCAAGCATGGGGAAGTACAGCAGGCAGTGAAGAAAGCTAATGTTATGCTGGCCTTCATAACAAGGAGAGTTGAGTATAGGAGCAAAGAGGTCCTTCTGCAGCTGTACAGGGCCCTGGTGAGACCACACCTTGGAGTACTGTGTGCAGTTCTGGTCTCCAAATTTGAGGAAGGACATTCTTGCTATTGAGGGAGTGCAGCGTAAGTTCACAAAGTTAATTCCTGGGATGGCGGGACTGTCATATGTTGAAAGATTGGAGCGAATGGGCTTGTATACTCTGGACTTTAGAAGGTGGAGAGGGGATCTTATTGAAACATATAAGATTATTAAGGGATTGGACACACTGGAGGCAGGAAGCATGTTCCTGCTGATGGATGAGTCCAAAACCAAAGGCCACAGTTTAAGAATAAGGGGTAGGCCATTTAGAATGGAGTTGAGGAAAAACTTTTTCACCCAGAAAGTGATGGAGATATGGAATGCTCTGCCCCAGAAGGCTGTGGAGGCCAAGTCTCTGGATGCTTTCAAGAAAGAGATGGATAGAACTCTTAAAGATAGCAGAATCAGAGGTTATGGGGATAAGGAAGGAACTGGATACTGATAGTGAATGATCAGCCATGATCACAGTGAATGGCGGTGCTGGCTCAAAGGGCCAAATAGCCTACTCCTGCACCTATTATCTATTGTCTCTATTGCCTGTTGGTGTCTAAGTTGCCTGAAGGGTATATAATTAGCAAGTCTGCAGATACATGAAGATTGGATTTGTGGATGTGGAGAGATGCTGCAGTAGTGGGCAAGTTTGGGACAGAGGGCTCAGCCTCAGAACAGAGGGATCTCCTTTTAGAACAGAGATGAGAAGGAAATTCTTTAGCCAGAGGGTGATGTATCTGTGGAATTTATGGTCAGAGACGGCTGTGGAGGCTAAATCATTGAGTATGTTTAAAGTGGAGGGTGGTAGGTTATTGAAGGAAGTTAAACAAGGAAAATAACAATTATACTGTCCAATCCAACACTGTATTGCAGGATTGGTTCCCTGAATTACTGCAGGCTCTTGAATTGTTTGAAGAAGGAAAACGAGGGCCATTCAGGCTCTTAAGCACTGCCTTTTTCATTTTACCTGTCCTTTAATCCCCTTACATAATAAAGCTTAGACTTGGGAGGTAATGTTCTCTAGCCTTTTAGGTGAGTGGTTGCAATATCTCCATGAGATTTTGTGAAGAAAATCACTTTCCGATCGAGTAAATTATTCAAGCTCTTATTGAGGAGAAAACATGGCAGGCATTATGGAAGGAGCACTTTGACAGTTGAACTGTAACACTGGGGAGCCAGTAGTGTGTTTTTGAAATGTTGGGTTCAATATGAACATGAGCTATAAGTGGCTGTGTGACAAGGCATGCGATAAACTACACAGGCAAGCTGAGATGCAAGGTTATTTGGATCTCACCAAAGAGAAATTTTAGCAACTGAATGTACTGTCTACATGAAGAGTTACATAATAGTTTAATTTTCCTTTGAGGCTTATAGAGTTATTCTGCATGTGTTGGTAGCCAGTCACTGTCGCCTGGGGCATTCTGATGATTCATCATGTTCTGGAGCTGAGTTAGATGGACCTACTGTGGAATTGAACAAAGTATTTGCTGTGTCTTGGAAGTAAGCATTAATGAGGAGCCGTGTTAGTATCACACATGAAGAGTCGCAGACCGAAATGCTGACTGTTTATTCCTCTCCATAGATGCTGTCTGACCTGCTGACTTTATGTGTGTTGCTCTGGATTTCCAGCATCTGCAGAATCTTTGGCTTTTGTGTAATTCTGCTGCTCAAATGAAATTCCTTCCCTTAATTCTCTGAACAGAGCTGATTTATTTGTCAGATTGCAAAATGATTGATGTGGCTACAGTTTAGGACTAAACAATATAAAGTGACAGGCTGGCATTTTCAGGCAATTGTTTTGTCAATTCTTTTCACTCATCTGCAGGAAACAATGCAAAGTACACCTCGTCCAATTCTTAATCTGACGATTCTCTGGGTTTTATATTTATTGTGTTTGTTTTTTTATGCTGCATTGAATCTTCAGTAAAAATCATTTTGTTCTCCTTTACACTTGTGTACTGAAGAATGACAATAAACAGATTTGAATCTTATCTACGGGTGTGCATTGCCAACAGGGTGAATGGGAATTGGCCATGTGACTGTATGCTCCGTAAAGAAAATGCTTTAAGTACACGGAACTTCTATTTTTTCCAGATGGCGCAGTGTGTGACAAAAGTGCAGTTGACCATTTCCTGTGAGAATTTGATGGACAAAGATGTTGGTTCAAAGTCTGATCCACTGTGTGTCTTACTTCAAAACACCGAGGCCGGTGACCACTGGATGGAGGTAATGTTGTTTGATGCAGCCTGTATAGATTTTATTCAGAATCGGCTTTATTATTTCTAGCTTGCATGATGTGGAATTTGTTGTTTTATTGCAGCAGAACAGTGTAAAGACAACATTGCTATAAATTAGAAAAATAAATAGTGCAAAAAATGGAATTGTGTTTATGGACCATTGGACTAGTCAGACATCTAATGGCAAAAGGGAAGAAGCTGTTCCTGAATTGTTGGGTGTTTTTTGTCTTCAGGCTCCTGTACCCCTGATGGTAGTAATGAGAAGAGGCTGAGTTCCAGGTGCTGAGGGTCCTTGAGGCACCACCTCTTGAAGATATCCTCGGGGAGATAGATGGTGGGGAGGGTTGTGCCTGTGATGGAACAGACTGAGTCTACAAACCTCTGCATTGGAGCCTCTGTACCAGGCTGTGATGCAACCAGTCCTTGTTCTCCACTGTACATCAGTAGGAATTTGTAAATGTCTGGTGACTTGTCACATCTCCTCAAGCTCCTAACAAAGAAGAGCCTCTGGCATGCCTTCTTCATGATGATATCACCATATTGGGCCCAGGGCAGATCCTTGGAGGGGTTGATGCCCAGGACCTTGAAGCTGCTCACCCTTTCCACCACTAACTCCCTTGATGAGGACTGGTGTGTGTTTTCTCAACTTCCCCATCCTGCAGTCCACAAACAGTTCCTTGATCTTACTGATGTTGTGTGCAATCTTGTTATTGCAACACTACTCGACCAGCCAATCTGTTGGCATTCCTGTTCATCTCTTTTTCTCCATCTGAGATTTTGACCAACACAGTGTCATCTGCCAATTTATAAATGGAGAATCATTAACCTTAATGAAGTCTTATCAAAGCCTTGCATAGTAGACTGGATCGAAAAGTAAACCCATGGAATCAAAGTGGCAAGGTGGGTCCAGGATTAGACCAGGTATTGGAAGCAAAGAGTAGTAATTTACAGTAGAGTCCTGCTACCTGAGCCGAGGACCCTAGCACCTCTGACAGATATCAGTATGTTTGAATTGGCTGCTGTTGGGTTATGGCTTTACATTGTACCAATGCACCTTCCAAGTCAACAAGGGTTTCAGTGACGAGAACTATTTTCAGTAGTTCCACAGAGGTCAATGTTACATTTGTTGCTGTCCATCTTCCTACGGTTGGGGAGTCGAGCATCAGAGGGCACAACCTCCTTTAGAACTGAAATGAAGAGGAATTTCTATAGCCACAGGTGGTGAATCTATGGAATTCATTATAACAGGCAGTTGTGGAGACGGAGAGTCATTGGGTATATTTAAAGTGGACATTGATAGATTCTTGATTAGTAAGGGTGTCAAAGGTTGCAGGGAAATGATAGGAGAATAGGGTTGAGAGGGATAATAAAATCAGTCATGATGGAATGGGAGAGCAGACTCAAAGGTGTTGAGTGTGGATGTCTTTGTAGAAACTCCAAATGAAAAGTTTGCCAATGAAACTGGCAGTGTATGAGGTGTGGAAAGGGGTGATGGGCAAACTGGACTAGTTAATGACTGTACATCAAAACAGGCCAACTGACACAGTAATCTGCTTGCTATCATAATTTGTTGAATGACATTCTGCGTCAGTTTGTAAATTGACTAGAGTACATTCTTAAACATCATAGTCATACTTTAATGATCCCGGGGGAAATTGGTTTTCATTACAGTTGCTCCATAAATAATAAATAGTAATAGAACCATAAATAGTAATATGTAAATTATGCCAGTAAATTATGAAATAAGTCCAGGACCAGCCTATTGGCTCAGGGTGTCTGACCCTCCAAGGGAGGAGTTGTAAAGTTTGATGGCCACAGGCAGGAATGACTTCCTATGACGCTCTGTGTTGCATCTCGGTGGAATGAGTCTCTGGCTGAATGTACTCCTGTGCCCACCCAGTACATTATGTAGTGGATGGGAGACATTGTCCAAGATGGCATGCAACTTGGACAGCATCCTCTTTTCAGACACCACCGTGAGAGAGTCCAGTTCCATCCCCACAACATCACTGGCCTTACGAATGAGTTTGTTGATTCTGTTGGTGTCTGCTACCCTCAGCCTGCTGCCCCAGCACACAACAGCAAACATGATAGCACTGGCCACCACAGACTCATAGAACATCCTCAGCATCGTCCGGCAGATGTTAAAGGACCTCAGTCTCCTCAGGAAATAGAGACGGCTCTGACCCTTCTTGTAGACAGCCTCAGTGTTCTTTGACCAGTCCAGTTTATTGTCAATTCGTATTCCCAGGTATTTGTAATCCTTCACCAACATCAATAACGACGGTAGTTTAAAAGCAATTCATTAAGTGTTAAGCAACATACATAACATACATCAAAGTTGCTGGTGAACGCAGCAGGCCAAGCAGCATCTATAGGAAGAGGTGCAGTCGACGTTTCAGGCCGAGACCCTTCGTCAGGACTAACTGAAGCTCCCACTTTCAAATCCCTTACTCACTCTTCCTTCAGTTAGTCTTGACGAAGGGTCTCGGCCTGAAACGTCGACTGCGCCTCTTCCTATAGATGCTGCTTGGCCTGCTGCGTTCACCAGCAACTTTGATGTATGTTGCTTGAATTTCCAGCATCTGCAGAATTCCTGTTGTTGTCATTAAGTGTTAAAGAGTTTTTGAACACAGTTGTGATAAAGTATAATTTATTCTGCAATTAGTCTACCTATGAGCATTGCTCTTTCACCTAGATATTCGGACTAGTGGGTGGAGGGGATGATGCCTATTCTAGAAATCGTTGCAAGTTTTATATGGACAAAAATGGGGACTTGAAATATAAGCTGAAATCTAATGGAAATTGGGAGGGTGAGTAGACTCTAGCAGTTAGTCTCAATCAAGAGTGACTGCTTTGGTGTTACAGGTTAGGGGATGTTGGCCCCTCCCTGCTATGTAAAAGAAGTGTGGACTAACACTTTGGAAAGGGTTAATAAGATCTGTAAGAAGGTCAGTCAAGCACCAAAATGTATTTCAAAAGGAATAAAATTAAAAATTCTTATCCTTTTGGACCATATTGGGGTACTGCAGTTTGGTTATTCTGCTGTACTTTTACAGAGATTTGCAGGTATATGACAGAATTGAGAGTTCCTGACAAGACAAAAAAAATGACTTGATTGAATCCCTTTTAGTCCAGAATAAATCTGCAAAGTGGCATCTTTATAACGAGGATATATTGGAAAACTAGTAGATATTGTTGAGGGTGGCACAATAGCAGTTAATCTAACGCTGTACAGCATCAGCATTTGGGGTTCATTCTCCGCCGCTGTCTGCATCCTCATCGTGACTGTGTGGGTTTCCTCCCACATTCGAAAGGTTAGGGTTAGTAACAGGTGGGCATGCTACGTTGGTACTGGAAGCGAGGGCTGCTCCCAGCACAGTCCTCAGATTTGGTAGTTGATGCAAACTACGCACTTCACTCTGTGTTGATATGCATACTTTATACTTTATTGTTACCAAACAATTGATACTAGAACGTACAATCATCACAACGATATTTGATTCTGTGCTTTCTGCTCCCTGGACTACAAATATTAAATATTTAAAAAATATTAAAAATAGTAAAAATTAGTAAATATTAAAAATTTAAATTATAAATCATAAATAGAAAATAGAAAAATGAAAAGTAAGGTAGTGCAAAAAAACCGAGAGGCAGGTTTGGATATTTGGAGGGTTCGGCCCAGATCCGGGTCAGGATCCGTTCAGCAGTCTTATCACAGTTGGAAAGATGCTGTTCCCAAATCTGGCCGTACGAGTCTTCAAGCTCCTGAGCCTTCTCCCGGAGGGAAGAGGGACAAAAAGTGTTTCAGCTGGGTGGGTGTCCTTGATTATCCTGGCAGCACTGCTCCGACAGCGTGCGGTGTAAAGTGAGTCCAAGGATGGAAGATTGGTTTGTGTGATGTGCTGGGCTGTGTTCACGATCTTCTGCAGCTTCTTCCAGTCTTGGACAGGACAACTTCCATACCAGGTTGTGATGCACCCTAGAAGAATGCTTTCTACGGTGCAACTATAAAAAATTAGTGAGGGTTTTAGGGGACAGGCCAAATTTCTTTAGTTTTCTCAGGAAGTAAAGGAGCTGGTGGGCCTTCTTGGCAGTGAACTCTGCTTGGTTGGACCAAGTCAGATCATTTGTGATATTGACCCCAAGGAACTTAAATAAAGCTAATTGAATCTATTAAAGCTAATTTTTAATAACTTTTTTATCCTCCCAACAGCTAGACCGAACTGAAAGGGTGAAAAACTGCCAGAAGCCTGAATTTGCAAAGAAGCTGGAGGTGGATTATTTCTTTGAGCGTGTGCAGAAACTGAAATTCGGCATTTATGATATCGACAATAAATCCTCTGCCCTGAACGATGATGACTATCTGGGAGGTGTGGAATGTACCCTGGGACAGGTGACTTGCTCTGTATATTGCACTGTTGCTCACCGGTGGTTAAGGCTACCTTGTCCTGCTCCCTGTGAGGAAGCTCCGGCTGGGATTGGCTGGGTGACCATCGCAGCCGGGTGCGGTGTCGGGCTTGGCACCTGGAATGTGCCGAGCTCCTGCTCTCAGTTCCCTATTTTTTGTATGGTTCCTCTGGGCCAAGGATGGAGAGTTAACATGCGGTAAATATTTGTTACTCCTCTACGATGAGGGGGCATAATATTAAGGAAAGTATAGTGGGGATGTTGTGAGAGTTGCTTTTTACACGGAATAGTGGGTACATGGAACTCACTGGCGGTGTGGTGGTAGACACAGATACAGAGGGACATTTTAAAATAAAACCTTAGATGGGCAGATGGATGATAGAAAAATAGAGACCTATGTGGAAGGGAAAGGTTAGATCAGTGGTTGCCAATCTTTCATGCTCGGAGCCTTACCAGTAACCGAGGGGTCTTTGGACCCCAGGTTGCAAATCCCTGGATTAGATTGATCTTAGAGTAGGTTAACAGCTTAGCGCAGCATTGTGTATACTGTGCTTTATTGTTTTATGTTAACAGGTTGAAGCTGAGCGTTGGAGAACTCAACGTTCTGTCTCCAGCAGTCTAGTAAGAAGGATGGCTTTGCTAGGTAATGTTAAGATGGCAGATGAGATTTGAAGCACTATGTCTGCTCCCTTGGAAGCAAAGAAATCCAGAGGATGGTTTTTAAATGACAGAATATTTCCGTAGTGAATAGGGCATCATTTCTGGTGGGTGGGGGGAGCAGAGTAAGAAGCAAAGGACGTCGATTATTGATTGATGGCTTGAAGGACAACGGAGAGTTTGGCACTGGAGTGACCACTCCAGGGCACAAGCCTAGGTGGAACGTAGGGAGATCCTGGGATGCCCATTTGTCAAGATCCCCCTCTCGGCCTCACCAGTGTAGTCCAAAGGAAAGCAAAGCAATACATTTGGCACCAGCTTGGCTGCAGGAAGGGTGTTCACCTCCTGAGGGGCTGCACTGTGGATTTTCTGACTGGGTTTACTCCTGTAGCTGTCGTCTCTCCCGAGGCTGCCAGCAAGGCAGTGGGACTATTTACCATAGCTGCGGATCTGGTTCAGGATCACCGGGGCAATTCCACACACCGGTGGGCCTATGTGCTACGTGTGTAGGGGCCAGACCTCCTCCCTGTCCTCTGTAGTCCATCCTGAGTCCAAAAGGAGTTCAGTGTTTGTGTGTCGCCAGCGAAGAGAGGCTGTATACTGGCAAGGTGAGACTTGGGCATTCGGCTCTCCTTTTCGTGAAACTGCTAGGCAGCATTGAAAGCTGAGAGCGACAAGCACTACCCACGCTAGACATATCACAACAGCTCTTTGACACACAATCAATTATAAATTGTAACTGATCAATGAAAATGATCCAGGAGAAAAGCAACAAAACAAAGTATATGAAAAGGGAAGAACATTGTTTCATTTAGCAGAAAAATCAAATGTTTGAAGGGCTATGTTAAGAGCTTGTGACAGTGATATTGCTACAGGAGTGTTAAGGAGGAATGACTGTAGTGTTGTCCTGATGCAGAGTTCTGGGGTCTGGGTTTAGGGTTGATAAGTTGGCCAGTCTATTAAACATCTTCCTCATTTTTACAGATTGTGTCAAGTAAAACATTCACTCGACCCCTTGAGTTGAAGAAAGGAAAGTTGGCTGGTAAAGGGAGCATCACTGTAAGTAAAATTACACTGTTCTTGCAATCCCCACCACCAATTAAGCCATTCAGCCCATCAAGTCTTCTCAGCCATTCCATCATTCATTATCCCTCTCAACCTCCATTCTCCTGCCTTCTCCCTGTAACCTTTGATGTCTTGACTAATCAAGAACCTGCTGGAATCTGATGTTTTTGATCTATTCAAAAGCCAAGAATGAGACATAAACTTGTTGCTTTACAATAGTTTTTATTAAGCATTAAGGGAACAAAGGAGTTGGAAACAGTAGGATGAGCCTAGTAATGACTCTTATACCATAGAAAACATATTTCATTTTCAAATTTGTAGATAAGAGTTAATCAATCAGATAGCCCCTATTCAAATAATGCAATGTCCAAGAAGTTTCCAGAATAATATGAAGAACTATAATCATTATGGGACACACTAAGCAATTGCATATACATAGGTACTTGTGTAAAATACAGCCAGGCATGAGGAAGTTCAAACCACAAAGAAAGTAACCATTATACAATCTAATCAAGAACCTATCAATCTCCACTTTAAATATACCCAATGACTTGGCCTTCATAGCCATCAGTGGCGATGAGTTCCAATTCAACTTGTTCACATTGAGTCAAGTGACTTTGTGTAGAAGTGTTGCTGTTGGCACAACATGGAAATCAGATAATTCAGTAGGTTACCTAAAATCAATATGTTGACTATATAATCAGAAGTTGATACCGCCTATTGTGATTCAGGAGTGAATCCAGTTTCAATTACATTAATAAAGGGTAAAATCTAGTTAGCCAATCACACAAAATGAACTAGAAATCTAAGGCATGAGAAAAATCTTTCATCTGGGAGGTTTTCCTACAGCAGTTTTGGGACATTTGAGGGAGAGCTTTACTCTATACGCAACCCATACTGTTCCTCCCCTAGAAGGAGAATCACAAACTGCAGGAAATGCTGGAAACGCTAAAATTCAGAAGGTGCCTGTGGAATATTGACCATGCCACAGTAACGTAGTTAGCATGATCCTATTACAGTTCGGGGTGTTGGTCTTTGGAGTTCCATTGCAGTGTCCTCTATAAAGTTTGTGCATTCTTTTCAGGAACCCGTGGGTTTCCTCGTTTTCTTGCACACTCCGGTTTCCTCCCCCACTCCAAAGATGTACTGGTTAGTAGGTTAATTGATCATTGTAAATTGTCCTGTTATTAGGTTAGGGTTAAATAGGTGTGTTGCAGGGTGGCACTGGAAGGGCCTGTTCCACGCTGTATCTCTTAAATAAAAAATAATTGAATGTGAGGTATTAGCTGATCAACAGCTCCAGCTGTTGAGCCATTCCACTGTCCCTCGACACCACTACATGCACATGAGCCGGTGTCAGTTTATGTACATAAAACCAGTTAATGTATAGCAGTTACTTTTACATTGTCTTTTAGAGGATTGCTTTTACATTGGTATTAATTGTTTTATTATGCTCTTTTTGCTTACTGTGATTTTTTTTTTGTTGCATCAGATCCAGAGTAACAGTCATTTTGTTGTTTACACTTGTGCTGAGGAATGCCAATTAAAAATCTTGATTGCAGGAGGTGTGATCAGTAAATTTGTGGGCAATGAGACAGTTGGTGATGTGGATAGTGAAGATTGTGTCTGGGTATGGCAGGATATACATCAGACAATGGAAGTTGACCATAATAAGTGTGAGAAAATTAGAAAAATAGAGGGCTATGGGTAACCCTAAGTAATTTCTAAAGTAAGTATGTGTTCGGCACAGCATTGTGGGCCAAAGGGCCTGTGTGGTGCTGTAGGTTTTCTAAGTTTCTATTTCTATGTAGATGTTGCATTTTAGAAAGCTGGGTGGAGTAGGATGTGTAGAGTAAATGGGAGAACATTAACGGATGCTGAAGAACAGAAAGACAGTGGGGTTTAAGTCCATAGTTTGTTGAAAGTTACAGCACGAGCAGTAGGGTGGCAAAGGAGATTGCATTCATGGATCGGGGCATAGAGTGAGTGAGTGTGTGTATGTATGTAGGAAGTAATGATGCAACTTTCCAAATGACTGGTCAGGTTGCTCTGCTCACTGGGTGGATATGAAGGTACTGAAGAGGATGTTGTAGAGGTTGGAGATATTAGTTGTGAGGAGAGATTGGATAGGCTAGGTTTATTTTCCCTGGAGCAAAGGAGGCAGGAGGATGACTTCGCAGACATATGTAAAGTAAGAAGTATGGATAGAGCTTGCTTCCCATGGTACGAGTATCAAAACAACTGGGCACAGGTTTACGGTGAGAGGAAGGAGTCTTAGAGGGGGTCTGAGACAATTTTTTTTTTTAACAGAGGTTGCTATCTGGAGCATGCTGCCAGAGGAAGTGGTGGAATTGTATACATATACCAGTGATTACCAACCTTGGTTCAGAGACCCCTCAGTTAATGTTAGGAGTCCATGGCATAAAAAAGATTGGGAACCCCTGACATATGCAAGTTTTAAGAGGCATTTAGGCAGACACTGCAATAGGCAAGGCATGCAAGGATAAGGACCTAATGCTGCTAGGTTGGATTAGTGTTGGCATGGACATGGTGGGTCAAAGTGCCTGTTTCTGTCCTGCAGGACTCTGTCTGTGAACGAGAAACAGACTCAATACTTCAGGTCCTTTGGAAAAGCTGTTCATGTTTCAGTTTGGAAGGAGCTTTACTCTGTATCTAATGTGTGTTGGCTGTGCATTGGAAATATTTGCTGCTGACCCTGCATTTTCCAAGTAACTCCCTGAAGAAAACTGTTTTAGAGTATCCTGTGAAAATTTGATAAGAATTGTATTCTAATGTAAACTTTTTTTTAACCCTTGTGTTCAGATTGTAGCCGAAGAGATGAACGATAAAAGGTCAGCAGTTCTGCAGCTGGAGGCCAGGAACCTGGAAAATAAGGTGCTGACCAATGGGAGGGCATCTTTCAGTGTTTGCAACTACATGGGAGAAGGGTGAAACAGCGGCTCGGGTAATGAGGGTGTGGTTATTTGAAGTTGTGGTCAATGTTGTCCCAGGACCCTGGAACATGTACTGGATGTTGTTTGTGCATGTCTTCACACCTTGGACAACATCAGTGCTGTCCATAAAACCATAAGAAACAGGAACAGAATTAGGCCATTTAGCCCATCAAGTCTGCTCTGCCAGTCTGGTTTGTCCCTTTCAAACCTATTCATCTGTCTTCTCCCTCTAACCTTTGATGCCCTTACCAATCAAGAACTTATCAACCTCTGCATTAAATATACCCAGTTATTTGACCTCCACAGCTGTCTGTGGCAGTGAGTTCCACAGATTCACCATTCTCTAACTAAAGAAATTCCTCCTTATAGCTGTTCTAAAGGCAGTATTCTGAGGTAGTGCCTTCTGGTCCTAGACTCCCCAACCATAGGAAACATCCTCTCTACCTTCACTCTATCTAGGCTTTTCAATATTCCATAGGTTTCAATAAGATCTCCCCTTCACTCTTCTCTTCTCCAGCGGTACAGGCCCAAAACCTGTTGACGACTGATGTAAAATACTTATTGAGCTCATCCACCATTTCTTAGTCCCCTATTGTTACCTTTCCAGTGTCATTTTCCAGTGGTTTGATTTCCACTCTTGCTTCTCTTTTACTCTTTATATATCTGGAAAAAATACTTCTGGTATCCTCTTGGTATTATTGGTTCCCTTACCTTCATATTTCATCTTTTCTCTCCATATTGCTTTTTTAGTTGGCTTCTGTTGGTTTTTAAAAGTTTCCAAGTTTCAGCAGAGGCATAGCCATTGGTAAATCTGGACAATTACAGTGTGAAGCAGAAAGTAAAGTCCAGCCTGGTTGTCCTCTCTGACTACCTCACTCTGCCCGGCAGTTGTGGTTGTAGTCTTCCAACAGCAATAGCTACAGAATCTCTGGGCATCAGAGCCTGGCAAGCTTGAGCCTCCCTTCAATTTGCAGTAATCAGCCCCTTTTTAGAAAATCAGAGAGCTTTACTTGAGATATTGGTAATGAAAACCTCCTCTTTACTGTTCATAATTATTTGTAAGTTCCCAATCCACTTCCTCCAGGTTATGGATTTGCTGTAGAGTAACTCTCTCCATTTCTGGGCACGCTTGGAGACATAGCTTGTAGCTGGTGTGCAAAATTAAAACTGGGGAGAGTGGGGAGAGCATAATGTTTACAGTGTCCAGTGTTTCATCCCTGACTTGCCTCAATGTGACTGAATGCCTGAATGAAAAAGCTTCTTCCTCTGCTGTCATGAACCAAGGTAAACCTAAACCATTAAAAATGGAATTGATGAGAAAAATCTGATAAAATCAAACCATATTCCCAACCATTTTTTTAAATACCGTGGGCCAATACCATTAGGCAAGGAGTCCATGGGCCCCAGGTTGGGAACTCTGCTGTAGAGACACAGGATGACAGATGCTTGAAAGTCTGGACAGACATAAAATGTGCTGGATGAACTCGGGTCAGTTAGCATCTGCAGAGGGAAAAGGACACGATGTTTCAGGCTGAGACCCTTCATTCTTCCATATGCCAGCTGCCCTTTTTCTTCCACAGATGCTGACTGACCTGCTGTGTTCCTCCAGTGTTTTTCATACATCGCTTTAAAAGTTGACTCTCTCCACACTAATTATGCCACCTCGTCAAGACTTTTGCAATGGCATATTGCAAGCTTGCCAGCTGGAAAGGCAAGGATGGGAGTTGTGTGGAACTCTCAACATGCCCATGTTTCCTCCCCAAATCACCCACTACCCTGTCTTACAGACATTGCACTAGATTGAAACTGTGGAACTCTTTCCCCAAAAGCACTGTGGGAGCAACTTCACCAGAAGGATCACAATGCTTCAAGAAGGCAGCTCAAACCCACCTTAAGAGCAATTCATGGAGCATAAAGTTTTCAGTTTTGTATGTGCTTAAGCTTAGTTAACAAGACTTTTTCCTTTTGTTCCAAAGGATTTTATGGGGAAATCGGATCCATTTATGGAGCTCTACCGACAAGGAGATGGTGACAAATGGCAGCTAGCCTACCGTTCAGAGGTAGAGTCACTCAGGAATCCAGAGGGGTGGAGGCTGGGGAGATGTAGGGGAGCATGAGCATTGGTGATGTCTAAAGAGAGCATGCCTCCCTCAAGTGGACTGCAACAACAAATGTATTCTATGTATTTTCTGTTTGTGGACTTCAGAGCAGATGCCATTGTTATTTTTCCCATGTGAAGTGGTTGATTTTCTGTGACAGCCTCCATTTAACATAGAATGTTGATTACAGAGAGGCCACTCAGCCCATCATACAGCAGAATAGCCAGATTGTTCCGTTGCTTAAAACAGTGGTCCCCAACCACCGGGCAGCAAAACATGTGCTACCGGGCCGCGAGGAAACGATATGAGTCAGCTGCACCTTTCCTCATTCCCTGTCACGCACTGTTGAGCTTGAACATAGGGTTGCCAACTGTTCCCTATTTGCCGGAACATCCCGTATATTCGGCTAAATTGGTTTGTCCCATATGGGACCGCCCTTGTCCTGTATTTCCCCCGCTAAGGTAGAGCACTACTATGAAACCTTTGGTGCGGAAATGGTGTAAAGCGAAGAAGCAATTACCATTAATTTATATGGGAAAATTTTGAGCGTTCCCAGACCCAAAAAATAACCTACCAAATCATACCAAATAACACATAAAACTGAAAATACACTAATATATAATAAAAGCAGGAATGATATGATAAATACACAGCCTGTATAAAGTAGAAATAATGTATGTACAGTATAGTCGGGAAGATGAAGGCAAAACCGATTTGTGGGAAAAAAATCGGCACGTACGCGCATGCGCACGTCACACATGCACACACAGGTGCCTGCGCAAGGCTTCATGATCATGGTAGTCTTTCCTGGGGTAAAGTGTCCCAGGATTTGACTGCTACTTTTGTCCCTTATTTGGGAGTGAGAAATTTGGCAACCCGAACTGTAAAAGACATGTTGAGGTGAGTTTAACTCTACTTGAACCGGTTGGCCGGTCCCTAAGAATATTGTCAATATTAAGCCGGTCCGCGGTGCAGAAAAGGTTGGGGACCCCTGTCTGAAGAAGAGCAACAGGAACAGTTCAAGAAGTTATAGACCAGTGAGCCTTGCATCAGTGAAAAGAATTCATTAGAGAGGGTTCTTGGGATGGAATTTACTTGCATTTGGAAAAGCATGGACTTATTGAGAATGGTCACCGTGGCTTTGTACAGGCAAGGTCCTGATTCACAAACTTGATTGATCTTTTTTCGAGGGAGTAACGAAGATGAGGCTAAGGCAGTGTAGATTGTTTACATGGATGTCACTAAAACATTTGACAAGGGCTTTGTAATAGGCTGGTCCAGAAGACTACATGGGACCCACAGAGAGTTGACAAATTGGGTCCACAATTGACGTGGTCACAGATTCAAGGGTATTAGTGGAGGATGTTTCTCTGATTTACAGGTCTGTGACCAGTGGTGTTCCCCAAGGATCAATGGTGGGACTTGTGTAATAGATAAATGATCTGCTGAATATGTAGGCAGACTGATGAATAAGTTTGTAGATGGTGTGAAAATCGGTGGAGTTGTGGATAATAAGGAAATTCGTCAAAGTTTACCGCATGCTAGAGATCAGTTGAAAATTTAGGCAGAGAAATGGCAGATGGCATTTAATTTGGGCATGTGTGAGGTGTTATATGTTGGACGGTTAAGTGCAAGAGGAGTGTGTACAGTAAGTAGGAGGATCCAAAGGAGAGAGGGATCGAGGGTGCAAGTTCATAGCTCCCTGAGAGTGCCCACACAAGTGTGTGAGGGGGAAGGAATAAAGACGCTTGCCTTTGTTTCGTCATGCTATTGAATGTAAAAGTTAGGGAGTCATATTGCAGATGTATATAACTTTGATTAGGCCATATTTTGGAGTTCTGTGTGCATTTCTGGTCACTCCATAACAGAATGGATGCAGAGGCTTAGGAAAGGGAGTAAAATTGGTTCACCTGTCTGTTTCCTAGATTGCAGTATATTAGTTAAGGAAAACTTAACCAAACTTGGATTGTTTTCTCTGAAGTAGCAGAAACTGAGGGCTGACCTGATAGAAATGAACAAAATTCTGAGAGACATCGATGGGGTAGGTTGTATTTTTCCCAAGGTAGAAATGTATCATTAACATTGTCATCCCATCCATCCAGCAATCTCTGACCCCCTACCATCAGGCAAGATGTACCATGGCATTAGGACAAGATCTGTTAGGAGGGGAAACGGCTTCTTCCCACAGGAGCATGAAACACCCTGCCACCACCCAAATCTCATCACGTATGAATTAAACACCAATAGTGTTTACTTTTTAACTAGCCATAAATGCACCTTATTATTAAATTACTTGTAATATTACTTTATGATGTGTATGGGTTACAGTGTATGTACTGTGTTGTGCACCTTGGTCTAGAAGGACATTGTTTCATTTAGCTCTATACATGTATATTGCTGAATGACAATAAACTTGAACTTGAAATGTGAAATACTAGAGGGTTTGGGGTGAGATGAAGTGTTTAAAGGAGATTTAGGGAGGTGAATGCCTGGAACACACTGCATGATAAGCAGATGTAATAGCAATTACTAAGAAACAGGCAGAGATAGAAGGGATGTAGACCATTTCAGTCCTACCACCGATACCCAGATGCTGAGAGTGACTAAGACCCTGTTACTGTGGTTCCATAGGCTGCCTGATGCTGTGTAAGTGGGAAGATCCAACCTAATGTGTCCAACCTAAACCTTGGACACACGAGTTATGTGGGTTGCTCTAGGGTTAGTGACAGTGTGATGTGTATAGGAAACATGTTAGGGGAAACATTGCAACCTTTGTCACTAACGAACAGTGTCACAGTAGTATAGAGATTAGCATAACACTTACAGTACCAACAACTGGGGCTCATTTCCCACAGCTGTCTACATTCTCCCTGTGATCGCGTGCGTTTCCTCTCAGTTTCCTCCCACATTCCAAAGACGTACTGGCTAGTAGGTTAACTGGTCCCATGGGTGTAATTGGGTGACATGAGCATTTAACGGTGCTGTATCTCTAAATAAAAATAAATAAAATAATTTATTAAAATGGTCCTGGGGTGAGGGACAGTTAAATGGAGAAGCTGGGGCTATTCTCCTTGGAGTAGGGTTCTGGGAGATTTGATAGAGATGTTGAGCATGACAGTGGTTTTAATTAAAGCAAAGACAAGCATTTTGTACTGGCAAGAATATCAGTAACCAGAGGGCAAGACTTAAGGAGCTGGAAGCAAGTTTAAGAATTTATTTGGTACTGCAGGTTGCTGGGATCTGGAATTCCTCTTTGGAAATGTAATGGAAGCCACCTCAGCAACTATCAGGAATAAATTGAAGGAGAAATGTGCAGGGCTGTGATGAGAGAACAGGGGAGTGGTACTGATTAAATGACTATTCAAAAGCTGGTACAGGCACAATGGACAGAATGGCCTGTGTTGTTCTGAGATATTTTGGAAGTTAACTGTGGCTTATTGCAATAAAGAAAGTGAAAGCCATTTGTGTTCTAACAATGTTCTCTCCCTCTCTCTATTTCCTGCCCACAGGTTATCAAGAACAACCTGAATCCCAACTGGAAGCCCTTCTCAGTGTCCTTGCAGTCTCTGTGTAATGGTGATATGCAGAAGTCCATTAAGGTACAGTTTTTGTATCTTTATTGCTGTATGTGTTGGTGCTGCAATGTTTCCAGTCCTCCTTTTCGGAGCTAATCCCTGGAGCAATGCAGGAATTTAAAATGGATCTTTGTGAAGGCTGTGTTGGACAACTGAGCCGAGGGTTCAAAGAGTGCCTTTACTTTCGCACGAGCATCAAAGCATCAAAATCTGTCAAATCAGCAAGGACTTTGTGCTGGGAAGCCTGCAAATGTCGCCACATTTCAGTGCCTTTAACTCCCTGGCCCTAATGGTACATCTTTGTGATGTGGAAGGAAAGTGGAAAGCAGACAGACCAACCCACATGGTCATGGGGAGAACGTACAATCTACAGCCACCTGAGGACCCACTCCTTAGGAGAGCATTGTACTCAATGCAAGTGATCGCTCTGTGCTGCTGCTGCAAAGCAATAAATTCCATAATGTGTCAGTGATAATTCTGATACTTTCGGATGTGTTGATAAAGCTGAGGAGGAGCTGTAAACCCCGGTCAGGCCAAGGATCTTTGTGCCTCCCTGTTGAGCTCTTGGGGTGGATTCAGTGGTTATTCATTCACTTTGTTTGCTTGTCAGGTGGCTTGTAATGATCAGGATGAGAGCACAGCTTCGGATCTGATAGGGGAGGTGACCCTTCCTGTCTGTAAGCTGTTGGAAGCACAGAACCAAGTGGTGAGACTTCCTCTAACTCTCGCTGTTACCTGTCCTGTAGGTCACATGCTTTGACTATGATGGTGATGGTTCTCATGATCTGATAGGACTCTTTGAAACTAACTTCTCTAAACTGCAGCAAGTGGAATCTGGGACCCCGGTGAGCATTTTCTTTTGTCGCTGAATCTTTACAAATGGAAGCTAATATTGCAGACCCTATAATGCTGAAGTGTCGTCTATTGATGACTTGTAAACTTGGGCACTGCAATTCCTGTAAATTGAAAATGATTTGTACACTGCTTTTATAGTCTTCCTTCTGCTGGACTTCCGTCTCCTTTTCCTCGTCCATTTCATTCCCCTTTCCCTGGTATTTTCCTTATTCATTGTGTCTGTCTGTCTGTCTCTCTCCTCCCCACTACACCCTCCTCGAGGAAAACTTATTCAAAGATTCAATGTAGACTTAATTATTGAAGTATGTATTCAGTATGCATCCCTGAGATTCATCTTCCTGCAGGCCGCCCCGAAACAAAGAAACACCATGGAACCCATTCAAAGAAAACATCAAACAGCCAATGCATGAAAAAAGAATGAATCGTGCAAATGACCCAAAAAAACGCGAGACTGCAGGGTCCTTGAGACAGTCTGGGAATATTCAGTTCAATTCAATTTAGTGCTGCTGTTTATTAACTGCAGTCTGTGTAGAAGTGCCCCAATCAAAATTGCGCAAAATAGCAATAAAAAAGAGTAGCGAGAAACACATGTAACATAAACTGCAGAGCCCTCTTAAACAGACGTTCAATCTATGAGCCACACTGTTCAAACCTTGCCCAAGATCCAAGACTCCTGCACCTGAGGTTGGGTTTCTGCTGATGGACACTGCACAGACCTCAGCATCTTTAACAGGGTCTTGCAGGCATTGGAGTCATGGTCAAGGAGGCCATAACACAAAACTGAGTCTGAGCACTTTGTGTGCTTGACTAATAAGCGCCATTACTGCCACAGCCTTGCTCTACTTCAGAATCTGGCCCCTGCCTATCGTCATGTGATGCAGTGCAGGAGGAGAGCACTGACAGCTCCTTGAAAAAGCTTCTCTGTTAGTCGTATAGTTGCCCCCCCCCGTGCTCTCCCAACAACTGTGAAGACTTTCACATCGAGGTCTGCGCCATTGACCCAGTGATGCACTTTTCCAAGACAGCTGAAAGTTTCAATTCAAGTATGTGAAAATGTGAACCCTGAAGCAAATTGGATTGTCATTCAAAACCCTCCTCCTTCACAAAATGTTTCTGGGGAAGAAAATGAGGCCTCCTTGCCCAAGGCAGAGTTGTGACACAGAATCCTGGAATATAGTTTATCAGGATTCCCATCTCGTTCATTAATTAATTGACTCAATCAGCAGCAAAATGCTGGGAGTTATTGTCAGTGCTGGCATCCTGCTCACCAGTGCCCAGTTCAGGTTTCACTACAGTCACCAGCTCCACACCACATCAGGTTTGATCAAATGCACACAATCGAGCTGAACTCTATTGGAGGTGGGGTTAGAGGGATTGTAAGAAAGCAAACACAAGGAGTTCCTCGACCTCGATATAGCCAGTCTGTGAGGGAGAGCTGGAAACAAGCTTCCAGTGCTGATTTTAAACATTGAATACTGTTCTTGTTCTCCTGAAGATTGAGTTTGAATGCATCAACCCAGAGAAGCAAAGGAAGAAGAAAAGCTACAAGAATTCCGGCATTATTCGGGTGCGATCGTGTAAGGTACAGAATTCCATTTCAGTTTCAGTGACTACTCCCTGGGCTGTTCTTTTAAATTTCTTCCAAACTTTTGTTCACATGGTACGAACCCATTCCACTCATCTGTCCTGTCTTACAGAAGCCCAGACGGACATTCAGTCCATTGATCATTAAGCAGGAACTAGGAACCATTGTTCTTTTCCATTTCTACAGTGTATTTTTTAAAGCGATTAAAATTTATCTTTATTTGTCACACATACATTAAGGTCTACACTGAAATGTGCCGTTTGTGTCATCGACCAACACAATCCAAGGATGTACTGGGGGCAGCCCGCAAGTGTTGCCAAGCTTCTAGCACCAATATAGCATGTCCGACCCTAACCCATACCTCTTTGCAATTGGGAGGAAGCCCACATTTCACAGGGAGAATGTACAGCAGAAGGAATTGAACCAGGGGTGCTGGTAACACTAACAGCTACCCTCTGGGCCGCCTGATTTGTGTATTTTATTTTGAACTCAGCTGGCTCGTATCTGAACTCAGTTTGCTGCCTTTGCTGTTCATACCTGACTGCCCAGATCTCCCTGTCCCAACCCAATAAAAACATCAGACTGCCTTGTGCACCCTCCCTGAATCATTCTTAACAGCCTTTGGGTTTCCACCTCCCAGTGTGTGGAAGAAGCCGTGTGCAGTGACATTAATGTGCTCAATTAACCCACTGGAGGGACTTGCTTGTCTCTGGTCTACCCTTGCCCATTGTTTTCTGTTCAGTGGTTGTGCTGTTTGTATCTTATTGATTTTATTTTACAGATAGAAACGGATTTCTCTTTCCTTGATTATGTTATGGGAGGATGTCAGATCAATTTCACAGTGAGTATATTTCATTAGTTAGACACAGATTGGCTACTATGTTCTAGAGAGGTAAAACACACAAATTGCTGGAAGATTTGTGGAAGCAAAGGGGTGGTAGGTATTTCTATTTCAGACCCACATAACCAGAGTCTCAGTCCAAAACATTGACCATCGCTTCTGCCTCCACACCTCCTCTAGCAGTTTGTTTTCTACCCCAGATTTCACAAGGTGTTTCATTCGGTTCATGAGCTGATCAGGAGACGCTGAGTGGTTTGTGCTGATCAACCAGTCTTTTGAAAACATGGCCTCGTTTCTCAATCATCATGTTTAATTTGCTTGTGCACAAGGAGGACAGCTCAGCCCTGATCACCAAACCTCTGCTCAGAATTGTCAATTACTTACTGGTGACGACCAATTGAAAACCTTATTTGCATATGTAGATGACCAATCACAGTATGGTCTTCAGATATTAATAACTAATACTACTTAATCCTTTAGTCTGTACGTTGGTTTTAGTGAGGGTTATTGCTTTTGTTTTTAAGATTAGGATTAGCCTTATTTGTCACATGTGCATTGAAACACAATGAAATGCGTCATTTGTATCAACGACCAACACAGTCCGGGGTTATGCTGGGGGCAGCCCACAAGTGTCACCGTGCATCCGGTATCGATGTAGCATGCCCACAGCTTACTACCCTAACCCGTACGTCTTTAAAATGTGGCAGGAAACCCACAAGCTCACAGGGAGAACGCTCAAATTGCAGCCTGATCGCTGGCACTGTAAAGTGTTACACTCACTGTGCGGCAACTGGTCCACACCCCCTACGCTACCGAGCAGCCTCCCTCTCCTCCCTCTCAATCCTGCTTTGGCACCTTTATCCTGGTGCTGCTGGTGTTCAGAGCTGTATAAAGAGGAGTTAATCTTTCAAGGGCCTGACTCTGTACAGCTGCACAGCATCTTAATCCTTGTCATGCTGCAACTTTGAACTGGTCAGTGTAAAACTGTAGCATGCAGTTGTACTCCCTAATGTGGGGGGTGTAGTGACTGTGTGACCGGCCTACATGATCAGTCCCAGTACAATGACAAACGCTGAGGATCCCTACCACCCATCCCACCAACTCTTTGACCCACTCTCATCAGGAAGCAGGTACAGGCGCATCAGGGCTTGGACTGCTAGACTGGGCAACAGCTTCTTTCCCCTGACCATGAGACTAATGAATGGATGTTCCCACCATTGTCTGTTTTTATTCACAAAACTGTGTACACAGGCTTCAGGGAATTTTTACTATTTGTGAAGGTTCAGTTTTTTGTTTATTTTATTAAACGTTCTCTACAATTTTTATCCCCCTCAGGTTGGGATCGACTTTACTGGCTCTAATGGAGATCCTCACTCACCCGACTCCCTGCATTATATCAGCCCAAACGGAGTTAATGAATACCTGACTGCTGTATGGTCTGTTGGGCAGGTCATTCAGGATTATGACACGTAAGATTTCCTCCTCCCAGTCCAGAATTTTGTCTCAACTGATAGCTTGAACAGCCTATTTGAATCTGGCTGATTGTTGCATTCCCTCTGTCTCCACAGGGATAAGCTGTTCCCTGCGTTTGGATTTGGTGCTCAGGTCCCTCCGAACTGGCAGGTAGGTGTGTCTGTGGTATGCAGTGCTGGTGTTTCTGTAGAGCCCTTTCTACTCTGGTCTTTCCACGCTGTGTTAGAGGATTGGATTGGTGCTCCCGGTGCTGCGTTCTGTTACTTTATTCTCCAATGCAATTCTCAATCACAAAAGAAACTGAATTCATAACAAAGTCTGTCTGTTGTTATTGATGGGACAGATTTATTGCTGGTCCAAATAACCACATGTTCTAATCCAGCAGCCCCACCTAAACTGGAGATACTTTTTGTGCACTCGTGTATTGTAACTGTGCACCCTCGGTGGTGTGAAGCTACCTCTCTTAGTTATTCCATTATTGTCCCTTTGTACCATTATGTTTGCTTTTAGGATTGGAAAGAATTAGAATTTATTTTATTTCTGACATCCATCCCACAACATGGAGTAAAAATCTTTATGTTGCATCTGCACCGCTATGTACAAGCAATAAGGAAGGGAAATGTGGGAGAATATTGCGGAGACACTCAGATTGTATACAGAGTAGTTTTGCATATCTGTCTGTACAGTAAGATACATTGTACAGTTAGATATGCAATCAGATCAATGTGTATTGATAAATCTGGTGGCCTGTTGGTCCTGGCCTTAATGCTGCGGTACCATTTTCCAGATGGAAGCAGCTGAAACGGTTCGTGATTTTACACTTGTTGCTGTGTTTATAATTCCCACGTACACTGTTTACACCAGACTTCTCATGAGCATTAATATCTTGCTGTAATAAGAATCTGCAGAGCCTCATATGCCCACTACCTCCATTCAGTCTCTTCCCCTTCCTGTAATGTGTGGCTGCACATGCTAAACTTTCCAAAATCCGAATGTAGTTGTGTCATTTGACTGTACCACCGAGCTGACCGTGCTTTCTTCTGCCTCTGGACAGGTGAGGAAGCCCCTCAATTGTTGTAGTACTGTGTAAGGGAGTGGCAACCAAGAAATGTACTCTCACTTTAGACATGGGAGCAGAGTTAGGCCATTCAGCCCATCGAGTCTGCTCTGCCATTATTGTCTACAAATGTAAGAATGAAAAAGTATTACATGGTTTATTATTGTAAATCATTAATAAAATTTACTTTGGATTAGAAAATGTCACGTTAACCCCAATGGCCTACATTAGTAGCTGTTGTTCCCAATGAGCTGAGTTACGCAGCTCACCATAACCATGCTGATGTAAAGTACCTGTCTATACTCCCATTTAATAGCACTTTACAGCTCAGAGCCTTGAGTCCTGATCTCTGGGTCATTTTCTTTGTGGAGGAGTATTTGTTTGAGGCATTACTCAGAGCCTTGCCTCCTTACTGGCCCTTGGGTTGGTCTGCTGGCATCTGAATCATCAGCCAGTTTCCTGTGGATACAGGCAGTAATGTAAAGAAAGATTCCTTACCTCCCTTCCATTGGGAAGGAGGTACAGGAGCATCAGGACAAGAACCGCCAGGCTGGGTAACAGTCTCTTCCCTCAGGCTGTGAAACTAATGAATACTCTGCCACCACCAACGTCTCGTCACCGGGACAGCGAGCTGCTGACTGTTTACATGTGCTGCATGCTACATGCACTTTGAATTATATTTTAACTTATTTATGGTGGTATTTTGGATTAGTTGCTGTGTGCGATGTTTTGTAGGTACACCATGCTCCAGAGGAATGTTGTTTCATTTGGTTGTATACATGTACAGTGAGATGGCAATAAACTGAACTTAAATTCTGTTTTCTTTTTTCCTCAGGTGTCCCATGAGTTCCCCTTAAATTTTAACCCCAACAATCCATACTGCCAAGGTAGGAGGATTGTCTGTCGATCTGTCGCCACAGAGGGAGGGTAGTGGGTGAATATTTTCAAAGTAACACGCCCAAAATGCTGGAGGAACTCAGCAGGCCTGGCCGCATCTATAGAAAAGAGTACAATCGGTGTTTTGGTCTGTCAATCTGTCGCCACAGTGGGTGATGTTGACTGTACTCTTTTCCATAGATATTGCCTGGCCTGCTGAGTTCCTCCAGCATCCTGTGTGTGTTGCTTAGATATACAGTCTTGTTTGTGAATGTTTTCTATCCTGATTAATGAAAATTGGAAAACTGCAGATGCTGGAAATCTGAAACTCAAGGCCATGGGTTAAGGATGAAGATGAAATATTTAAGGGGAACCTGAGGGGGAACTACTTCACTCGGAGGGTTGTGAGAGTGTGGAACGAGCTGCCAGCAGGAGTGGTGGATGCGGGTTTGATTTCAGCATTTCAGAAGTTTGGATAGTACATGGATGGGAGGAGAGTGTGTAACTGCTCCAGGTGTTTGTGGACAGGTCTAGGCAGAATAACTGTTTGGCACAAGGGTCTGTTTCTGTGCTGTAGTGACTCTGGGCAAATCATTGACTGTTGTGCTCATTGTTGGAGTTGAATTCAGACCCTGCTTTTGCATTTTCTGTCCACTGGTTTGGTGATTTCGGATGGGTTAATGATGTTCTCTCACAACAGGTGTGCAAGGTATTATCGATGCATATCGCAATGCGCTTGTCAACGTTCGACTCTATGGGCCAACCAACTTCTCGCCCATAATAACACACGTGTCCCGTTTCGCATCCACCTCGGCTCAGCAACAGGTGGCAGGGGTGAGTGTGATCCACATTGTGGGCCGTTGGCAAGGGGAATGGGCAAGAACTTCCTTCGCAGCCTGCCAGTTCTGTGCCCAGTGTAGGGATATGCAGTTAATGCCTGCATGCGCTTGCCACAATTCAGATCTACGTTTAAAGTTTGGCTCGTAGGGTGGGTTTCGTGTGGGACAGAGTGGAGGGAGTGATCTGGAAACCTGGGGTTTAATGTCACACTGGAATAAGGGCTGGATGTTGAGGATGTCAGTGCTGGAGAACAGAGAGGTTTGCTGTCTTAAAGAATCTAAGAGGAGATAAGTGTGGACAACAGGAGGAAGAGAAGGAGGAGGAGATGCAGGAGGATGTAGTAGGCAGGTGAGAAAAAGTAAAAGGTCAGAGTGGTGAATGTGGCGGCGGGGGGGAGGTGGTTGAATTTGTTCACCAGAGAGAGAAATCGATACTCACACCATCAGGTTGGAGGGTATACAGACGAAATATAGGGGGTTGCTCCTCTACCCTGAGGGGGCCTCATCTTGGCACAAGAGGAAGCCATGGATCGACCTGTCAGAATTAAAATATTTGGACACCAGAAAGTCTCACTTGTGGCGTAAGGTGCAGAAGTGTTTGACAAATCGCCACACTTGTTTAAACTAAACTCCATCTGCCATTATCTTCCATTTCTCCACTCAGATTATGCTCCCTTGTGTTAGTCATTTCCAGCCTGGGGAAAAAGTCTGGATGTCCACTTAATCTAGGCCTTTTATCGTCTTATAAGCCTCTATCAAATTTCCTCTCATCTCCTTCACTCCAGAGAGAAAAGCCCTAGCTCGCTCAGCTGTTACTCATAAGGCATACTCTCTAATCCAGTGGTCCCCAACCTCCAGGCCGTGGACCGA
Source organism: Mobula hypostoma (assembly GCF_963921235.1). Lineage (NCBI taxonomy): Eukaryota > Metazoa > Chordata > Chondrichthyes > Myliobatiformes > Myliobatidae > Mobula > Mobula hypostoma. Next base: position 164,128,027 of record NC_086098.1, on the reverse strand, counting down.
TACATTGCCGCAAAGAATGCAGTGGTGCAGCGGTAGTCAGAACACACCCAGCACATCTTTAAGAAAAAAGCTGAAATAAACAAGCTAATTAATTATCTCTGGGCTCCCCCCCCTCCCCAATTTCTTTCTCCCTAGGCCTTTTTTCCCATAATCCTTTCATATCCCTTTTGCCATTGAACTGTCCAGCTCTTGGCTCCATCCCTTCCCCTCCTGTCTCCTATCATTTTGGATCTCCCCCTCCCTCTCCCACTTTCAAATCTCTTACTAGCTCTTCTTTCAGTTAGTCCTGACGAAGGGTATCGGCCTGGAATGTCGACTGTACCTCTTCCTAGAGATGCTGCCTGGCCTGCTGCATTCACCAGCAACTTTTATGTGTGTTAATTAATTAGGTGCCGCCCGGCACGTAAATGTCAGCCCAGATCAGAGGCGATTGCCGATTGCGTCGCAACGATCAGCACTAAATATGACATTCCAAATGTTGTCTCATCAGGATTTTATAGAGCTGCAACATTAAATTAAAGCCAATGAATCTATTTATTATGTGGTTTTGAGGTATTGTTGGAAAATGCTGGATGAGTTGCAAACTGCTTTCTGTGGGTGATTCATGCTGCAGCTTTCATGACACGGAGTTTACATTCTCTGCTTTCTTTGTCTCCAGCAATATTATGTCCTGTTGATCATCACTGACGGAGAGATAACAGACTTGGACCAGACCAGGAATGCCATTGTGGAAGCCTCCAAGTTGCCCATGTCCATCATCATCGTGGGTGTCGGGAGTGCTGATTTCAAGGCCATGGAGTTTCTCGATGGGGATGATGGCGTCCTAAAATCACTCTCCGGAGAGCCCGTAGCCCGAGACATTGTGCAATTTGTTCCATTCAGACAGTTTCAGAATGTAAGTCCGACACAGTAACCAGACCATCCTCCCTCAGCACAATAAAGTAAACCAATACCTGAGCCCCAGTCTCAGCTGCCAGCACTGACCTGTTGGTAGTGCTCCCACTTCTGGGTCAGAAGCCTTTGGGGTTTCAGTCTCACTCCAAGGACTGAAACTTGAACATTCAGCTGACACAGACCTTGATGCATGAATCCATGAGCATTCAGCTTGTTACATGAATACATTGAAGGGAGGCCCCTTGTCCACTGGCTGTGAAAGGTCCCAAAGTCCTGTCAATACTGTGGGGTTGCTGGATCAGTGGTGCAGCAGCCTGACAACTCCAGTCACTCGGGTTCAATTCGGACCTCAGCTGCTGTCTTTGTGCGATCTGCACTTCTCCCTTGGACCCTGTAGATTTCCCTTGAGTGCTTCAGCTAACTCCCACAGGCCACTACAATGGTTGATAGGTTAATTGGCCACTGTAGATTGCTGATATAAGTGGTAGAATCTATGGAGAGTTATGGATATGTGGGGGTCAGGTTACAGGGAAAAGTAGTGTGAGCTGGGCAAAGACTTGGCAGGGTGAAATGGCCTCTCTGTGTGCCACATTGAATCTGGTTATATTGATCTAGAAGTTCTTCAAAAGTCAGGAATGAGACATCAAACTTGGTGGATACAGCCACTTTATTAAATGTTACAGAAACACAGAACAAAACAAAAGAAAAAAGACGAAGTTATGGTTTCTCAGACTAGAGATAACAACATTCCGATGATAACTATTAACCAATAAAACAGCTGGATTGAAGTGGTGTAATATCTGCAGAAAAACTGAGAATCTAGAAAATACCTGAGCAACATACACACAAATGCTGGAGGAACTCAGCAGGCCAGGCAGTATCTTTAGAAAAGAGTACAGTCGATGATTTGGGCCAAGACCTTTCAACAGGACATGCTGGAGGGTCTCAGCCCGAAACATCGACTGTACCCTTTTCCAAAGATGCTGCCTGGCCTGCTGGGTTCCTCCAGCATTGCGTGTCTGTGTCGCTTGGATTTCCAGCATCTGCAGATTTTCTCTTGTTTGTGATTAGAAAGTACCTGAATCAGCTATACTACAATTACACACATATAGTAGCTGATTATAGCAAGCATAGGAAAGTTAAACTACAAGAAAGATGGAAGAAAAATAACCATTCTACACAATAATCCAACAGCCGTGGAGAAGCTTGGTGAGGATGTGCAGTTGTTTCTCTTGGTGGTAATTCTGATTTGTTTTTCTCACTCCAGGCTCCAAAGGAAGCTCTGGCACAAACTGTTCTGGCTGAAGTGCCGAACCAGTTGGTATCTTACTACAAGATGAGGAACCTGCCACCAGTGAATCCTCCGAACCCATCCCAGTAGTAGTGCCCAAGTGGAGAAATGTGTGGCACTCGGCCTTGCCTTGATCAGCCCCTGGCTGAGTATGCTGATTGTGACTGGGACTGCCATGATTCCTCAGTGACCAGGGAAGCCTCCCTCCTGGTGACTGTACTTCCACAGAATCAGCATTGCCAACACTTACCGATTCTGCAGGACATGGGGGATTTGTGATCTGCTTTAAAGCATCGTCTCAGCTGATAGCTCATCCCCACGCAGGGGAACCAAATGAAATTGCAATGCTTGCATCCTTATGGCAGACTGTACTGGAGTACTTGTGAGTGTTGGCAATGCTGCCTTGTAACTGACCTGATGTGTACTGAGTTTGCAATCAAAACCTTTTATTGACTGATTCCTGGGGATGTTGGGGAGAGGCGTTTGGAGTTGGGATTTGTAGATCTGAATGTACCCCTTACTGGTTTGGATGGGGTATTGGTGTGTTCCCCAACCTGGTCATTCCTCCTTAATCTTCAGCTGTGAGCTGGTATTCCTGGCTTCAATCAGTGTCCAGATTCATTAACAAGTGTGATTCAGGTTTAACCCAGACCAGGCAGCTTAGTATCAAATGTCTAGAAGCTCTGTCCACTGCTGGTCATTATGATCTATGTCAAGTACTCTGATCGTCAACCTGCCTGACTTCCTGAGTTCCATTTTGTGGATATTGATAAAGAAACCATCCACCACACAGCACTCTTTATTTCTGATTCACGGTACAGCACACACTGGCTAACCTCAGTAGCATTGCAGTTATAAAACTAGGCTCACTCTGCTTGCTGTGTTGCTGCGGGTGAATAGTTAACACTATCCATCCTCGGTGACTGACCCAAGGAACAGATCAGGACAGTTGCAGGTCCCTGTACAGGGCTAAATTTGGGACTTAGCTGCTGTGCAGAACATGAAAATAATTCAGATTATTGTCACAGCTGTGTAGTAATGTGGGGTTGTCACTGTACAAGGGATTGGCTCACTGCTTAATACTGCTCTTCAGTGTTGCACACCTCAATTCCAAAGCTTTCTATGCACTTTATATGACTCTGCCTAACAAGCTGTGCATATAACCATGACTTATATAGATGCAGCGTATTGCCATGGCATCACAGAATGCTTTTCTTGTCAGTGACTGTAAGCCATAAGTGATTGCTTAAGCTCTTCTAACTTGGGTTTAATATTTAACTTGCTGAGAGCTTGCTGACACTTTATTGACAGTCGGTACTGGGTGTTATCTATGCTGCCCTTTCTAAATTCTCTCCTCTCAGCCCAGCAGACAATAGTGAAGTGTCTATGCTGGTCAGGTAAAGGGTGTCTTGTAGCAAAAGTGGGTCTCAAACTGCCCGCTGATATTTTGATTTTGTTTTATACTTTATGGAACAGAACACTAAAATGCAAGGTCATTTTCTACTAAGAGGTGAAAACAGCAGAGGTGGGATGTTCCCAAAGTGAAAAGCCCCTGATGTAGTTGTCTTGTTTGAGTGCTTCCTATAGACACAGCCCTGTGATGTGTGCAGCGTCATCCTCCAATAACTAATGAACTGCTTGTGGGATCAGTCCTCAAAATGAACTATTAAAGTTTTTAATCATCAACTTGTTCCTCTTTCCCCATCTTGTTCCTTCCTGTACATTAGCCCAGTATTATTTGTACAGGTCATTGTAAATGGTCCTGTGGTTAGGCGAGGGTTAAATCGTTGGGTTGCTGGGCTGAGCGGCTCGGGCAGGTAGGGCCTGTTCCACACACTCTGAAATAAAATAAGTAACCCCCTGCAGTGATTGGTGGGAACATGTTCAAGTGGTAGTCTGCAGGTCAGCAACCAATAATTTCCCCAGGGCTGATCTGATCATTTCAACCACGACCTCTGTTATCACATTGCGATGAAAACAAGATCAAAGATCAATGCAAAGTTCACAGTGAAAGGCTATCGGCTAATCAAAAGGTCTCCTGTCAATAGCGTCCAGTGTTGCTGTAGATCTAAGGTGCTCGCTCCTGTCAAAAGCTGGCAGACATCAGTCTTTGAAAGTACACAAGACACAGTGTCACGGAATCACTGTTAAGGAGAGGTCGTGCAGATTAGTCTTTCTGAAAATTAGTTCTAAAGCACTACAGGACAGAACAAGCCCTTCTGCCCATCAGGTCCATGCCTAATCCCATCAACATGTTTATGAAATCTTCACTTTCACAAGAACAGTGTAGTAGCTATAGAGTTAGCAATCTTGGGGTGGGTTTAAGTATAAAATGTTTTGTATTAACATAAAATATCTTTAAAGTGATGTTTGTCATCAGCAATCTGATACCAGGGTTTATAGATGAGGGATTGGTGCTTTGAATTTCTGCTGAACCTCTGCTTTCTGATGTCTGCCAAATGTTCCATTAACAGAGAATGGGGTCTTGGGAATTTTGGCTGGGGTCTATTGTTAGGTGGGATCTCATGCTAATGGCTAGTGTTTAATCTTTTCCTGTGCTGGTGGCTGGTTTCCCCCTATGAGGTTTGCCAGTTTGTGGATCTCTGTCCCGTCCCTCAGTGAGAAATTGCTCAGTGTGTCCCTTTGCTGGCAGGCAGCCAGGGCAGGGTCCCAAACCCCACTCGTCTCACCCCTAACCAGACGCAGACCATGACCATGCTGGTGACAGTGTTTTGCCCACTGCCTCACTGCACAGTTACGTCACCGGGACTGCACCGCTGGGAGCCAGCATATCACCTGGAGTCTGTGTCACCCAGGCACCTGCTGGTGTCTACAGTATTGTGCCAAACTTGTTTTAATACACTCTGATTTCCTCTGAAAGCTGAATCCATCATTTCACTTCCTAAATTCATTCACAGTGCCTCAAGTCCTCCTGGATTGTGAATGTCTGTTTAATAAAAAATGCATCTGGGGGTTAGATAATTCTTCCCTCCATCCATCTCCTCCCACCCTCTCTCCCATTTAGAGACAGAATGAATTAGTCTTATTGAGACCAAATATTGTCAAAACAATCTCTTTAGTAGAAAATGACCCAGAAATACAGTACCACCTTATTTTTACTATGATTGTGGGTTTTGAATAAATAAATCGTGTTTTATGTGTGTGTGTTTACTGTCTACAATGAACTCAGTGATTGGAACAGTTATTTACCATAGTGTACATTTGATCTGTATCATCTAAGAACAGACCCTTCAGCCCACCTGTTCTGTGCTAACAACATAATGTTGTGCCACCCTTTTAACCTACACTAAGATTAATCAAAATGTTCCCTCCTCTATCATCCATTTGCTTATCTAATAGTTTCTTAAATGGTCCTAATGTTTGTGTCTAGAAGTTCTCTGCCTGGACCACATAACTGTCAGACAATTTCTCAGACCCACGTCGGTTAATCTCAATGTTACAATTCCTAAAGGAAAACACAAGTAAAATAAAGTCTTTAATAATTTCACTCAGATCTGCAAGGTGGCAGTATAGAAACTGGCCCTTCAGCCCATCTTTGCCCATGTTTAGCTGATATCCCTCTAAACTTTTCCCATCCATGTATCTATCCAAACATCTGTTAAATGTTGTCATTGTACCTGCCTCACCTATTTCTTCTGACAGCTCATTCTCTATACACACCACCCTCTGGGTGAGGAAGTTGCCCCTTGAGTTCCTATTAAATATCCCCTCTCATCTTATACCTTCCAGTTTTAGACCTGTGTACCTCTAGGTAAAAAGACAAAGTGAACCTTATCTATGCCCCTCAGTTTCTGACATTGCAAGGAATAAAGTCCAAGCCTTCCCAATCTTGCTCCATAACTCAGGCCCTTGAGTCCTAGCAATGCGCTCTGGTTCTGTCACATTTTGGTATAGAGGCTCCAGTACTCAGGATGGGAAGGCGCTTGTAGACTTGGCCTGCTCCACCACAGGGACAACCCTCCCCACTCTCAATATCTTCATTAGATTAGATTCAACTTTGTCATTGTGCTGAGTACAGATACAAAGCCAATGAAATACAGTTAGCATCTAACTAGAAATGCAAAGAATAGTGTTATTTACAAAATAACCGTGAATAAAAAGTAAGTGCTACAGCACACAAATATAAAAGTACTGAGACAGTACAATATGCCCTCAGGAAATGTGTTGTTTTGCAAAATAAGTTAATAGTGCAAATAAGATAATGAGGTAGTTTTCATGGACTGTTCTGAAATTTGATGAAGAAGCTGTTCTTAAAATGTTGAGTGCAGGTCTTCAGTCTCCTGTACCTCATCCAGGAAAGAGGTACAGGAGACTGAAGACCTGCACTCAACGTTTTAAGAACAGCTTCTTCATCAAATTTCCTGATGTGTTAGTGATAACGAACCTGGTTCTGATTCTGCACTTTTTTCAGCTCAACATCTTTCCTACAACAGGATGACTAAAACTGCAACCCAAGTGCAGCCTCACCAATATCTTGTTTAACTGCAACAACATGTCCCAGCTCCGGTGCTCACTGCCCTGACTGCTAAAGGCCAGTGTGCAGAAAGCTGCCTTCACCACCCAGTCTACCTGTAAAACTGATTTTGGGTGATGTTTAATATTTGTTAAATCTTCTCATTGACTCTGGATTAGGCTTGAGGGTTGCTCTGTCCCCACTGTTACTATTTTTATCCCTCTTCTAGAGGTTTGGAGAAGGTGATACCCCCTTCCTCCCACACCTGCTGCTTGAGGTAGGGGAGTGTTGTGGATGGAAGGGAAACCGCAGCTTCAAGAGTCTCAGAATTCACACCACCAACTTCAGGAACAATTACCCCTCAGCCATCAGGCTCTTGAACCAGTGGGGATAACTTCACTCACCCCAACACCGAATTGTTGTACAACCAATGGATGCACCTTCAAGGACTCTTCATATTATGTTCTTGATATTTATTGCTTATTTATTCATTATTATTATTTTGGGTCTTTTTTGTACTATAATTGCAATTTGTTATCTTTTGTACATGTGTTGTTTCTCCATATTGTGTGTGCTTTTCATTGATTCTATGGTGTTTCTTTGTATTTACTGTGAACCCCACAGGAAAATGAGTATCAGGGTTGTATATATGGTGACATGTATGTTATTGCTTTGAACAAGGTACCAAGTCACTGTGTGAGCAGGGAGGGAAATCCTGACCACCAGAAAGCAGCAGAAATTCGTGTCTCTTCCACCAACCTCTCCTGTTTTTAGTTCAATATAACAAATTGTCTTTACAAGAGTGTCTTGAAAAATCTTTGCCAAAAAAAAGCACAAACATGGCCTTGAGCCACATGAAACTATCGTAAGCAGTTGGAGCAGATTTACGCCATTTGGCCTGTTCAAGTATGTTCTGCCATTCCATCATGGCTGATTTATTTTCTCTCTCAACCCCATTCCCTGTAACCTTTGAGATGCACTGATTAATAAAGAACCCAACATTCTCCACCTTAAATATACACCATGGCTTGGCCTCCTCAGCTGTCTGTGGCAATGAATTCCACAGATTCACCACCCTCTGGCTAAAGAAGTTTTTCCTCATCTCTATCCTAAATTAAGATCCCTCTATTCTGAGTCTGTACCCTCTGGTCTTGGACTCACCCGCTATAGGAAACGTCCTCCCCACATCCACTTTATACAGACCTTTCAATGTTCGATAGGCTGCAATGAGATTCTGTTCTCTCTCCCCTCCCCCCTCCATTCTTCTGAACCTGCACAGTCCTATCAAACATTCCTTGTATGTTAACCCTTTCATTCCTGGGATCATTCTTGGTGAACCTCCTCTGGACCCTCTCCAATGCCAGCACATCTTTTCTTAGGTAAGGGTCCCAAAACTACTCTCAATACTCCGTGTGGTTTGACCAATGCCTTCCAAGGCCTCACCATTACATCCTTGTTTTTGCATTCTAATCCCCTTGAAATGCATGCTGACATTGCATTTACCTTTCTTCCCTCTGATCTTTATGTTTTCTCACCAGTTTGAAAATAATCCAGATTTGTATTCCTCCTACCAAAGAGCATGGCCATGTACTTCCCTACATTATATTCCATCTGCCACTTTCTCAACTTGTCCAAGTCCTGCTTCCTCTTTCTCAATGCTATCTACCCCTACACCTATTTTCATATTGTCCACAAAGCCCTCAATTCCTTCATCCAAATCATTGACATACGATGTGAAAAGAAGCAGTCTCTGCTGAGTACCACTAGTCACCAGCAGCTAACCAGAAAAAGCCCCATTTATTCCTCAAAACGAGAAAATCTGCAGACGCTGGACCAGACAGCATCTATGGGGAAAAAAGTACATTTAATGTTTCGGGCAAAAGCCCTTTAGCAGGACTGCCCTATTTCATTATGGCTGAGCCGTTTTCCTTCTCAGCCCCAATCTTCTGCTACCTCTCTGTATCCCTTCATGCCCTGACGTGGAAATTCTTACATCTGGACAGACTGTCTGGTTGTGGAACTTTATTTTGCATTATTTCATTATATTTTATTTTGCTTTATAAAATTCTGTCCATATTCAGAATGGAAAACTCCCAACTTGAACCCAAAGAAGAGAAAGTTTGCAGGAAGAAAGTGTTCTCTGGCTGAGGTGAGAGCTTTGTGAACAGCAGATGAGAACAAGAGATTCTGGTCAGGGGTTCAGGAAAGATCAGGCCAGATGATCAAAAGGGCGTTCAATGTACACTTATCAAAATATGTATATCATATACAACCTTGAGATTCTTCATCTTCCGGGCAGCCACGAAACAAAGTAGAGTCCAGATGCCAGCACCATCTAGGGTTTGACATTGATGAGGATTTAGTGAACTGTGGGCTGGTCAAGTGTAGATATGTGTGTGAATTGCTGCTGGTTGTATGATCTGATCCCAGTTATCAGTGGGTTAAAAAGCAAGAACCCCAGCTAGAATCGTTAGTTACTCTTGCAAAGTGTGAGACTCCTTTATCCACTCCTTGCCTGCGTGGAATGGTCAGTTTCTCCCACCTCTTTTGAGCAGAGGACTCCAGGCCAGACCCGAGTGAGGGATGCAGAGCAGGAGACTGCAGGACAAGCTCCACATCTGTTCTCCTCCAGCTATGTAAGCGGTGGAGTGTGGGAACAGATGGTTCAGAGTTACTGCAGTCCTTTACAATTGGCATGTTTGGCATTCCATTCAAACCATTTACTCACAACTACTGATGACTAAAGCATCAGTTTTTTTGAAATGAGACGTGGGAGTACAGGACCCGTCCATCTTGGGACGTGCTGAAGAGTTTTCCAGCTGATGCTCCTACCCCCAGTGGTGGGAAAACATTTCAAAGCAGCAATGAGAATAATGAACAGACAAGCTGCTGTTTCAGTCATCCAGGGGTTCGTGTAGCACAGCAACAGACCATTCAGCCCATCCACTCTGTGCTGACCAAGCACCCAGTTACACTCATCCAGCCGTGAATGACATACACAAGATGCTGGAGGAACTCAACAGGTCAGGCAGCATCTAGGGAGAGTAATAAGCAGCTGAAGTTTCAGGCCCAGACCCTTCACCAGACTCTCCTTCCTGATGGGGTTGCCATGTTCTGGTGAAGGGTCTCGGCCTGACACTTTGACTGTTTATTCCGCTCCATAGATGCTTCTGAGTTCCACCAGCATTTTGTGTGTGGTGCACTGGATTTCCAGCATCCACAGAATCTCGTGTTTGTGTTCATCCAATTCTACTGTATTTCCTTGTTTTCCTGTGAGTGCCCACAAGAAAATGACACTTGAAGGTAGTATATGGTGACATGTACCTACTTTGATAATAAATTTCCTTTGGGTTTATTCACCTTGTGTTTCCCAGATTTGACTGGACATTGGGAAGAAGCTGTTTTCAGTTGGCAGCACAGGTGTACTTCTGCCACCTCCTGAGTGAGCTGTTCAATGATCTATCCAAATCAGGGGTTCCCAACATTTTTTATGCCAATAACCACTACCATCAGCCAAGCGATGCAGGCACCCCAGGTTAGGACATCAAAGTCAATGGTCTGTGGACTGGGCTTGCCCTAGAGGGACGTCTCACATCTATGTGCTCATCCTAGTATGGGTGAGTCTGACAGAAAAGACTTTGTTTAATTTGGCATATTCAACGCAGACATTTAGGCTGAATGCCCTCTTCTGTGATATGCTTTTCTGTTACATTTAAGTGACCTGCTGATAAATTGTAACTTTTACATTGTGTGCTTGTTATGCACCATGTCGATGCGATCATGGTATGTGTTTGTTTATTTAGTAGTTATTTATTTCAAGATTCAGGTTGGTAACATGTGACTAATTAACATAATAACCTGTACGTCTCTGGAATGTGGGAGAAAAGCAGAGCATCCGGAAGAAACCCATACGGTCACGGGAGAAATTATAAACTGCTCCGTATGTCAGAGGAGTCTGGACAAGGAGATGGGAAAGAGACTACAGAACATCATGATTTAGATAGGGAAAGATAGCAGGAAGCTTGACTAAATCACTAATACTAGTATGAAGTGGTTTTGCTGAATGGCCTGCTTCTCTCTTCTATATCCAGTGTAATCCAGGGACCACATTCCAACTAACAAGACTTGGCCATGGGCACTAGCCTCCCTATTGTTGAGGACGTTTTCAAGAAGGCAGCATCCATCATGAAGGACCCTCATCACCCAGGACATGCCCTCTTCTCATTGCTACCATTGGGGGGAGGTACAGGAGCCTGAAGACACGTCTTTTTCCATCAGATTTCTGAATGGTCCATGAAGACTACCTCACTATTTCCCGGGGGGGGGGGAGTTCACCCTAGTTATTTATTTTTATATATTATTGTAATTTATAATGATTTTTATGCATTGCACTATACTGCTGCTGCAAAACAACAAATTTCTCGATATATGTGAGTGATAATAAACCTGATTCTGAAAGATTTGGAGTATGGGTTATCAATAACTTTAGGGACTTTAAGAGACATGAATGTGAGGAAAATGGAAGGGTAAGGACATTCTGAAGGCAGAGGGGATTAGTTGCGTTGTCCATTTGATTACTGATGTAATTGGTTCAGCACAACATTGTGGGCCGAAGGGCCTGTCCTGTACTGTTCTATGTCACATATACACAATGTTCCCTCTGTGTGGAACAACCATTGATCTGAGCAGGAAATTTTGCACGGCCTGAAAAGTGCAGCACTTTAAATGTTATTTTTTGTAATATACATACTATGAATATTTAAAATAAAATAGAAAAATCACACATTTTTGATTTTATTTATTAATTGAAGGGTATAATTAAATACAGTATAAAAAAGGAAATCATTTAAATTTGCTGTGCAGCAACAAAGGCTACCGTATGTGCGTGGGGGCATTTCAGTTACTGCGTGGCCGCACCCGCGCTGCCGAAGGGGAACGGTGCGTACGCACATGGGACCAGCTTAACTGGGCACATTGACTAAGGGCCCGTTTCTGTTTATGACTAATCCAGGGACTGCCTATACTTATCGGAGGCTTTCTGCCCCACCACTCTCTTCTTCACAATAATCGTTTTTACACTTTTCTGCAGAGAGAAAGATTGCAGTTTCCCTGGTCCTCTGAATGGCCTTGCTGGAAAGTTGGAAAGGTTTGCTCGTTTGTCCTGGACTCCGTCATCAGCGATGTTTCTCCATCTCTCTGCTCATCTTATCCTCATGGTTCAGTTCGCTGGCCCCCCTCCCTGGGGATGAAGAGCCCTTTCAGAAACTAACCCTGCTTTCTGAGATTACCACCAGGAGATGATAGACTAGTGCAGATCAAGGCTGATGGATAGCGATCAGCGTGACCTCACCGACTGGACTCAAGGGGCCGAAGATCCTCCCCCATTCCTGCAGAGAAACAAGGTACAGGTGTTGGCCACTGGGTTCTGCAACTCTCCCCATTCATTGAGAAGTGACAATCGTTCTAGCTGTGCAGGCCTGGTCCTTATAGTAGATCAGAAATGGTTCAAATTTTTACAAGGACTGGCTTCAGTTCCGCACGTGACTCGGTGGAGCTGGGTGTAGTGTGAGGCGGCAGCGTATTGTTTCTGACTGGATGGACCAGACCAGACTGTGGTAACCCGATAAATCGCCCCGCACGTTAATGTACAGAGCCCAACTATCCACTGGCAATCTCACCCAGACCTCTACAATGGAGCTGGTGGCGGGTTTCAGACACTGGAGGATGCCAGAGACGAGGTGGGAGGACGGGACACAGGGATGGAAGGGACAGGGCAGCGCGATACAGAGAGTACCGAGGACGGAACGGGGGTGGGGTAGGAGACAGGCGGATGAGATGGAAGAGGGGGTACAGGGGAAAGTGGTGGTTGGCACCTGTAGTTTCACTAGCGGAAGGTTCGCCTCCCGTGGCAGCCGAGACATCAGACGGCCTCCGTGAGAGTAGCGGTGAGGGAGCGCCACATCGTGGGACAAGAGCTGCTGAGGGAGCGCCACTAAGGGAAGAAATTTTTCTGAGGGTGCGGTCCTTCAGATGGGCAGAGCATTCGGATGGTGATTTCGCGTTCTCTGCTCTAGTTGAGGACAAGGGGCGGTTTGCCTTGGTACCATGTCGAAATTTTTATAGCGATCGTTTTGCAAACTGAAATTCAGCGATTCTATAGCAGGCGCGGGGCTCAGGAGTCCCGACTAAACTGAACAGGTGGAGTCTTTGGCACTGGACCCCTCTGCAGCTGCCGAGGCTCCGAGCTCAGGAGGGGTGGGGTGAGTTAGGGATGGTGGGGGGGGGGGAGGAGGGAGGCGGTGGCGGAATAGCGCTGGGAATCTCGGAGTTCGGAACTCGGGGAGAAAATCGTCCGAGGTTTGGATAAGAAAGAAACTTGCAGAAAGTTTTGAACAAGTTTCCGAAAGTTTCGAACGAGTTCGGAAAGAGTTGGGAAAAAGTTGTCCAAAGTTGAAGAAAAGTTGTGGGGAAGTTTCGGGCAGCGGCAGCGGGCCCTTTAACGGTGGGCGGGCCGGTGCCGAATAACGAGAGGAGGGTCTCAGATCGCCGTCCCGGGCCCGGACACATACTGTAAACGGACACTCTGACCTTGCCCGGCGCTGCGATGGTGCTGCGGAGCGGGCTGCTGGAGGTGCGGAGCCCCGAGCCCGAGCGCTGGCGGCGGCTCCTCGCTTCCCTGTCCGAGGAGTCGCTACGCCTGAGCCCGGCCGGAGGGGCGGGTAGCCCCGTGCTCAGCAACGGCGAGCCGGAGCCCGAACCGCCGGGCCCTGAGGCGGAGCCCGGCTCCGGCCGCAAGCGCACGGTGCGCATCGTGAAGCAGGAGTCGGGCGGCCTGGGCATTAGCATCAAGGGCGGCCGCGAGAACCACATGCCCATCCTCATCTCCAAGATTTTCCAGGGCCTCGCCGCCGAGCACAGCCGCCAGCTCTTCGTAGGCGACGCCATCCTGTCGGTGAACGGCACCGATCTGCGGGACGTCACCCATGACCAGGCCGTGCAGGCGCTGAAGAAAACAGGCAAGGAGGTGGTGTTGGAAGGTGAGGGGAGGTGAAGAGAGACCCCCGATGGTGAGGGGGATGAGACCCCAGAGGTACGGGGTGGGGTGTGGGGGGAATGTCCCGGGGGTGAACTGAGAGGCGAAGAGACCCCGGGGGTGGGAGATAACCCATGGATGGAGAGACCCAAGGGATGAGAGAATGAGAGAGACCCATAAGGCTGAGGGGTAGGGGAGACATAGGTGGGTGGAGGGACTCAGGAGGAGTGGATAGAATGGGGGTGGGGGGCTGGCAAGAGAAGCTGGTGCACTTGGGGTGGGGACCCAACGTTAGAAGGCTGTAGCTATCCTGGGGAACTGGCCCCGCGTGATGAGAAATAGGCGGAAAACTGGAGGAAGACACCATGGTGGGAGAAGCTGTGGGTGGGGGGGAGGGTCGCAGAACGTAGACCCTGGCAGGGGAAGCTGAGGCAAGTCTGGGGGAAGGCCCTGGGGTCAGGGGAGGTGAGACCCCAGTGAGGGGGGATGACCCCCCCAATTGAGAGGCTGGGAGGGGGAATGGGGGGAAGACAAGATGGAGAGAGGGAGGAGTCTTGGGGGGTGAGATGTGGGTCATGAGAGAAAGGGGGAGGGTAAGAGATCAGGTGGGGGTGAGGGAAGGGAGCAGTGTTGTGGGGAGATCCAGGTGATAGGAGACAGTGAGTTAGTTCCCTCCTGTCAGTGGTGGGAAGGGTGCGATGGGGAGTCTCTGGGTGGGAAGGGTGCGATGGGGAGTCTCTGGGTGGGAGGGGTATTTGGTGATATTCTGCCCCCCCCCCCCCAACCAGCACCCCAGAACAGAATGCCCTCATCGATTATTTTTATTCGTTCTGTTTAGTCAGCAGCTATGGGTAATCAACACTCTGGTCCAACAGTTGCTCACTCCGGTCCGGATGTGTGGTTCATTTCCTGATGTGGGGAGGGTCAATGAGGTGGAGTTGCTCTCCTGCCTGTCCTGTCCTTGTCCCTCACGGTGTGTGTGCCTGTGGACCGCGTTGGTCGCGTCCCCACTGCGCGTAGTTAGTGTTGGCCTGGTTTCAGGGAAGCACAAATGTGAACTGTTACGGATAATTGTGTGTCCCTGTGGCGGGGGGGGCGGGTGGCTACACCTGTGGCTGTCATTCACGGTAAAATAGAATGGTTTCACAATGATCTGTGGTTATGACAACGGGGTGGGTAGGCTCACGTTTGGAGAGCCTGTGGGTGGGGAGAATAGCCTGTGAAGGAAAAGCCATTTCGGCCCATCGAGTCTGTACTGACCATTAACTACTTGGTGTTGGCACTAAGACGTATATTAAAGTAGTAGCATAAAAGAGTGAAAAAGGAAAAGAAATGGCGAGGTTTTGTTCTTCTTTCAGAAGTAACAGAGGGCACAACTGAGCAGGAAATGCTGTCAAAGGGCATTTACAAGGCAAATTGTTTGTAGAGGTGCCTGGACTGCGAGGCCAGGCGGGAGGTGAGGGGTGAAGCAGATGCAGGGATGGTTGACAGGTGTTCAGACAGACACGTGCAGGAGTACACAGATCATGTACAAGCAAAGGGGACCAGGTTGTATTAGCAGGGTGGTCAGCACAGATACTGTGAGCTGAAGGATCCTTTCTAGTGCTGTACTGTTGTACGCAGTGAGGAAGGTAAATGGTCTTTTGATCTTTATCGTGATAGGACTGGAGGTTTAAAAGCTGTCGAGATTTATTGAGGAGCCTTGTTGAGCGCATACCTGAATGTAGTGTATATGGATTTCAGCAAGGCATTTGACAAGGTACCCCACGCAAGGCTTATTGAGAAAGTAAGGAGGCATGGGATCCAAGGGAACATTGCTTTGTGGACCCAGAACTGCTTGTCCACAGAAGGCAAAGAATAGTTGTGGACGGGTCATATTCTGCATGGAGGTCAGTGACCAGAGGTGTGCCTCGGGGATCTGTTCTGGGGCCCCTACTCTTTGTGATTTTTATAAATGACTTGGATGAGGAAGTGGAGGGATGGGTTAGTAAATTTGTTGATGACACAAAGATTAGGAGTGTTGTGGATGGTGTGGAGGGCTGTCAGGGGTTACAACGGGATATCGATAGGATGCAAAACTGGGCTGAGAAGTGGCAGATGGAGTTCAACCCAGATAAGTGTGAGGTGGTTCATTTTGGTAGGTCACATATGACAGAATATAGATTCTAGGCAGTGTGGAGGATCAGAGGGATCTTGGGGTCTGAGTCCATAGGACACTCAAAGCTGCTGCGCAGGTTGACTCTGTGGTTAAGAAAGCATATGGTGTATTGGCCTTCATTAATCATGGGATGAGTGTAAGAGCCCAGAGGTAATATTACAGCTATATAGGACACTGGTCAGACCCCACTTGGAGTACTGTGCTCAGTTCTGGTTGCCTCACTACAGGAAGATGTAGAAGCCATAGAAAGGGTGCAGAGGAGATTTATAAGGATGTTGCCTGGATTGGGGAGCATGCCTTATGAGAATAGGTTGAGTTAACCTAGCCTTTTTTCCTTGGAGCAACAGAGGATGAGAGGTGACCTGACTGAGGTATATAAGATGATGAGGCATTGATCGTGTGGATAGTCAGAGGCTTTTTCCCAGGGCTGAAATGGCTGCCACAAGAAGGCACAGTTTTAAGGTGCTTGGAAGTAGGTACAGAGGAGATGTCGGGGGTAAGTTATTTATGTAGAGAGTGGTGAGTGTGTGGAATGGGCTGCCGCGACAGTGGTGGAGGTGAATACGATGGGGTCTTTTAAGAGACTCCTGGACAGGTACATGGAGCTCAGAAAAATAGAGGGCTGTGGGTAACATTGGGTAATTTCTGAGATAAGGACATGTTTGGCACAGCTTTGTGGGCTGAAAGGCCTGTATTATGCTGTAGGTGTTCTATGTTACTTGGTCACCTTGTATAAAGCTGGCAATAGAGGCAGTCCAGAAGGGTTGTGTGTGAGCTGTCTGCACACTGGGCTTTAGAGAGCAGTGGAGATGTTGGTGGCCCCCCATTCCCTGTCCCTGGTGGCTGGCAAAGCTCCACGATTGGACCCTCAGTCTGTGTGAGGAAGGTTCCCCTGAGCAGTCAGATTTCCACCTCTCATCCCGGTCCCCCACCCCCGGAGGAAAAGTTTAACCCACTGGCCAGGGGTTGTGGAGAAACCTCAAGCAGAGATGAAGCTCCAGACAGGCTAGGCAGCCGAGGGGTTTGAATGAGTAAAGAGAGATGATTCCCTCTCCCGTGGCCATAGTTAGGATAGGTGAAAGGCTGGCAAAACTGGAATTTGATTGTAGAAGAGAGCAGGTGCTAGACATGACAAATTTGGGGTTACAGAATGGAATTGGCACAGGGAGCAGCATTGAAATGGCAACCTCTGGTTGTCATTGGGGCAGGGGTGGGTTTCTTTGACAACACACTTGGAATGTTGTGTTCAGTTCTGGTTGCCTCATTATACGAAGGATGTGGAAGCTTTAGAGAGGGTGCAGAGGAGATTGACCAGGATGCTGCCTGGATTAGAGAGGGTGCAGAGGAGATTGACCAGGATGCTGCCTGGATTAGAGAGGGTGCAGAGGAGATTGACCAGGATGCTGCCTGGATTAGAGAGGGTGCAGAGGAGATTCACTAGGATACTGCCTGGATTAGAGAGGGTGCAGAGGAGATTGACCAGGATGCTGCCCGGATTAGAGAGGGTGCAGAGGAGATTGACCAGGATGCTGCCCGGATTAGAGAGGGTGCAGAGGAAATTGACCAGGATGCTGCCTGGATTAGAGAGGGTGCAGAGGAGATTCACTAGGATACTGCCTGGATTAGAGAGGGTGCAGAGGAGATTGACCAGGATGCTGCCCGGATTAGAGAGGGTGCAGAGGAAATTGACCAGGATGCTGTCTGGATTAGAGAGGGTGCAGAGGAGATTGACCAGGATGCTGCCCGGATTAGAGAGGGTGCAGAGGAAATTGACCAGGATGCTGCCTGGATTAGAGAGGGTGCAGAGGAGATTTACCAGGATGCTGCCTGGATTAGAGAGGGTGCAGAGGAGATTGACCAGGATGCTTCCTGGATTAGAGAGGGTGCAGAGGAGATTGACCAGGATGCTGCCCGGATTAGAGAGGGTGCAGAGGAAATTGACCAGGATGCTGTCTGGATTAGAGAGGGTGCAGAGGAGATTGACCAGGATGCTGCCTGGATTAGAGAGGGTGCAGAGGAGATTCACTAGGATACTGCCTGGATTAGAGAGGGTGCAGAGGAGATTGACCAGGATGCTGCCCGGATTAGAGAGGGTGCAGAGGAGATTGACCAGGATGCTGCCCGGATTAGAGAGGGTGCAGAGGAAATTGACCAGGATGCTGTCTGGATTAGAGAGGGTGCAGAGGAGATTTACCAGGATGCTGCCTGGATTAGAGAACATGTTTGGTGAGGATATGTGAGTGAGCTCAGGATTTTTCCACTATCTATGCCACTGGATGCTGATTCTGACTGAAATACCTTCTCCACTCCTGTGCCAGCACCAGTGTCCAGAGAGAGGTACCAGCAAGAATGTGGAGGGATGGGATGGACCAGAGCTGTGACCAGTCCCAGAAATTAGCAGAAAACCTCGGGTGGGTGGGATGCGTCTGAACTGGTGATAGAAAGGTCAAGAACGTGGACCACCCTTGATCTGTATGGCCAGACAACCTGTGGAACAGGTCCACCTAAACCTGAGACAACCTCAACAGCTCTGTGAGGGGCCAGGACCGTGTGGCAACCTTCATCAGAATCTTCCCCAACACAATCGGAGCCTATGGGAGGGATGGCCTGGGGCTGAAAGGGTTAACGTAGCGCCAGGTACATGGGCTGAGTTCGTGTTCCCTTAGGTTTACGGGATCAATAGATGGATCCATCGGATGAAAATCCCACAGCACATCCTTGGACTATGCTGGTCATTGATGCAAAACTTTACATTTTACTGGATGTTTCGATGTACACGTGAGAAACAAAGCTAGTCTTCAATTGTTATGTGGGCAGTCCAAACATCCCTGAAGTATAGGATGCTGGTCTTCAATAGGACACTGGAGCAGGGAGCTTCCATTGCAGATGTATAGAACTTTGGAATCCGAATCATTTTTAATATCACTGGCATACATCATGAAATTTGTTGTTTTGTGGCAGCAGTACATTACAATATACAATAAGTAAACTGTAAAACTATAAATTACTATTTTTAAAAATATTAAACAAGTAGAACAAAAGGGCAAAAAAAATGTGTGGTACTGTTCCTGAGTTCATTGTCTGTTCAGAAATCTGATGGTGGAGGGGAAGAATCGGTTCCTGAAACATTGAGTGTGTGTTGTCAGGCTCCTGTACCACTTCCTTGATGGTAGCAATGAGAAGAGGGCATGTCCTGGGTGTTAGATGCCACCTTTTTGAGGTGTCCATGATGGAGCCGGCTGAATTTACAACTTCCTGCAGCTTTTTCCAATCCTGTGTCGTGGCCCCTCCATACCACACGGTGATGCAACCGATCAGAATGCTTTCCACAGTACGTCTGTGGAAATTTGCTCAAGTCTTTGGTGGTGACATACCAAATTGGTTGGGCTACAGCTGGGGTACTGTGCACAACTCTGGCCACTACGTCATTGGAAGGATGTGATCCCATTGCAGAGAATGTTCCCTGGGATATTGCCTCAGGCTATACTCAGGTTGGAGGAACAACACCTCATATACCGTCTGGGTAGTCTCCAGCCCCTTGGTATGAACATAGAATTCTCCAACTTCCAGTAATTCCCTCCCCCTCCCTTCCTCTATCCCTATTTCACTCTGCCCCCTCCCTCCAGCTGTCTATCACCTTCCTCATGGTTCCGCCTCCTTCTACTACCCATTGTGTTTTCCCCTATTCTCTCTTCACCTTTCCTGCCTATCACCTCCCTGCTTCCCCTCCCCCCACCCCTTTATCTTTCCCTTACTGGTTTTTCACCTGGAACCTACCAGCCTTCTCCTTCCCACCCTCTCCCCACCTTCTTTATAGGGCCTCTGCCCCTCCCTCTTCAGTCCTGACGAAGGGTTTTGCCCTGAAACGTTGACTGATCATTTCCACGGATGCTGCCCGACCTGCTGAGTTCCTCCAGCGTGTTGTGAGTGTTGCTTTGACCCCAGCATCTGCAGAGTATTTTGTGTTAGGGATCAGGGAAGCCTAGTTCAATTTCAAATTTAATTGTCATTCAACCATGCATGAATATCCATGAAAAGTGTTACCCTGGGGACTTTATTACTGTTATAGGCAACAGTCCCAACAGTTACACACAGCACAAGGCACAAGTAGCACATAAATGGCAGCAAGCACATACAAGATATTTGTAAAATATAGTCACATTCAAATATAAAGTCCAAGTCCCTGAGTCCACGAATGTCGCAGCAACCTGGGGTCGAACACAATACTGTACAACCTGTCGTCTGCTGAGCAAACACCAGGGGGCAGCACCAACTCCACCTCTCTTCTGGGTGGCTGTAAACAGACAGTACCACAGCATGAGGTCGAGCCCTCGTTGTGACTGAAGCCGTGTATCTTCCCCACCATTTGCCCCTGTTCTCCATCAGTAAATCAGTGAATTGGACAGTTGTCAGGGGATGTTAATGCTCTGGTCAGGACAAAGGAGATGTTACAGGTATAGGTAGCTGGGGTTAAGAGAGAATCCTTTGAGTATACATAGTGTTTGAGTACACGAGGTAAATTAAGAGGGCAAAAAGAGGTCAAGAGATACCTTTGCCAGATAAGGTAAAGGGATTTAATGTGTATGATTGAATTTTTTGAGGATGTGACTGAACACATTGATGAAGGTAGAGCAGTAGATGTAGTGTATATGGATTTCAGCAAGGCATTTGACAAGGTACCCCATGCAAGGCTTATTGAGAAAGTAAGGAGGCATGGGATCCAAGGGGACATTGCTTTGTGGATCCAGAACTGGCTTGCCCACAGAAGGCAAAGAGTGGTTGTAGACGGGTCATTTTCTGCATGGAGGCTGGTGCCTCAGGAATCTGTTCTGGGACCCCTACTCTTCGTGATTTTTTATAAATAACCTAGATGAGGAAGTGGAGGGATGGGTTAGTAAATTTGCTGATGACACAAAGGTTGAGGTGATGTGGATAGTGTGGAGGGCTGTCAGAGGAACATTGATAGGATGCAAAAGTGGGTTGAGAAGTGGCAGATGGAGTTCAACCCAGATAAGTGTGAGGTGGTTCATTTTGGTAGGTCAAATATGATGGCAGAATATAGTATTAATAGTAAGACTGCTGGCAGTGTGGAGAATCAGAGGGATCTTGGGGTCCGAGTCCATAGGACACTCAAAGCTGTTGCACAAGATGACTCTGTGGTTAAGAAAGCATATGGTGCATTGGCCTTCATTAATCGTGGAATTGAGTTTAAGAGCCAAGAGGTAATGTTACAGCTATATAGGACCCTGGTCAGACCCCACTTGGGAGTACTGTGCTCAGTTCTGGTCTCCTCACTACAGGAAGATGTGGAAGCCATAGAAAGGGTGCAGGGGAGATTTACAAGGATGTTGCCTGGATTGGGGAGTATGCCTTATGAGAATAGATTGAGCCTTTTCTCCTTGGAGCGATGGAGGGTGAGAGGTGAGGGGTGACCTGATAGAGATATCAGGTGTATAAGATGATGAGAGGCATTGATAGTGTGGATAGTCAGAGACTTTTTCCCCAGGGCTGAAATGGCTGGCATGAGAGGGCACAGTTTTAAGGTGCTTGGAAGTAGGTACAGAGGAGATGTCAGGGGTAAGTTTTTTACGCAGAGAGTGGTGAGTGCGTGGAATGGGCTGCTGGTGACAGTGGTGGAGGCGGATGCAATAGGGTCTTTTAAGACACTCCTGGATAGGTACGTGGAGCTTAGAGAAATAGAGGGCTATGGGTAACCCTAGGTAATTTCTATGGTAAGGACATCTTAGGCACAGCTTTGGGCCGAAGGGCCTGTATTGTGCTGTAGGTTTTCTATGTTTCTATGATGAAAATGTGTAACCAGGAACAGAATCTGTGGAATTCATTGCCACAGATGGTTATGGAAGCCAAGTCATTGGGGATATTTAAAATATTTAAAGCAGAGGTTGATTGGTTCTTGATTAATCAGGGTGTTAATGGTTGTGGGGAGAAGGCAGAAGAATGAGTTTGAGAGGGATAATAATTCAGCCATAATGGAACAACAGTACAGACATGTTGGGCCAAATGGCCTGATTCTGATCCTATGTCTCATGGTCTAATCGAGGAAAGGGTGGGAGGCTCACAGGTGATGTGGGGTAACTGTGGACGCTGGATAACTGTAAAAACTGCAAGTTTCACTGATCCAGTTCAGTTTAGAACTGTTTAAAAAACGACGATTATTTATGGTAACCCAAAACCCACTAGATTGTCATTAAAAGCCGCCTAATTCACAACTGACCATCGAGGAAGATCAGTCTTCTTTACCCACTCTGGGAGATGTACCTCCAGACCTCAGTATGGTCCCTTCACTCCGTCCCCCGAAATCCTCAGTGACCCTCTGTCCTAGGGCAGTTACGGATGGGGTCTGTCTGGCAGAGGGTGCCCTTGTCCTGGGAATGAAGGTAAGATGCTTCTCTGAGCTCTGCGGTGGGTGGGGAGGGGGAAAACACTGGCTACGGGGTGTGGATCTTGAGAAGAGAGAATTCACCTCCTGCTCAGCTTCAGAATATATGTCCTGTAATTCCATCGCGGGTCACTGTAATCCTCAGCCTAATTTTAGACCGGGTGCTGTGTTTGATGGTGGCTAGAAGCCAGCTGTTATTTGAGGGATCGACATTCCCTTGATTGGCCTGAGTTCTGGCAATAGTTGTAGACTATCCAGGCGTGATTCATGGTCAGGACTCAAGAACGGTGTTGCCCTTCACCTCGCTTTGCACACAGTTTACCTCCTGGCTTCAACCCCCACCCCCCCACCCCAACCCTGCTGGTCAAAAGTGGCCGTCACATTTGCGTGTGGGTGCATTAGGATGTACCTGGCTTGTGAAAGGTGCAAGTCTTTTCAAAAGCTTCAGTGTGCAAGTTGAGAGAGTGATGGGACACTCCCCACTTCCCTGGGTGAGTGTGGCGTAGGGAGTCCAACCTCAACCAGAACTGTCAGTCACCACCTTGTACACCCCCTCTGTCCACGACCAACTCAAACACCCCCCCCCCCGGCCCGTCACCAACCCAAACACCATCCTGTACACTCCCTCCGTCCACGACCAACCCAAACACCCCCTCTGGCCCATCACCCACCCAAACACCACCCTGTACACCCCCTCTGACCACGACCAACCCAAACATCCCCCCGGCCTATCACCACCCAAACACCACGCTGTACACCCTCTCTGTCCATGACCAACCTGAACACCCCCCCGGCCCATCACCCACCCAAACACCACCCTGTACACTCCCCCCCCCCCAAGCCTATCACCACCCAAACACCACCCTGTACACCCTCTCTGTCCATGACCAACCTGAACACCCCCCCGGCCCATCACCCACCCAAACACCACCCTGTACACTCCCCCCCCCAAGCCTATCACCACCCAAACACCACCCTGTACACTCCCCCCCCCCCCAAGCCTATCACCACCCAAACACCACCCTGTATACCCTCCTGTCCACAACCAACCAGAACACCCCCGGCCCATCGCCAACTTTGTTGGTCACCAACCTGAATGCCTGCTTTGCCTGTCACCCAACCCAAAACCTTGTCAAGCCAAACATCCACCTGAACATCACCCTATACACCCCTCTGTCCACATCCAACCTGAAGACCCCCCGGCCCATCACCTGAACCAAACAACCCTCTGGCCAGTCACGCACCCGAACACCACCCTGACACCCCCTCTGTCGGTCACCAACCCAAACACACCCCCCGGACCATCACCCAGTTGAACACCACCCTGTACACCCCCCACCCTGGCCCATCACCCACCCAAACACCACCCTGTACTCTGTCCATTTCCAGTGGCCGCAATGTGAAGTCATGAGACCACCACACAGTCATCAAGTTTACTGTCACCTGGCTGTACAAATATACAACCAAACGAAACAGTGTACCTCTGGATCGCAGTGCACCCACAAAACATATATCACACACAGCACATAAACCAAAATATTACCACAAATATAACTCAAAATGCATGTGAAGTGTGCAGTAGTGGTAACAGTCAGCAGCTCTCTGCCCTCCTGGCGTGGTATTCAATAGTCTCACAGCCTGAAGCCCCTCCCTTCCCACAATCTCTCTGCCAGCTAGGGTGAGGGCAGTGGGTGTTAAGGGGTACCAGTATCTGTAGGTTCCTCCCCCCACCCAACACCTTCCTGATACAGGTTTCCCCCGCCATCTTAAGGTAGAGTGTTCCTATGAAACGGTTTGTAAGCTGGAATGTCGTAAAGTGAAGAAGCAATTACCATTTATTTATATGGGAAAATTTTGTGAGCGTTCACAGACCCAAAAATAATCTACCAAATCATGCCAAATAACACATAAAACCTAAAATAACAGTAACATAGAGTAA
This sequence comes from Mobula hypostoma, assembly GCF_963921235.1. Taxonomy (NCBI): domain Eukaryota; kingdom Metazoa; phylum Chordata; class Chondrichthyes; order Myliobatiformes; family Myliobatidae; genus Mobula; species Mobula hypostoma. Next base: position 164,103,838 of record NC_086098.1, on the reverse strand, counting down.
AAGCAGGAATGATATGATAAATACACAGTTTATATAAAGTAGAAATACTTTTCTACAATCATTGCCGGCACTGTTCTCCATAGTGAAAATCTCACGCAAGCGCTCTCGGCAGAAACACTCTCTCCAGTAACCTTTAAGCTATGAAGCTGCCAAATCATACCAAATAACGCATAAAAATACACAGCCTATATAAAGTAGAAATAATGTATGTACAGTGTAGTATCACTTACCGGAATCGGGAAGACAGCTTGCCAAGCACACTGATGATGGAGTGTTAGACTGAGTCGTCGCAGGTTGGGTGGTGCAGTGGCTCCCACCCTCCGGGCCGCCGACCGATATTGATCCGCGAAGAATGCAGGGGTACAGCAGTAGCCGGGAGGCACCCAGCACATCTTTAAGAAAAAAAGCCGAAATAAACAAGCTAATTAATTAGATGCCGCCCAGCATGTAAATGTCGGCCCAGATCAGAGGCGATGCAATCGGCAATCACCTCTGATCTGGGCCGACATTTACGTGTCGGGCGGCACCTAATTAATTAGCTTGTTTATTTTCGCTTTTTTCTTAAAGATGTGCTGTGTGCCTCCCAGCTACCGCTGCATTCTCCACGAATCGGTATCTGTCCGTGGCCTGGGGGTTGGGGTGGTGGGACACTGGGGGGTCGTCTGTTTCCATCAGGGCAGGCAGCTCATCTTCTCCTATGTCTGCCTGCCTCGATGTCAAAGGTGAAGGTTCGTCGTCTGCTGTGGCTGATGTGGAAGGCTTGCTTGACTGCTAGGCCTCGCGCATTTTTCTATCATACAGTTCTTTGTAAGCACTCAAACCATCTTGCAAATATGCCCTAAACCAATGTACCCTTTCAAAATTGAAGTCGTACTTTATCATTGCAGTGAAAATCTCACGCAGTTGCTTCACGTTCAGTTCCTGGACGACTTCACTTTCGCTACTGAATTCGGTTTCGATTGTTATCCTTTCTTCTTCCAATTGCATCAGCTCTTCATCTGTCAGTTCTTGGTCATGGGATGCAAAAACCTCTTCAACATCATCTTCGTCAACTTCCACAAACCAAACTCACTTTGTCCTTACTTCGTTCACCTCAATCAAAATGCTTAATTATGTCTAGTTTTACGCTAAGTGTAACACCCTTATGAGCACTTTTAGGTTTTCCGATACCCTAGAACTCATCTTGCTCACGGCTGCTCACAGGCACGTGTTTAAGCAGTGCCGGCGTGAATGCAGTTCCGAATCCGGGGGAGAGCAGCTGCTCGGGGCGTGCGCCACCTTTCTTCATAACAGTGAAAACACCTTCTGTTAGCGAAAACAGGGAACTAATGTAGGTCTTCCATAACAGTGAGGTTTCGTAAAGCAAACGTTCGAAAAGCGGTGGAGACCTGTACAGCAATTAAAGATTAGTGTAGTTATTGAAACAGCAAAACATGCAGTGAAAGTGTCGTTTGTGTCAACAACCAACACAGCCCGAGGATGTGCTGGTGGAAACCTGCAAGTTTTGCCATGCTTCTGGTGCCAACATAGCATACCCACAACTTACTAACCCTAACCTTAATCCCAGCAAACCCGGACCATAGCCCTCCATACCCTCCCATCCATGTACCTATCCAAACTTCTCCCCAGTCCCATCGACCCACACCTGGACCATAGCCTCCATATCCCTCCCATCCATGTACCTATCCAAACTTCTCCCCAGTCCCATCGACCCACACCTGGACCATAGCCTCCATATCCCTCCCATCCATGTACCTATCCAAACTTCTCCCTAGTCCCATCGACCCACACCTGGACCATAGCCTCCATACCCTCCCATCCACGTACCTATCCAAACTTCCCTTAAATGTTGAAATCAAACCAGCATCCACCACTCCCGCTGGCATCTCGTTCCACACTCACAGTGAAGTTCCCTCTCAGGTTCCCCTTAAGCGTTTCAGCTTTCAACCTTATTCTGTGATCTCTCATTCTAGTCTCACCCAACCTGATAGGGTAAATGCCTGTCTGCATTTACCCTATCTATATCCTTCATAATCTTGTGTATCTTATCAAATCTCTCTTTATTCACTTTCGCTCCAGGGAATAAAGTTCTTACCTATTCCTTTCCCTATACCTCAGGTCTGCAAGTGCTGGCAACAGCCTTGTAAACTTTCACTGCACTCTTTCAGTCACACTTCAATCATAACCAGGTAGGTTTTCTAGCATGGTTCGGGAGGGTTTAAACTAATTTGCAAGGGGAATGGGACCCAGAGCGATAGAGCAGTGAAAGAAGTGCATGGAGTAAAGCCAGATCTAACATACAGAGAGGCTTTGAGGAAAGAGAAGCAGAATAAACGGTGTAAAGACAGTAAGGTAGAAGGGCTGAAATGTGTGTACCTCAATGCAAGAAGCATCAGGAACAAAGGTGATGAACTGAGAGCTTGGATACATACATGGAATTATGATGTAGTGGCTATTACAGAGACTTGGCTGACACCAGGGCAGGAATGGATTCTCAATATTCCTGGATTTCAGTACTTTAAAAGGGATGGCGGGGGGGAAGGGGAGGAGGGGTGGCATTACTGGTCAGGGATACTATTACAGCTACAGAAAGGGTGGGTAATGTAGCAGGATCCTCTTTTAAGTCAGTATGGGTGGAAGTCAGGAACAGGAAGGGAGCAGTTACTCTATTGGGAGTATTCTATAGGCCCCCTGGTAGCAGCAGAGATACAGAGGAGCAGATTAGGAGGCAGATTTTGGAAAGGTGCAAAAATAACAGGGTTGTTATCATGGGTGACTTTAACTTCCCTAATATTGATTGGCACCTGATTAGTTCCAAGGGTTTAGATGGGGCAGAGTTTGTTAAGTGTGTCCAGGACGGATTCCTGTCACAGTATGTGGACAGACCGACCAGGGGGAATGCCATACTAGATCTAGTACTAGGTAATGAACTGGGTCAGGTCACAGATCTCTCAGTGGGTGAGCATCTGGGGGACAGTGACCACCGCTCCCTGGCCTTTAGCATTATCATGGAAAAGGATAGAATCAGAGAGGACAGGAAAATTTTTAATTGGGGAAGGACAAATTATGAGGCTATAAGGCTAGAACTTGCGGGTGTGAATTGGGATGATGTTTTTGCAAGGAAATGTACCATGGACATGTGGTCGACGTTTAGAGATCTCCTGCAGGATGTTAGGGATAAATTTGTCCCAGTGAGGAAGATAAAGAATGGTAGGGTGAATGAACCATGGGTGACAAGTGAGATGGAAAATCTAGTCAGGTGGAAAATCTAGTCAGGTGGAAGAATGCAGCATACATGAGGTTTAGGAAGCAAGGATCAGATGGGTCTATTGAGGAATATAGGGAAGCAAGAAAGGAGCTTAAGAAGGGGCTGAGAAGAGCAAGAAGGGGGCATGAGAAGGCTTTGGTGAGTAGGGTAAAGGAAAACCCCAAGGCATTCTTCAATTATGTGAAGAAAAAAAGGATGACAGGAGTGAAGGTAGGACTGATTAGAGATAAAGGTGGGAAGATGTGCCTGGAGGCTGTGGAAGTGAGCGAGGTCTTCAATGAATACTTCTCTTCGGTATTCACCAATGAGAGGATGGTGAGGACAATATGAGTGAGGTTGATGTTCTAGAGCATGTTGATATTAAGGGAGAGGAGGTGTTGGAGTTGTTAAAATACATTAGGATGGATAAGTCCCCAGGGCCTGACGGAATATTCCCCAGGCTGCTCCATGAGGCGAGGGAAGAGATTGCTGAGCCTCTGGCCAGGATCTTTATGTCCTCATTGTCCACGGGAATGGTACCGGAGGATTGGAGGGAGGCGAATGTTGTCCCCTTGTTCAAAAAAGGTAGTAGGGATAGTCCGGGTAATTATAGACCAGTGAGCCTTACGTCTGTGGTGGGAAAGCTGTTGGAAAAGATTCTTAGAGATAGGGTCTATGGGCATTTAGAGAACCATGGTCTGATCAGGGATAGTCAGCATGGCTTTGTGAAGGGCAGATCATAGAAACATAGAAACATAGAAAATAGGTGCAGGAGTAGGCCATTCGACCCTTCGAGCCTGCACCGCCATTTATTATGTTCATGGCTGATCATCCAACTCAGAACCCAGCCTTCCCTCCATACCCCCTGACCCCTGTAGCCACAAGGGCCATATCTAACTTCCTTTTAAACATAGCTAATGAACTGGCCTCAACAGTTTGCTGTGGCAGAGAATTCCACAGATTCACCACTCTCTGTGTGAAGAAGTTTTATCTAACCTCGGTCCTAAAAGGCTTCCCCTCTATCCTCAAACTGTGACCCCTCGTTCTAGACCTCCCCAACATCGGGAACAATCTTCCCGCATCTAGCCTGTCCAATCCCTTTAGGATCTTATACGTTTCAATCAGATCCCCCCTCAATCTTCTAAATTCCAACGAGTACAAGCCCAGTTCATCCAGTCTTTCTTCATATGAAAGACCTGCCATCCCAGGAATCAATCTGGTGAACCTTCTTTGTACTCCCTCTATGGCAAAGATGTCTTTCCTCAGATTAGGGGACCAAAACTGCACACAATACTCCAGGTGTGGTCTCACCAAGGCCTTGTACAACTGCAGTAGTACCTCCCTGCTCCTGTACTCGAATCCTCTCGCTATAAATGCCAGCATACCGTTCGCCTTTTTCACCGCCTGCTGTACCTGCATGCCCACTTTCAATGACTGGTGTATAATGACACCCAGGTCTCGTTGCACCTCCCCTTTTCCTAATCGGCCACCATTCAGATAATAATCTGTTTTCCTATTTTTGCCACCAAAGTGGATAACTTCACATTTATCCACATTAAATTGCATCTGCCATGAGTTTGCCCACTCACCCAACCTATCCAAGTCACCCTGCATCCTCTTAGCATCCTCCTCACTGCTAACACTGCCACCCAGCTTTGTGTCATCCGCAAACTTGGAGATGCTGCATTTAATTCCCTCATCCAAGTCATTAATATATATTGTAAATAACTGGGGTCCCAGCACTGAGCCTTGCGGTACCCCACTAGTCACCGCCTGCCATTCTGAAAAGGTCCCATTTATTCCTACTCTTTGCTTCCTGTCTGCTAACCAATTCTCCACCCACACCAATACCTTACCCCCAATACCGTGTGCTTTAAGTTTGCACACTAATCTCCTGTGTGGGACCTTGTCAAAAGCCTTTTGAAAATCCAAATATACCACATCCACTGGTTCTCCCCTATCCACTCTACTAGTTACATCCTCAAAAAATTTTATGAGATTCGTCAGACATGATTTTCCTTTCACAAATCCATGCTGACTTTGTCCGATCATTTCACCGCTTTCCAAATGTGCTGTTATCACATCCTTGATAACTGACTCCAGCAGTTTCCCCACCACTGACGTTAGGCTAACCGGCCTATAATTCCCCGGTTTCTCTCTCCCTCCTTTTTTAAAAAGTGGGGTTACATTAGCCACCCTCCAATCCTCAGGAACTAGTCCAGAATCTAACGAGTTTTGAAAAATTATCACTAATGCATCCACTATTTCTTGGGCCACTTCCTTAAGCACTCTGGGATGCAGACCATCTGGCCCTGGGGATTTATCTGCCTTCAATCCCTTCAATTTACCTAACACCACTTCCCTACTAACATGTATTTCGCTCAGTTCCTCCATCTCACTGGACCCTCTGTCCCTTACTATTTCTGGAAGATTATTTATGTCCTCCTTAGTGAAGACAGAACCAAAGTAATTATTCAATTGGTCTGCCATGTCCTTGCTCCCCATAATCAATTCACCTGTTTCTGTTTGCAGGGGACCTACATTTGTCTTTATCAGTCTTTTCCTTTTTACATATCTATAAAAGCTTTTACAGTCCGTTTTTATGTTCTCTGCCAGTTTTCTCTCATAATCTTTTTTCCCCTTCCTAATTAAGCCCTTTGTCCTCCTCTGCTGAACTCTGAATTTCTCCCAGTCCTCAGGTGAGCCACTTTCTCTGGCTAATTTGTATGCTACTTCTTTGGAATTGATACTATCCCTAATTTCTCTTGTCAGCCACGGGTGCACTACCTTCCTTGATTTATTCTTTTGCCAAACTGGGATGAACAATTGTTGTAGTTCATCCATGCAACCTTTAAATGCCTGCCATTGCATATCCACCGTCAATCCTTGAAGTGTCATTTGCCAGTCTATCTTAGCTAATTCACGTCTCATACCTTCAAAGTTACCCCTCTTTAAGTTCAGAACCTTTGTTTCTGAATTAACTGCGTCACTCTCCATGTTAATGAAGAATTCCACCATATTATGGTCACTCTTACCCAAGGGGCCTCTCACGACAAGATCGCTAATTAACCCTTCCTCATTGCTCAAAACCCAGTCCAGAATAGCCTGCTCGCTAGTCGGTTCCTCGACATGTTGGTTCAAAAAACCATCCCGCATACATTCCAAGAAATCCTCTTCCTCATGTTTAACAAGCCTCATAGAGTTCTTTGAGGAGGTGACCAGGTATATAGATGAGGGTAGTGCAGTGGATATGAGCTATATGGATTTTAGTAAGGCATTTGTCAAGGTTCCACACGGTAGGCTTATTCAGAAAGTCAGAAGGCATGGGACCCAGGGAAGTTTGGCCAGGTGGATTCAGAATTGGCTTGCCTGCAGAAGGCAGAGGATCGTGGTGGAGGGGGTACATTCAGTTTGGAGGGTTGTGACTAGTGGTGTCCCACAAGGATCTGTTTTGGGACCTCTACTTTTTGTGATTTTTATTAACGACCCGGATGTGGGGTAGAAGGGTGGGTTGGCAAGTTTGCAGATGACACAAAGGTTGGTGGTGTTGTAGATAGTGTAGAGGATTGTCAAGATTGCAGAGAGACATTGATAGGATGCAGAAGTGGGCTGAGAAGTGGCAGATAGAGTTCAACCCGGAGAAGTGTGAGGTGGTACACTTTGGAAGGACAAACTCCAAGGCAGAGTACAAAGTAAATGGCAGGATACTTGGTAGTGTGGAGGAGCAGAGGGATCTGAGGGTACACGTCCACAGGTCCCTGAAAGTTGCCTCACAGGTGGATAGGGTAGTTAAGAAAGCTTATGGGGTGTTAGCTTTCATAAGTCGAGGGATAGAGTTTAAGAGTTGCGATGTAATGATGCAGCTCTATAAAACTCTGGTTAGGCCACACTTGGAGTACTGTGTCCAGTTCTGGTCGCCTCACTATAGGAAGGATGTGGAAGCATTGGAAAGGGTACAGAGGAGATTTACCAGGATGCTGCCTGGTTTAGAGAGTATGCATTATGATCAGAGATTAAGGGAGCTAGGGCTTTACTCTTTGGAGAGAAGGAGGATGAGAGGAGACATGATAGAGGTATGCAAGATATTAAGAGGAATAGATAGAGTGGATAGCCAGCGCCTCTTCCCCAGAGCACCACTGCTCAATACAAAAGGACATGGCTTTAAGGTAAGGGGTGGGAAGTTCAAGGGGGATATTAGAGGAAGGTTTTTTACTCAGAGTGGTTGGTGCGTGGAATGCACTGCCTGAGTTGGTGGTGGAGGCAGATACACTAGTGAAGTTTCAGAGACTACTAGACAGATATATGGAGGAATTTAAGGTGGGGGCTTATATGGGAGGCAGGGTTTGAGGGTCAGCACAACATTGTGGGCCGAAGGGCCTGTACTGTGCTGTGCTATTCTACGTTCTATGTTCATATTGCTTTCTTTCCTCCCACCTGGTGTTCTCTGGGGATTGTAACAAAAGAGGATCATGCCTGGATTAGTCCACTATCACCAAAGAATCCTTTCTGTTGGTTCTGGTCATTCAGGGGAAGATGGCCTGACACTCTCTTGCTGAAGATGGCCATTGCTTGGCGCTTGTGTTGTTGCCTGCCAGTGGATAGAGGTTGTTTAAGTGATGCTGTGTGATGGAGGCTCACTTCACTTGCAAATGAGATGAGGTGAGAATGATGCTGAGCATCTGGTAGTCACCAGTGACCACCCCACCCCTGACCCTGAAATGGGGGGAAGGTCACTGCTGAAGCAGCTGAAGAGGGGAAGGTCTAGAGACTTGGCAGATGGCAAAAGAGGGGGAGTTGTTGATGGTGAGGAGTTTGTCTTCAGACACAACAATTTTGACTAGACTGTAAAGTGGTGATTGAACTTAACACTGCCAAAGTGGGTGGAGTTAGGTTTTGGGTTGACTGATGGGATGAGATACCATCAGGATACCTGTGGAACCTCGGGAGGTCACACCCTCCGCGTACCACAGGGCTCTAGGACAGCTTCTATCTCGCTGTTATCAGAATGTCTTGTGTGGACCTCTTCTACAGTGAGATAGACACTTGGCCTCACAATCTTCTTCATTATGATCTTGCACTTTATTCTCTAGTTTTTACACTTTATTCTGCCTTGTGATTGTTTTAGCCTGTTGTAGCTCAGTGCACTGCGTAATGCTCTGATCCGTAAGAATGGGATACAAGGCAAACTCTTCACTGTAACTCAGTACATAGATAGATAGATATACTTTATTAATCCCGAGGGAAATTTGGTTTCGTTACAGCTGCACCAACTAAGAATAGAGCGTAGATATGCTATCTATCTATCTATAAGCCTCAGGAGAGATGAAGGCTACCGGAATAAACCCAGACAGCAAATCCGGAGCGGAGGTGGAGCCCCAACGCAGCTGGACGTTATTGAACATCCTTCTGGCAGCTCCTGCAGCGGAGCTGGTGTCAAACGTATTGCTTCGTGAGCTTTCCTTTGGACTGCACTTGTGAGGGTGAGAGGGGGATCTTGATGACTGGGTATCTCAGGATCTCCACACCTTCCGGCCCGGTTTGTTGATTGTTTGATGGATTGATTTTCCATTGTCGTTTGAGACAGATGGATGCTATCATCATCATCAGAGTATAGGAGCAGAGAGGTTAGGTGCTACTCTATAAATCATAAGGCCATTGAGTTAGTTCCACTTAACAGCACAGTTGGTGATGGCTGCCGGTACTTTGCTAGTGCTGTAGAGCAGTGGTCCCCAACCACCGGGCCGAAAAGTGTGTGCTACCGGGCCACGAGGAGACAATATGATTTGGCGATATGAGTCAGCTGCACCTTTCCTCATTCCCTGTCATGCCCACTGTTGAACGCACGTGAGGTCATTACTCGCGCGTCATCCATGTCAGCGTGGGAAGAAGATCAACTTCCCATTCTGACATGTCTATCCACGGCCTCCTCTACTGTAAAGATGAAGCCACACTCAGGTTGGAGGAACAACACCTTATATTCCGTCTGGGTAGCCTCCAACCAGATGGCATGAACATTGACTTCTCTAACTTCCGCTAATGCCCTACCTCCCCCTCGTACTTATATACACACATTCTTTCTCTCACTCTCCTTTTTTCTCCCTCTGTCCCTCTGACTATACCCCTTGCCCATCCTCTGGGCTCCCCCCCCCCCCACTTTCCTTCTCCCTGGGCCTCCTGTCCCATGATCCTCTCGTATCCCTTTTGCCAATCACCCGTCCAGCTCTCGGCTCCATCCCTCCCCCTCCTGTCTTCTCCTATCATTTTGGATCTCCCCCTCCCCCTCTGTTGTGATGGAAATGAGACAGATTCTTTGGGTCTCAAAGGCAAGGGTTCTGGACACACAGTTTTAACAATAAGGAGTTTATTTACAAGGGGAGAAGAGCTTGGGGACAACACAAGTGGCTACAGTATTCACACAAACGCGCTTAGAACAGACGAGCATGGGAAAAGTCAGGTCGGCAGTACAATACACGGAAAAACGGTGTGGGGATAGAGTGCAGGTACATATACAAGCAAGGAAAAAGTAACTACGATACCTGCGCCCCCCCCTTGACTATGGGCAGGCATGGCTCTCTGCTACAGGGATAACAATAAACGCTCCCAAAATCCTATTCAATGCACAGCTCACCACGTGTCTCCAGCACTGCTCTGTGCAGTCTTCAGCCTGGAGTGAAGCAGGGTGGTCCCTCGAGGATGGCAAAAAAGAGAGAGAGCCAGGCACATGTAGCACCCTTTATAGGTCGGGGGCCAGAGGGTCCGGTCCAGGTGATTCACCGGGGGGCCAATGGCTTGGTGCTAGACGGGTTAATCCAATTAAGATGGCCGATGGTTAAGTGTGCATTGATTAGTTGGGAGGGGTGAAATGTTGACTGGCACGTGGTGTGCCTTACGTGACAGGCACGGCTCTCTGGATACAGCCTGAACGTCGACTGAACCTCTTCCTGGAGATGCTGCTTGGCCTGCTGCGTTCACCAGCATTTTGTGTGTGTTGCTTGAAATTCCAGTTTCTGCAGATTTCCTTGTGTTTGCGGGCTGAAAAGTATGTTTGACATAACATCTCTGCCAGCATTCTGAATCAAAGTCAAGGCTGAATATCCTGAGATAGCCATGAAAGCACTGAAAACGCTGCTTCCATTTCCAACGTTGTATCTCTGTGAAGTGGACTTTTCTGCAATGAATGCAACGAAAACTAAATTGCGGAATAGAATGGACATAAGGAACCCCCTTCGAGTATCGCTGTCTCCCATCACCCCTCGATGGCACCGTCTCGTTGCAGGGAAACAAGCCCAGGGCTCCCACTGATTGAGTGATATTGGTGTGTTGCAATGATTTTATATGTTCATGCGGGGAAAATATGTGCTGTGTGTTTAATATCCAAACGTTACTTAAAATGTTATGATGCTATTGACTTGTAAGTGACTTATAATTGACTTATCACTATATTAATGCGAGGAAAATATACGCTGTGTTTAATATTAAATTCGTTAGATAAACCCTTTTAGAAACGAAATTGAGTGTATTAGCCACTTATAAGTGACTCATAGTTGACTTACCACCTACATTTCAGTCGTGATAAACAACAACCCCCCCCCCCCCCCAGGGTTGCCAACTGTCCCGTATTAGCTGGGACATCCCGTATATTGGGCTAAATTGTTTTGCCCCATACGGGACCGCCCTTGTCCCGTATTTCCCCCGCTAAGGTAGAGCGTTCCTATGAAACCTTTCGTGCCGAAATGGCGTAAAGCGCAGAAGCAATTACCATTAATTTTATATGGGAAAAATTCTTGAGCGTTTCCAGACCCAAAAAATAACCTACCAAATAACACATAAAACCTAAAATAACACTAACATATAGTAAAAGCAAGAATGATATGATAAATACACAGCCTATATAAAGTAGAAATAATGTATGTACAGTGTAGTTTCACGAGTGTAGAATTGCCAAAAACGATTTGTAGAAAAAAAATCGGCACGTACACACATGCAAGGCTTCATGGTCATGGTAGTCTTTCTCGGGGTAAACACAAGTGTCCCATATTTGACTGCTACTCTTGTCCCTTATTTGGGAGTGAAAAAGTTGGCAACCCTACTTGAAAACCCCCGTACCCGCCCCCCCCCCGTCAGCTGGTCCGCAAGAATATTGTCAATATTAAACAGGTCCGTGGTGCAAAAAAGGTTGGGGACCCCTGTTGTAGAGGATGAACTGGCACATCTGTGCAAAGGAGAGCACCACCCCTGTTGCCACACTCTTCTGAACAGGTGCCGTTTTTAGACAGAAATTGACTGGTTGGGTAGAGATACTAACTAATTGGTAATCTTGGGGATGTTCAAATTCCAGATTTACTTAATTGATCAATCACAGTATCATCGTTATCTTTCTTTATTTAGAGATGCCGCGTGGAACAGACCCTTTCGGGCTCTGAGCTGCACCATCCAGCAACCCCAATTTGATCCCAGTCGAATCACGGGACAACCTACAATGACCATTTAACGTGCCAACCAGTGTGTCTTTGGACTGTGGGAGGAAACCAGAGCACCCGGAGGAAACCCGCGCAGTCAGGGGAGAGTGTACACTCTCCTTACGGGCAGTAGTGGGAGTTGACCCATGGTGGCTGTTACTGTAAAGTGTTGTGCTCATATGACATGGGCGTTCATGGTCTTCTGGCTGTCTTTAATCAGATCGTGGCCTTTGGGGAAGACCCCCTTCACATAGTTGTTGGTAGTCTTTTCTCTTTCCATGACTGTGAATGTTTTTGGCAAATTTTTCTACAGCAGTGGTTTGCCTTTGCCACCTTCTGGGCAGCGTCTTTACAAGATGAGTGAACCCAGCCATTGTCAACACTCTTCAGAGATTGTCTGGTGTCAGTGGTCGCATAACCAGGACTTGTGATATGTACCAGCTGCTCATTCAACCATCCACCACCTGCTCCGGTGGCTTCACGTGACCCTGATCTAGGTGCTACACCTTGCCCAAGGGTGACCTGCAGGCTAGCGGAAGGAAGGAGCAGCTTACATCTCCTTTAGTAGAGACGTATCTCTACCCCACCATCCTACTATGATAATACATAGCCAATAATACAATAGCCGATTTGCATCGCCTCTGATCCAGGCTGACATTTACGTGCCGGGCAGCACCTGATCAATTAGCTTGTTTATTTCGGCTTTTTTCTTAAAGATGTGCTGGGTGCGTTCCGGCCACCGCTGTACCGCTGCATTCTTCAGGGCCCAGAGGTTTGGGACCACTGAATTATAAATCACTTATAAGTCAATAGCATCATAACATTTTAAGTAACGTTTGGATATTAAATACACAGTGCATATTTCCCTCGTATGAACATATAAAATCATTACAACACACCAATATCGCTGAATCAGTGGGAGCCCTGGGCTTGTTTCCCTGCAACAAGACGGTCCCATCGAGGGATGACGGAAGACAGCGATACTCGAACGGGGTTCCTCATGTCCAGTCTATTCCGTAGTTTAGTTTTCGTTGCATTCATTGCAGAAAACTCCGCTTCGCAGAAATATGTTGGAAATGGAAGCAACATTTTCAGTGCTTTCGTGGCTATCTCAGGATATTCAGCCTTGACTTTGATCCAGAATGCCGGCAGAGATGTTATGTCAAACATACTTTTCAGCCCGTCGTCATTTGCAAGCTCGAGGAGTTTATCTTTCTCCCACGCTGACATGGATGATTCACCGGGGACATTCACAAATGGGTCCTTTGCGCATCTGGGGTCATTTGCATCTTGGGTCACTGATGACCTCGTGTGTGTTAAAGTTCAACAGTGGGCGTGACAGGAAATGAGGAAAGGTGCAGCTGACTCATATCGTTTCATATCGCCAAATCATATCATTTCCTCGCGGTCTGGTAGCACATGTTTTGCGGCCCGGTATTGGTCCTCGGCCCGCTGGTTGGGGACCACTGTAATAAAGTATAGCCGCTGTCTTGCCTTCATTATAAATACATTGATATGTTGGGACCAGGTTAGATCCTCAGAGATCTTGACACCCAGGAACTTGAAGCTGCTCACTCTGTCCACTTCTAATTCCTCTAAGGATTGGTATGTGTTCCTTCGTCTTACCCTTCCTGAAGTCCACAATCAGCTCTTTCATCTTACTGACGTTGAGTGCCAGGTTGTTGCTGCAGCACCATTTCACAAGTTGGCATATCTCACTCTTGTACGCCCTCGTCACCATCTGAGATTCTACCAACAATGGTTGTATTGCCAGCAAATTTATCGATGGTATTTGAGCTATGCCTAGCCACACAGAGTAGAGCAGTGGGCTAAGCACACAGCCCTGAGGTGTGTCAGTGTTGATCGTCAGTGAGGAGGAGATGTTATCACCAATCTGCACAGACTGGTCTCTGGTTAGGAAGTTGAGGATCCAATTGCAGAGGGAGGTACAGAGGCCCAGGTTCTGCAACTTCTCAATCAGGATTGTGGGAATGATGGTATTAAATGCTGAACTATAGTCAATGAACAGCATCCTGACGTAGACGTTTGTGTTGTCTAGGTGGTCTAAAGCTGTGTGGAGAGCCATTGAAATTGCGTGTGCTGTTGACCTATTGTGGCGATAGACAAATTGCAATGGGTCCAGGTCCTTGCTGAGGCAGGAGTTCAGTCTAGTCATGACCAACCTCTCAAAGCGTTTCATCACTGTCGATGTGAGTGCTACCGGGCGATAGTCATTAAGGCAGCTCACATTATTCTTCATAGGCACTGGTATAATTGTTGCCTTTTTGAAGCAAGTGGGGACTTCTGCCCGTAACAGTGAGAGGTTGAAAATGTCCTTGAACATTCCCACTAGTTGGTTGACACAGCTTGTTACTTCCGCGAAGAACTCTGTCAGGCAAGATTTCCCTTCACAGAAACCATGCTGACGTTGACTTATTTTATTATTAGTTTCCAAGTACCCCAAAGCCTCATCCTTAATAATAGACTCCAACACTTTCCCAACCACTGAGGTTAGGCTAACTGACGTATAAATTCTTTTGCCTTCCTCCCTTCTTAAAGAGTGGCGTGACATTTGTGATTTTCCAGTCCTCTGGGACCGTGCCAGAATCAGTCCTTCCTTACAGTCATGTTACACTCGTCATCTACTCGTAAACCTGCTGGCTCATTCTCAGCTCTATCGTACTGGTTCCCATCACTCTGCCGTATTAGTTTAACCCTTACATACTGTTCATATTCTGTACCTTCACAGTATGGTCCGGGTCAGTTTTGACCCAGCCCAAGAATCTCCTCATAACAAGTGCCTATACCAAACTTTGAACCACAGATCTATTTAGAATGTATAAATAGCCTATCTGACATTAATAAATGGGTGATTAATCCTTAATTAATGTTTCAGAGATCTAAAATCAATTTCAATAGATACGGGTCAAATTTGACCCAGAACAGCCTCAATGTACATTAATCCTTAATTAATGTTTCAGAGATCTAAAATCCATTTCAATAGATATGGGTCAAATTTGACCCGGAACAACCTCAATGTACAAAAATTTGTAGCACCTGTACAAAAGTATAAAATTCTAAAATATTTTCATTTTTGCATGTGAGGGCGTTTCGATTTTTATGTTACTGCGGAGGCTAATTAAAATGGCGTGTTTGTTATGTTAATCTGGGGAATGCGGCTTTGTTGTGTTAAACGCTGAGAAAGTTTGCGTTAGCAGTTTGTTTATGCTGTAGAGTGTGATAAGAGAGTGCTATCAACCAATAGGGATAGTTGTTATGGTTTTGGTGTATTTGAAGATACTGTATGCGCGGGGTTTTAGGACAGAAGGCGGGAAAGCGAGACAGAGGATGGACGAGGTGCTGTGAGTCTGCTAGCGGGGCCGGACCCCGAGGAGGGCGTTCGGCAAGGAGACGGAGACGGACTCGTGTGGAGCGTCTGGTCGACCACCATTGTTGGTCCCAGGCGGCTGGTCGAGGTGGTCCGAGGGGGTCACAGGGTGAAGAAGAAGGTCCTTGAGCTCCAACGGTTTTTGTGCACGAAGAGATTGAACTTTGATAAGTGTGGCCCCTTTTATTTTCCTTTTATATTTTATTCTCTCTTAATTATATAGTTCCAGTAATATCTATAAACTGTATATCATTTAATTGCATCTGGTGTGTTGTCTGTTATTTGGGCGGGGTGGGGTACCTCACACAGCATCCACACAAACGAATTACCCAGTTTGCCAGGGCCGAGGCTGTTTCCCTAGACAACAGCGAGCCGAGCGACCCTGAGGGTGGCCGGCGGTGGGGCGGCTACATGCGCATTTTGTGTCACTTTAGGAAAAGTCTTCGAATTTTGGCTTTAAAATGGCATCTAAGATGTTTTTACTGCTGTCAGATGTCAAAAAGGGTCAAATTTGACCCGAACAGTATGTAAGGGTTAAACCACTCCCAACAGTTCTAGTAAACCTGCCTGCAAGAATATTGCCCCCCTCAGATTCAAGGGCAACCCCTCCCTTTTGTACAGGTCCCACCTGCCCCAGAAGAGGTCCCAATCACCCAGAAATCTGAATCCCTGCTCCCTAATCCAATTCTTCAGACACACATTTATCTACCACCTCATTCTATTCCTATCCTCACTGTCATGTGGCACAGACAGCAATACAGAGATTACTACCCTTGAGGTCCTGCTTCTCAGCTTCCTTCCTAACTCCCTGTATTCTGCTTTCAGGACCTCCTCCCTTTTTCTATCCATGTCGTTGGTACCAATATGTAGCACGACTTCTGGCTGCTCACCTTCCCATTTCAGGACATTGTGGACGTGATCAGAAACAACATGGACCCTGGCATTTGGGAGACAGACTGCCATCTGTGTTTCCTTTTTGCATCCACAGAATCGCCTATCTGTCCTCCTGACTGTAGAGTCCCCTATTACTGCTGCCCTCCTCTTCCGTTCCCTACCCTTCTGAGCCACAGGGTGAGAGGCACAGCCCCTGTTGCTTCCCCCAGGTAGGTCATCCCCCCAAAAGTACTCAAAATGGAGTATTTATTATTGAGGGGATTGGCCACAGGGATACTCTCCACTATCTGGTGTTCTCCCTTCCCTCTCCTGATAGTCACCCGTAGCCTTGGGGTGACTAGCTCCCGTCTGTCACTGTTTCAGTTTCCCTGACAAGCTGAAGGTCATTGAGTTGCAGCTCCAGTTCCTTGAGTCAGTCTCTAAGTCGGAACTCTGTCGTTGCTCCTTCGCGTGCACCTTCACTGAGGGAGCTGTTTGAGTTTTGTGGTGTTCGGATCACACACAAAATGCTGCAGGAACTCTTGCAGGTCAGGAGGAGAATAAACGATGGATGTTTTGGACACCCTTCATTAAGACAGCATTGAGGATACTGAAACGTTACTGCTACAAGATCAGACTAATTCCTTCCTGCTCTCGATCTCCACTTTTCTCAATCTGTCTCTTCCATAAACATCTCTGGCTTTTATCTGACTTTCTGCTGAAAGTGCCGAGGACCAGCAGACTAAACAAGCCTTGTCAGTGATTCATCACAGGCTGTCGGCCACCAAATCCAGTTACTCACTTTGCCCCTGTTCCTGCCCAATAGTTCTGGGGAACTGGAGCAGCAGGTAAGCCCCTGGTCACAGTTACTGACACATTTCTCCTCTTCTGCCAGTGAAGTACCTGAAAGAGGTGTCATCGTACTTCAAGAACGCATCACCAGGGTCGGTGCTGGGCTGGGACCCCTCCTCCAATCCCACGAATGGTTCAGGCTCCCCGCCCCCCCCAGGATCGCAGCCTGGAGACCCGGAGCAGGAGCAGACCATCCCCCTGAGAATGTGTTACATCCGAAAGAAAACCCAACCGCCCGATCTGGAGAGCAGGTACCCGTGGTGAGGAGTGATGGGGGCAGGGAGAGGGGCAACTGAGGAGGGCAGGAGGACAGAGTGGTGAGGGTTGGACAGGGAGGAAGGGGTGTGGAGCATGGGGGATGTTGGAGAAAGGTAATGAGGACGAGGGCAGGGGTGGGAGTAGGGAAGAGGAGCTGATGGGGCAAAGGACAGGGAGGAGTGTGGCTGATGGGGCAAAGGGCAGGGTGGAGTGGGGCTGATGGGGGCAAAGGGCAGGGAGGAGTGCGGCTGATCGGGCAAAGGACAGGATGGAGTGTGGCTGATGGGGGCAAAGGGCAGGGAGGAGTGCGGCTGATGGGGCAAATGGCAGGGAGGAGTGCAGCTGATGGGGGCAAAGGGCAGGGAGGAGTGTGGCTGATGGGGCAAAGGGCAGGATGGAGTGTGGCTGATGGGGGCAAAGGGAAGGATGGAGTGTGGCTGATGGGGGCAAAGGGCAGGATGGAGTGTGGCTGATGGGGCAAAGGGCAGGATGGAGTGTGGCTGATGGGGGCAAAGGGCAGGGAGGAGTGGGACTGATGGGGCAAAGGGCAGGATGGAGTGTGGCTGATGGGGGCAAAGGGCAAGGAGGAGTGGGACTGATGGGGCAAAGGGCAGGGAGGAGTGTGGCTGATGGGGCAAAGGGCAGGATGGAGTGGCTGATGGGGGCAAAGGGCAGGGAGGAGTGGGGCTGATGGAGCAAAGGGCAGGATGGAGTGCGGCTGATGGCAAAGGGCAGGGAGGAGTGTGGCTGATGGGGCAAATGGCAGGGAGGAGTGCAGCTGATGGGGGCAAAGGGCAGGGAGGAGTGTGGCTGATGGGGCAAAGGGCAGGATGGAGTGTGGCTGATGGGGGCAAAGGGCAGGATGGAGTGTGGCTGATGGGGGCAAAGGGCAGGATGGAGTGTGGCTGATGGGGCAAAGGGCAGGATGGAGTGTGGCTGATGGGGGCAAAGGGCAGGGAGGAGTGGGGCTGATGGGGCAAAGGGCAGGATGGAGTGTGGCTGATGGGGGCAAAGGGCAGGGAGGAGTGGGACTGATGGGGCAAAGGGCAGGGAGGAGTGTGGCTGATGGGGCAAAGGGCAGGATGGAGTGTGGCTGATGGGGGCAAAGGGCAGGGAGGAGTGGGGCTGATGGAGCAAAGGGCAGGATGGAGTGCGGCTGATGGCAAAGGGCAGGGAGGAGTGGGGCTGATGGGGCAAAGGGCGGGGAGGAGGGGAGCTGATGGGGCAAAGGGCAGGGTGGAGTGGGGCTGATGAGGGCAAAGGGAAGTGAGGAGTGGGGCTGATGGGGGCAAAGAGTGGGTAGGAGAGGGGCTGATGGGGGCAAAGGGTGGTAGGAGAGGGGCAGATGGGGCAAAGGGCGGGTAGGAGAGGGGTTGATGGGGGCAAAGGGCAGGTAGGAGAGGGGCTGATGGGGGCAAAGGGCAGGGAGGAGGGGGGCTGATGGGGCAAAGGGCGGGGAGGAGGAGAGATGGGGCAAAGGGCAGAGTGGAGTGGGGCTGATGGGGGCACAGGGCAGGGAGGAGTGGGGCTGATGGGGGCAAAGGGTGGGTAGGAGAGGGGCTGATGGGGCAAAGGGTGGGTAGGAGAGGGGCTGATTGGGGCAAAGGGCGGGGAGGAGGGGAGATGATGGGGCAAAGGGCAGGGTGGAGTGGGGCTGATGGGGGCAAAGGGCAGGGAGGAGGGGAGATGATGGGGCAAAGGGCAGGGTGGAGTAGGAATGATGGGGGCAAAGGGCAGGTAGGAGAGGGGCAGATGGGGCAAAGGGCGGGTAGGAGAGGGGTTGATGGGGGCAAAGGGCAGGTAGGAGAAGGGTTGATGGGAGCAAAGGGCAGGGAGGAGGGGAGATGATGGGGCAAAGGGCAGGGTGGAGTTGGGCTGATGGGGGCAAAGGGCGGGGAGGAGGGGAGATGATGGGGCAAAGGGCAGGGTGGAGTGGGGCGCTGATGGGAGCAAAGGGCAGGTAGGAGAGGGGCAGATGGGGCAAAGGGCGGGTAGGAGAGGGGTTGATGGGGGCAAAGGGCAGGTAGGAGAGGGGTTGATGGGGGCAAAGGGCAGGTAGGAGAGGGGTTGATGGGGGCAAAGGGCAGGTAGGAGGGGGGCTGATGGGGCAAAGGGCGGGGAGGAGGGGAGATGATGGGGCAAAGGGCAGGGTGGAGTGGGGCTGATTGGGGCAAAGGGCGGGGAGGAGGGGAGATGATGGGGCAAAGGGCAGGGTGGAGTGGGGCTGATGGGGGCAAAGGGTGGGTAGGAGAGGGGCTGATGGGGGCAAAGGGCAGGTAGGAGAGGGGTTGATGGGGCAAAGGGCAGGTAGGAGAGGGGTTGATGGGGCAAAGGGCAGGTAGGAGAGGGGCTGATGGGGGCAAAGGGCAGGGAGGAGGGTGGCTGATAGGGCAAAGGGTGGGGAGGAGGGGAGATGATGGGGCAAAGGGCAGGGTGGAGTGGGGCTGATGGGGGCAAAGGGCAGGGAGGAGTGGGGCTGATGGGGGCAAAGGGCGGGTAGGAGAGGGGCTGATGGGGGCAAAGGGTGAGTAGGGGAGGGGCTGATTGGGGCAAAGGGTGGGGAGGAGAGGGGCTGATGGGGGCAAAGGGCAGGTAGGAGAGGGGTTGATGGGGGCAAAGGGCAGGTAGGAGAGGGGTTGATGGGGGCAAAGGGCAGGTAGGAGAGGGGCTGATGGGGGCAAAGGGCAGGGAGGAGGGTGGCTGATGGGGCAAAGGGCGGGGAGGAGGGGAGATGATGGGGCAAAGGGCAGGGTGGAGTGGGGCTGATGGGGGCAAAGGGCAGGGAGGAGTGGGGCTGATGGGGGCAAAGGGCGGGTAGGAGAGGGGCTGATGGGGGCAAAGGGTGAGTAGGAGAGGGGCTGATTGGGGCAAAGGGTGGGGAGGAGGAGAGATGGGGCAAAGGGTAGGGTGGAGTGGGGCTGATGGGGGCAAACGGTGGGTAGGAAAGGGGCTGATGGGGGCAAAGGATGGGTAGGAGAGGGGCTGATGGGGGCAAAGGGCAGGGAGGAGGGGGCTGATTGGGGCAAAGGGCAGGGAGGAGGGGAGATGATGGGGCAAAGGGCAGGGTGGAGTGGGGCTGATGGGGGCAAAGGGCGGGGAGGAGGGGAGATGATGGGGCAAAGGGCAGGGTGGAGTGGGGTTGATGGGGGCAAAGGGCAGGTAGGAGAGGGGCAGATGGGGCAAAGGGCGGGTAGGAGAGGGGTTGATGGGGGCAAAGGGTGGGTAGGAGAGGGGCTGATGGGGGCAAAGGGCAGGGAGGAGGGGGCTGATTGGGGCAAAGGGCGGGGAGGAGGGGAGATGATGGGGCAAAGGGCAGGGTGGAGTGGGGCTGATGGGGCAAAGGGCAGGGTGGAGTGGGGCTGATGGGGGCAAAGGGCAGGTAGGAGAGGGGCAGATGGGGCAAAGGGCGGGTAGGAGAGGGGTTGATGGGGGCAAAGGGCAGGTAGGAGAAGGGTTGATGGGGCAAAGGGCAGGTAGGAGAGGGGTTGATGGGGGCAAAGGGCAGGTAGGAGAGGGGTTGATGGGGGCAAAGGGCAGGTAGGAGAGGGGCTGATGGGGGCAAAGGGCAGGGAGGAGGGGGGCTGATGGGGCAAAGGGCGGGGAGGAGGGGAGATGATGGGGCAAAGGGCGGGGTGGAGTGGGGCTGATTGGGGCAAAGTGGGGGAGGAGGGGAGATGATGGGGCAAAGGGCAGGGTGGAGTGGGGCTGATGGGGGCAAAGGGTGGGTAGGAGAGGGGCTGATGGGGGCAAAGGGTGGGTAGGAGAGGGGCTGATGGGGGCAAAGGGCAGGGAGGTGGGGGGCTGATTGGGGCAAAGGGCGGGGAGGAGGGGGGCTTATTGGGGCAAAGGGCAGGGTGGAGTGGGGCTGATGGGGCAAAGGGCAGGGTGGAGTGGGGCTGATGGGGGCAAAGGGCAGGGAGGAGTGGGGCTGATGGGGGCAAAGGGCGGGTAGGAGAGGGGCTGATGGGGGCAAAGGGTGGGTAGGAGAGGGGCTGATTGGGGCAAAGGGCAGGGAGGAGGGGAGATGGGGCAAAGGGCAGGGTGGAGTGGGGCTGATGGGGGCAAAGGGTGGGTAGGAGAGGGGCTGATGGGGGCAAAGGGCAGGTAGGAGAGGGGTTGATGGGGGCAAAGGGCAGGTAGGAGAGGGGTTGATGGGGCAAAGGGCAGGTAGGAGAGGGGCTGATGGGAGCAAAGGGCAGGGAGGAGGGGGGCTGATGGGGCAAAGGGCGGGGAGGAGGGGAGATGATGGGGCAAAGGGCAGGGTGGAGTTGGGCTGATGGGGGCAAACGGCGGGGAGGAGGGGAGATGATGGGGCAAAGGGCAGGGTGGAGTGGGGCGCTGATGGGAGCAAAGGGCAGGTAGGAGAGGGGCAGATGGGGCAAAGGGCGGGTAGGAGAGGGGTTGATGGGGGCAAAGGGCAGGTAGGAGAGGGGTTGATGGGGGCAAAGGGCAGGTAGGAGAGGGGTTGATGGGGGCAAAGGGCAGGTAGGAGAGGGGCTGATGGGGGCAAAGGGCAGGGAGGAGGGGGGCTGATGGGGCAAAGGGCGGGGAGGAGGGGAGATGATGGGGCAAAGGGCAGGGTGGAGTGGGGCTGATTGGGGCAAAGGGCGGGGAGGAGGGGAGATGATGGGGCAAAGGGCAGGGTGGAGTGGGGCTGATGGGGGCAAAGGGTGGGTAGGAGAGGGGCTGATGGGGGCAAAGGGCAGGTAGGAGAGGGGTTGATGTGGCAAAGGGCAGGTAGGAGAGGGGTTGATGGGGGCAAAGGGCAGGTAGGAGAGGGGCTGATGGGGGCAAAGGGCAGGGAGGAGGGTGGCTGATGGGGCAAAGGGCGGGGTGGAGGGGAGATGATGGGGCAAAGGGCAGGGTGGAGTGGGGCTGATGGGGGCAAAGGGCAGGGAGGAGTGGGGCTGATGGGGCAAAGGGCGGGTAGGAGAGGGGCTGATGGGGGCAAAGGGTGAGTAGGAGAGGGGCTGATTGGGGCAAAGGGTGGGGAGGAGAGGGGCTGATGGGGGCAAAGGGCAGGTAGGAGAGGGGTTGATGGGGGCAAAGGGCAGGTAGGAGAGGGGTTGATGGGGGCAAAGGGCAGGTAGGAGAGGGGCTGATGGGGGCAAAGGGCAGGGAGGAGGGTGGCTGATGGGGCAAAGGGCGGGGAGGAGGTGAGATGATGGGGCAAAGGGCAGGGTGGAGTGGGGCTGATGGGGGCAAAGGGCAGGGAGGAGTGGGGCTGATGGGGGCAAAGGGCGGGTAGGAGAGGGGCTGATGGGGGCAAAGGGTGAGTAGGAGAGGGGCTGATTGGGGCAAAGGGTGGGGAGGAGGAGAGATGGGGCAAAGGGTAGGGTGGAGTGGGGCTGATGGGGGCAAACGGTGGGTAGGAAAGGGGCTGATGGGGGCAAAGGATGGGTAGGAGAGGGGCTGATGGGGGCAAAGGGCAGGGAGGAGGGGGCTGATTGGGGCAAAGGGCGGGGAGGAGGGGAGATGATGGGGCAAAGGGCAGGGTGGAGTGGGGCTGATGGGGGCAAAGGGCGGGGAGGAGGGGAGATGATGGGGCAAAGGGCAGGGTGGAGTGGGGCTGATGGGGGCAAAGGGCAGGTAGGAGAGGGGCAGATGGGGCAAAGGGCGGGTAGGAGAGGGGTTGATGGGGGCAAAGGGTGGGTAGGAGAGGGGCTGATGGGGGCAAAGGGCAGGGAGGAGGGGGCTGATTGGGGCAAAGGGTGGGGAGGAGGGGAGATGATGGGGCAAAGGGCAGGGTGGAGTGGGGCTGATGGGGGCAAAGGGCGGGGAGGAGGGGAGATGATGGGGCAAAGGGCAGGGTGGAGTGGGGCTGATGGGGGCAAAGGGCAGGTAGGAGAGGGGCAGATGGGGCAAAGGGTGGGTAGGAGAGGGGTTGATGGGGGCAAAGGGCAGGTAGGAGAAGGGTTGATGGGGCAAAGGGCAGGTAGGAGAGGGGTTGATGGGGGCAAAGGGCAGGTAGGAGAGGGGTTGATGGGGGCAAAGGGCAGGTAGGAGAGGGGCTGATGGGGGCAAAGGGCAGGGAGGAGGGGGGCTGATGGGGCAAAGGGCGGGGAGGAGGGGAGATGATGGGGCAAAGGGCGGGGTGGAGTGGGGCTGATTGGGGCAAAGGGGGGGAGGAGGGGAGATGATGGGGCAAAGGGCAGGGTGGAGTGGGGCTGATGGGGGCAAAGGGTGGGTAGGAGAGGGGCTGATGGGGCAAAGGGTGGGTAGGAGAGGGGCTGATGGGGGCAAAGGGCAGGGAGGAGGGGGGCTGATTGGGGCAAAGGGCGGGGAGGAGGGGGCCTTATTGGGGCAAAGGGCAGGGTGGAGTGGGGCTGATGGGGCAAAGGGCAGGGTGGAGTGGGGCTGATGGGGGCAAAGGGCAGGGAGGAGTGGGGCTGATGGGGGCAAAGGGCGGGTAGGAGAGGGGCTGATGGGGGCAAAGGGTGGGTAGGAGAGGGGCTGATTGGGGCAAAGGGCAGGGAGGAGGGGAGATGGGGCAAAGGGCAGGGTGGAGTGGGGCTGATGGGGGCAAAGGGTGGGTAGGAGAGGGGCTGATGGGGGCAAAGGGCAGGTAGGAGAGGGGTTGATGGGGGCAAAGGGCAGGTAGGAGAGGGGTTGATGGGGCAAAGGGCAGGTAGGAGAGGGGCTGATGGGAGCAAAGGGCAGGGAGGAGGGGGGCTGATGGGGCAAAGGGCGGGGAGGAGGGGAGATGATGGGGCAAAGGGCAGGGTGGAGTGGGGCTGATGGGGGCAAAGGGCAGGGAGGAGTGGGGCTGATGGGGGCAAAGGGCGGGTAGGAGAGGGGCTGATGGGGCAAAGGGTGAGTAGGAGAGGGGCTGATTGGGGCAAAGGGCGGGGAGGAGGGGAGATGGGGCAAAGGGTAGGGTGGAGTGGGGCTGATGGGGGCAAAGGGTGGGTAGGAGAGGGGCTGATGGGGGCAAAGGGTGGGTAGGAGAGGGGCTGATGGGGGCAAAGGGCAGGGAGGAGGGGGGCTGATTGGGGCAAAGGGCGGGGAGGGGAGATAATGGGGCAAAGGGCAGGGTGGAGTGGGGCTGATGGGGGCAAAGGGCAGGGAGGAGTGGGGCTGATGGGGGCAAAGGGCAGGTAGGAGAGGGGTTGATGGGGGCAAAGGGCAGGTAGGAGAGGGGTTGATGGGGGCAAAGGGCAGGTAGGAGAGGGGCTGATGGGGGCAAAGGGCAGGTAGGAGAGGGGCTGATGGGGGCAAAGGGCAGGGAGGAGGGGGGCTGATGGGGCAAAGGGCGGGGAGGAGGGGAGATGATGGGGCAAAGGGCAGGGTGGAGTGGGGCTGATGGGGGCAAAGGGCAGGGAGGAGGGGGCTGATGGGGGCAAAGGGCAGGGAGGAGGGGGCTGATTGGGGCAAAGGGCGGGTACGAGAGTTGTTGCCGAAATGCTGCGTGTGGGGGAAGGGAAAGGTCTATAGATCAGTACACAGATCAGTACCTAATGTTGGTGTCCTAGAAAAAAAAGATTCTACAGTAGTGCAGTGAGAATTAGCTGGGAGTTACCTTAAGTGAGGACGTACAGGAGCATGCAAAGCCCCACTCAACGTTACAGGAACAAATTCTTTCCATCTGCCACGGACTTCTGAATGGACCCTAGATCCCTGAACCTCACCCTAACCTCACTATCCCTCTTTTACACTGTTTATGTTTTGTAACTTGTCATTTTCACACCTCGCACTGTACTGCTGCCACACGATAACACGTTTCAGTGATAAACCTGATTCTGACTCCCCACAATGGATTTGTGTCATTTGGGGATTTGCATTTCTTGTAGTCTCAATTCTTTTGGGTTTCTGATTTATGGACTCCCACAAGCAGTGCATCAAAAGGACCCACCTCTGATCAGATCCGGTCACCTGTTCTCTCCTCACATCCCTGCAATCCTCCGATGTCTCGGCTCGGCACCACCCATTGTAAAACACCACTGATCCCTGGTTTCGTTCCCCGACCGCCCGTACGAGTGGGAAAAGTCACTTTGACTTACTCTGCACCTTATAACTCAACTCCTCTTAACCCCAGTCTGACGAGAGCTGGCATCAGGCCCAGAACCATCAAACACTCTTCATATGACAAGCTGTTCAATCCTGGAATAATTTTTGTGAACCTCCTTTGAAACCTCTGCAGTTTCACCACATCCTTTCTGAACTGCTCACAATACTTCAAGTGAGGCCTCATAAGTTAATGGAGCAGAATTAGGCCATTCAGCCCATCGACTCTGCTCCACCATTCCATCATGGCTGATTCTGGATCCCACCCCCATACACCTGCCTTCTTGCCATATCCTTTGATGCCCTGACCATTCAGGAAACTATCAAATTCTGCTTTAAATATATGCAGAATTGGACTTGGCCTCCACTGCAGTCTGTGCAGAGCATCCCACATACTTACTACTCTCTAGCTAAAAAAAATGCCTCCTCACCTCTGTTCTAAGAGGTCACCCCTCAGTTTTGAGACTGTGCCCTGTAGTTCTGGATACCCCCACTATAGAAAACGTAGCTTCACAGTGCTTTATAAAGTCTCACCATTACGTCGCTGCTTTTATATTCTAGTTCTCTTGAAATGAATGCTAACATTGCATTTGCCTTCCTCACCACAGACTCAATGTGCAAATTAATCGTTAGAGAATCCTGCACAAGGACTCTCAAATCCCTTTATGCCTCAGATTTTTGTGTTTTCTCCCCATTTAGAAAATGGTCAACCCTTTTAACTCTTCTACCAACGTGCATGATCATACACTTCCTGACTCTGTATTCCATCTGCAGATTCTTTGTCCTATCTGTCTAAGTCCTCTACAGACTCTCTACTTCCTCAAAATCCCCGTTCCTCCGCATATCTTTGTATCGTTCACCAACTTTACAACAAAGCCGTCAATTCCATCATCCAAATCACTGACATATAATGTAAAAAGAACACCACTAGTCACAGCAGCCAACCAGAAAAGGCTCCCTTTATTCCCACTCATTACCTCCTGCCAATCAGCCACTGCTTCATAAATGCTGGAATCTCCCCTGTAATACCATGGGCTCACAGCTTGTTAAGCAGCCTCATGTGTGGCACCTTGTCAAAGGCCTTCTGAACATCCAAGTACACAACATCAACCAATTCTCCTTTGTCTCTTGCCTGTTATTTCTTCAAAGAATTCCAACAGATATATCAAGAAAGATTTTCCTTTAAGAAAACCATACTGACTATCATGTGCCTCCTAGTACCCTGAAATCGCATCCTTAACAATCAACTCCAGCATCTTCCCACCACTGAGGTCACATTAACTGGCCTATAATTTTCTTTCTTCTCCCTCTGCCCCTTCCTGAAGAGTGGAGAGACATATGCAATTTTCCAGGTCTTCCAGAAAGTTTTGGGCTGTGACCCTTCATCGGGACTGCCAGAAAAAGATGGGCAAGTGGAGTAAGACCAAGAGAAGAAGCAGCTTCAGAGAGAGTGAAGAAGAGATTGACCAGGATGCTACCTGGATTAGAGAGGGTGCAGAGGAGATTGACCAGGGTGCTGCCTGGATTAGAGAGGGTGGGGAGGAGATTGACCAGGATGCTGCCTGGATTAGAGAGGGTGCAGAGGAGATTGACCAGGATGCTGCCTGGATTAGAGAGGGTGCGGAGGAGATTAACCAGGGTACTGCCTGGATTAGAGAGGATAGGGAGAAGATTGGCCAGGCTGCTGCCTGGATTAGAGAGGGTGGGGAGGAGATTGACCAGGACGCTGCCTGGATTAGAGAGGGTGCAGAGGAGATTGACCAGGCTGCTGCCTGGATTAGAGAGGGTGTTGAGGAGATTGACCAGGCTGCTGTCTGGATTAGAGAGGGTGCAGAGGAGATTGACCAGGATGCTGTCTGGATTAGAGAGGGTGCAGAGGAGATTGACCAGGCTGCTGTCTGGATTAGAGAGGGTGCAGAGGAGATTGACCAGGATGCTGTCTGGATTAGAGAGGGTGCAGAGGAGATTGACCAGTCTGCTGTCTGGATTAGAGAGGGTGCAGAGGAGATTGACCACGATGCTGCCTGGATTAGAGAGGGTGCAGAGGAGATTGACCAGGATGCTGCCTGTATTAGAGAGGGCGTGGAGGAGATTTACCACTGTACTGCATGGATTAGAGAGGGTGCAGAGGAGATTTACCAGGATGCTGCCTGAATGAGAGACAGCGTGGAGGAGATTGACCAGGATGCTGCCTGGATTAGAGAGGGTGCAGAGGAGATTGACCAGGGTGCTGCCTGGATTAGAGAGGGTGCAGAGGAGATTGACCAGGATGCTGCCTGGATTAGAGAGGGCGTAGAGGAGGTTTACCAGTGTATTGCATGGATTAGAGAGGGTGCAGAGGAGATTTACCAGGATGGTGCCAGGATGAGAGGCAGCGTGGAGGAGATTTGCCAGGGTGCTGCCTAGATTAGAGAGGATGCAGAGGAGATTGACCAGGATGCTGCCTGGATTAGAGAGGGTGCAGAGGAGATTGACCAGGGTGCTGCATGGATTAGAGAGGGTGCAGAGGAGATTGACCAGGGTGCTGCATGGATTAGAGAGGGTGGGGAGGGGATTGACCAGGATGCTTCCTGGATTAGAGAGGGTGCAGAGGAGATTGACCAGGACGCTGCCTGGATTAGAGAGGGTGCAGAGGAGATTTACCAGGGTGCTGCCTGGATTAGAGCGGGTGCAGAAGAGATTGACCAGGCTGCTACCTGGATTAGAGAGGGTGCAGAGGAGATTGACCAGGGTGCTGCCTGGATTAGAGAGGGTGGGGAGGAGATTGACCAGGGTGCTGTCTGGATTAGAGAGGATGGGGAGGAGATTGACCAGGATGCTTCCTGGATTAGAGAAGGTGCGGAGGAGATTGACCAGGATGCTGCCTGGATTAGAGAGAGTGCAGACGAGATTGACCTGGATGCTGCCTGGATTAGAGAGGGTGCAGAGGAGATTGACCAGGCTGCTACCTGGATTAGAGAGGGTGCAGAGGAGATTGACCAGGGTGCTGCCTGGATTAGAGAGGGTGGGGAGGAGATTGACCAGGGTGCTGTCTGGATTAGAGAGGATGGGGAGGAGATTGACCAGGATGCTTCCTGGATTAGAGAAGGTGCGGAGGAGATTGACCAGGATGCTGCCTGGATTAGAGAGAGTGCAGACGAGATTGACCTGGATGCTGCCTGGATTAGAGAGGGTGCAGAGGAGATTGACCAGGCTGCTACCTGGATTAGAGAGGGTGCAGAGGAGATTGACCAGGGTGCTGCCTGGATTAGAGAGGGTGGGGAGGAGATTGACAAGGATGCTGCCTGGATCAGAGTGGGTGCAGAAGAGATTGACCAGGCTGCTACCTGGATTAGAGAGGGTGCACAGGAGATGGACCAGGGTGCTGCCTGGATTAGAGAGGGTGCGGAGGAGATTGACCAGGATGCTGCCTAGATTAGCGAGGGTGCAGAGGAGATTGACCAGGACGCTGCCTGGATTAGAGAGGGCGGAGAGGAGATTGACCAGGCTGCTACCTGGATTAGAGAGGGTGGGGAGGAGATTGACCAGGATGCTTCCTGGATTACAGCGGGTGCAGAAGAGATTGACCAGCATGCTGCCTGGATTAGAGAGGGTGGGGAGGAGGTTAACCAGGATGCTGCCTGGATTAGAGAGGATGGGGAGGAGATTGACCAGGATGCTGCCTGGATTAGAGAGGGTGTTGAGGAGATTGACCAGAATGCTCCCTGGATTAGAGAGGGTGCGGAGGAGATTGACCAGGATGCTGGCTGGATTAGAGAGGGCGTGGAGGAGGTTTACCAGTGTATTCCATGGATTAGAGAGGGTGCAGAGGAGATTTACAAGCATGCTGCCTGGATGAGAGGCAACGTGGAGGAAATTTGCCAGGGTGCTGCCTGGATTAGAGAGGGTGCAGAGGAGATTGACCAGGATGCTGCCTGGATTGGAGAGGGTGCAGAGGAGATTGACCAGAGTGCTGCCTGGATTAGAGAGGGTGCAGAGGAGATTTACCAGGGTGCTGTCTGGATTAGAGCAGGTGCAGAAGAGATTGACCAGGCTGCTACCTGGATTAGAGAAGGTGCAGAGGACATTGACCAGGGTGCTGCCTGGATTAGAGAAGGTGGGGAGGAGATTGACCATCGTGCTGCCTGGATTAGAGAGGGTGGGGAGGAGATTGACCAGGCTGCTACCTGGATTAGAGAGGGTGGGGAGGAGATTGACCAGGATGCTTCCTGGATTAGAGAGGGTGTAGAGGAGATTGACCAGGATGCTGCCTGGATTAGAGAGGGTGCAGAGGAGATTGACCAGGATGCTGACCGGATTAGAGAGGGTGCAGAGGAGATTGACCAGGATACTGCCTGGATTAGAGAGGGTGCGGAGGAGATTGACCTGGATGCTGCCTGGATTAGAGAGGGTGCAGAGGAGATTGACCAGGCTGCTACCTGGATTAGAGAGGGTGCAGAGGAGATTGACCAGGGTGCTGCCTGGATTAGAGAGGGTGGGGAGGAGATTGACCAGGATGCTGCCTGGATCAGAGTGGGTGCAGAAGAGATTGACCAGGCTGCGACCTGGATGAGAGAGGGTGCACAGGAGATGGACCAGGGTGCTGCCTGGATTAGACAGGGTGCGGAGGAGATTGACCAGGATGCTGCCTAGATTAGCGAGGGTGCAGAGGAGATTGACCAGGACGCTGCCTGGATTACAGAGAGTGTTGAGGAGATTGACCAGGGTGCTGCCTGGATTAGAGAGGGCGGAGAGGAGATTGACCAGGCTGCTACCTGGATTAGAGAGGGTGGGGAGGAGATTCACCAGGATGCTTCCTGGATTAGAGCGGGTGCAGAAGAGATTGACCAGCATGCTGCCTGGATTACAGAGGGTGGGGAGGAGGTTAACCAGGATGCTGCCTGGATTAGAGAGGATGGGGAGGAGATTGACCAGGATGCTGCCTGGATTAGAGAGGGTGTTGAGGAGATTGACCAGAATGCTCCCTGGATTAGAGAGGGTGCGGAGGAGATTAACCAGGGTGCTGCCTGGATTAGAGAGGATGGGGAGGAGATTGACCAGGCTGCTGCCTGGATTAGAGAGGGTGTTGAGGAGATTGACCAGGCTGATGTCTGGATTAGAGAGTGTGGGGAGGAGATTGACCAGGATGCTTCCTGGATTAGAGAGGGTGTAGAGGAGATTGACCAGGATGCTGCCTGGATTAGAGAGGGTGCAGAGGAGATTTACCAGGCTGCTGTCTAGGTTAGAGAGGGTGCATAGAGATTTACCAGGATGCTGTCTGGATGAGAGAGGGTGCAGAGGAGATTGACCAGGATGCTGCCTGGATTAGAGAGGGCGTGGAGGAGGTTTACCAGTGTATTCCATGGATTAGACAGGGTGCAGAGGAGATTTACAAGCATGCTGCCTGGATGAGAGGCAGCGTGGAGGAAATTTGCCAGGGTGCTGCCTGGATTAGAGAGGGTGCAGAGGAGATTGACCAGGATGCTGCCTGGATTAGAGAGGGTGCAGAGGAGATTGACCAGAGTGCTGCCTGGATTAGAGAGGGTGCAGAGGAGATTGACCAGGGTGCTGCATGGATTAGAGAGGGTGCAGAGGAGATTGACCAGGACGCTGCCTGGATTAGAGAGGGTGCAGAGGAGATTTACCAGGGTGCTGCCTGGATTAGAGCAGGTGCAGAAGAGATTGACCAGGCTGCTACCTGGATTAGAGAAGGTGCAGAGGACATTGACCAGGGTGCTGCCTGGATTAGAGAGGGTGGGGAGGAGATTGACCATCGTGCTGCCTGGATTAGAGAGGGTGGGGAGGAGATTGACCAGGCTGCTACCTGGATTAGAGAGGGTGGGGAGGAGATTGACCAGGATGCTTCCTGGATTAGAGAGGGTGTAGAGGAGATTGACCAGGATGCTGCCTGGATTAGAGAGGGTGCAGAGGAGATTTACCAGGCTGCAGACCGGATTAGAGAGGGTGCAGAGGAGATTGACCAGGATGCTGCCTGGATTAGAGAGGGTGCAGAGGAGATTTACCAGGATGCTGCCTGCATTAGAGAGGGTGCAGAGGAGATTGACCAGGATGCTGCCTGGATTAGAGAGGGCGGAGAGGAGATTGACCAGGCTGCTACCTGGATTAGAGAGGGTGGGGAGGAGATTGACCAGGATGCTTCCTGGATTAGAGCGGGTGCAGAAGAGATTGACCAGGCTGCTACCTGGATTAGAGAGGGTGGGGAGGAGGTTGACCAGGCTGCTACCTGGATTAGAGAGGGTGCAGAGGAGATTGACCAGGATGCTGCCTGGATTAGAGAGGGTGCAGAGGAGATTGACCAGGACGCTGCCTGGATTAGAGAGGGTGCAGAGGAGATTGACCAGGACGCTGCCTAGATTAGAGAGGGTGTTGAGGGGATTGACCAGGCTGCTGTCTGGATTAGAGAGGGTGCAGAGAGATTTACCAGGATGCTGTCTGGATGAGAGAGGGTGCAGAGGAGATTGACCAGGATGCTGCCTGGATTAGAGTGGGCGTGGAGGAGATTTACCAGGATGCTGTCTGGATTAGAGAGGGTGCAGAGGAGATTTACCAGGATGCTGCCTGGATGAGAGACAGTATGGAGGAGATTTACCAGGATGCTTCCTGGATTAGAGAGGGAGTAGAGGAGATTGACCAGGATGCTTCCTGGATTACAGAGGGTGCAGAGGAGATTGACTAGGCTGCTACCTGGATTAGAGAGGGTGCAGAGGAGATTGACCAGGGCACTGCCTGGATTAGAGAGGGTGGGGAGGAGATTGACCAGGATGCTGCCTGGATTAGAGAGGGTGGGGAGGAGATTGACTAGGGTGCTGCCTGGATTAGAGAGGGTGGGGAGGAGATTGACCAGGCTGCTGCCTGGATTAGAGAGGGTGGGGAGGATATTGACCAGGCTGCTACCTGGATTAGAGATGGTGCAGAGGACATTGACCAGGATGCTGCCTGAATTCGAGAGGGTGCAGAAGAAATTGACCAGGCTGCTACCTGGATTAGAGAGGGTGCAGAGGAGATTGACCAGGGTGCTGCCTGGATTAGAGAGGGTGCAGAGGAGATTGACCAGGGTGCTGCCTGGATTAGAGAGGGTGGGGAGGAGATTGACCAGGGTGCTGCCTGGATTAGAGAGGGTGGAGAGGAGATTGACCAGGCTGCTACCTGGATTAGAGAGGGTGGGGAGGAGATTGACCAGGATGCTGCATGGATTAGAGAGGGTGCAGAGGAGATTGACCAGGATGCTGCCTGGATTAGAGAGGGCGTGGAGGAGATTTACCAGTGTACTGCATGGATTAGAGAGGGTGCAGAGGAGATTTACCAGGATGCTGCCTGGATGAGAGACAGCGTGGAGGAGGTTAACAGGGTGCTGCCTGGATTAGAGAGGGTGCAGAGGAGATTGACCAGGATGCTGCCTGGATTCGAGAGGGTGCAGAGGAGATTTACCAGGATGCTGTCTGGATGAGAGAGGGTGCAGAGGAGATTGACCACGATGCTGCCTGGATTAGAGAGGGTGCAGAGGAGATTGACCAGGATGCTGCCTGGATTAGAGAGGGTGCAGAGGAGATTAACCAGGATGCTGCCTGGATTAGAGAGGGCATGGAGGAGATTTACTTGTGTACTGCATGGATTAGAGAGGGTGCAGAGGAGATTTACCAGGATGCTGCCTGGATTGGAGTGGGTGCAGAAGAGATTGACCAGGCTGCTACCTGGATTAGAGAGGGTGCAGAGGAGATTGACCAGTGTGCTGCCTGGATTAGAGAGGGTGCAGAGGAGATTGACCAGTGTGCTGCCTGGATTAGAGAGGGTGGGGAGGAGATTGACCAGGCTGCTACCTGGATTAGCGAGGGTGCAGAGGAGATTGACCAGTGTGCTGCCTGGATTAGAGAGGGTGCAGAGGAGATTGACCAGGGTGCTGCCTGGATTAGAGAGGGTGCAGAGGAGATTGACCAGGATGCTTCCTGGATTAGAGAGGGTGCGGAGGAGATTGACCAGGATGCTCCCTTGAATAGAGAGGGTGCGGAGGAGATTAACCAGGGTGCTGCCTGGATTAGAGAGGGTGGGGAGGAGATTGACCAGGCTGCTACCTGGATTAGAGAGGGTGTAGTGGAGATTAACCAGGATGCTGCCTGGATGAGAGACAGCGTGGAGGAGATTTACCAGAAAGCTAGCTGGATTAGAGAGGGTGTGGAGGAGATTTACCAGGATGCTACCTGGATTAGAGAGGGTGTAGTGGAGATTAACCAGGATGCTGCCTGGATGAGAGACAGCGTGGAGGAGATTAACCAGGGTGCTGCCTGGATTAGAGAGGGTGGGGAGGAGATTGACCAGGATGCTGTCTGGATTAGAGAGCATGCAGAGGAGATTGACCAGGCTGCTGCCTGGATGAGAGACAGCGTGGAGGAGATTTACCAGAAAGCTAGCTGGATTAGAGAGCATGCAGAGGAGATTGACCAGGATGCTGTCTGGATTAGAGAGCATGCAGAGGAGATTGACCAGGATGCTGTCTGGATTAGAGAGGGTGTGGAGGAGATTGACCAGGATGCTAACCGGATTAGAGAGGGTGGGGAGGAGATTGACCAGGATGCTGACCGGATTAGAGAGGGTGTGGAGGAGATTGACCAGGATGCTGACCGGATTAGAGAGGGTGGTGGGGAGATTGACCAGGATGCTGTCTGGATTAGAGAGCATGCAGAGGAGATTGACCAGGATGCTGCCCGGATTAGAGAGGGTGCAGAGGAAATTGACCAGGATGCTGCCTGGATTAGAGAGGGTGCAGAGGAGATTGACCAGGCTGCTACCTGGATTAGAGAGGGTGCAGAGGAGATTGACCAGGGTGCTGTCTGGATTAGAGAGGGTGCAGAGGAGATTGACCAGGGTGCTGCCTGGATTCGAGAGGGTGCAGAGGAGATTGACCAGGATGCTGTCTGGATTAGAGAGGGTGTGGAGGAGATTGACCAGGATGCTGCCCGGATTAGAGAGGGTGCAGAGGAGATTGACCAGGATGCTGCCTGGATTCGAGAGGGTGCAGAGGAGATTGACCAGGATGCTGTCTGGATTAGAGAGGGTGTGGAGGAGATTGACCAGGATGCTGCCCGGATTAGAGAGGGTGCAGAGGAGATTGACCAGGATGCTGCCTGGATTCGAGAGGGTGCAGAGGAGATTGACCAGGATGCTGTCTGGATTAGAGAGGGTGTGGAGGAGATTGACCAGGATGCTGCCCGGATTAGAGAGGGTGCAGAGGAGATTGACCAGGATGCTGCCTGGATTAGAGAGGGTGTGGAGGAGATTGACCAGGATGCTGCCTGGATTAGAGAGGGTGCAGAGGAGATTGACCAGGATGCTGCCTGGATTAGAGAGGGTGTGGAGGAGATTGACCAGGATGCTGTCTGGATTAGAGAGCATGCAGAGGAGATTGACCAGGCTGCTGCCTGGATGAGAGACAGCGTGGAGGAGATTTACCAGAAAGCTAGCTGGATTAGAGAGCATGCAGAGGAGATTGACCAGGATGCTGTCTGGATTAGAGAGCATGCAGAGGAGATTGACCAGGATGCTGTCTGGATTAGAGAGGGTGTGGAGGAGATTGACCAGGATGCTGACCGGATTAGAGAGGGTGGGGAGGAGATTGACCAGGATGCTGACCGGATTAGAGAGGGTGTGGAGGAGATTGACCAGGATGCTGACCGGATTAGAGAGGGTGCGGAGGAGATTGACCAGGATGCTGACCGGATTAGAGAGCATGCAGAGGAGATTGACCAGGCTGCTGCCCGGATCAGAGACAGCGTGGAGGAGATTTACCAGGATGCTGTCTGGATTAGAGAGGGTGTGGAGGAGATTGACCAGGATGCTGTCTGGATTAGAGACAGCGTGGAGGAGATTTACCAGAAAGCTAGCTGGATTAGAGAGGGTGTGGAGGAGATTTACCAGGATGCTGTCTGGATTAGAGAGGGTGTGGAGGAGATTGACCAGGCTGCTGTCTGGATTAGAGAGGGTGCAGAGGAGATTGACCAGGACGCTGCCTAGATTAGAGAGGGTGCAGAGGAGATTGACCAGGACGCTGCCTAGATTAGAGAGGGTGTTGAGGGGATTGACCAGGCTGCTGTCTGGATTAGAGAGGGTGCAGAGAGATTTACCAGGATGCTGTCTGGATGAGAGAGGGTGCAGAGGAGATTGACCAGGATGCTGCCTGGATTAGAGTGGGCGTGGAGGAGATTTACCAGGATGCTGTCTGGATTAGAGAGGGTGCAGAGGAGATTTACCAGGATGCTGCCTGGATGAGAGACAGTATGGAGGAGATTTACCAGGATGCTTCCTGGATTAGAGAGGGAGTAGAGGAGATTGACCAGGATGCTTCCTGGATTACAGAGGGTGCAGAGGAGATTGACCAGGCTGCTACCTGGATTAGAGAGGGTGCAGAGGAGATTGACCAGGATGCTGCCTGGATGAGAGACAGCGTGGAGGAGATTTACCAGAAAGCTAGCTGGATTAGAGAGGGTGGGGAGGAGATTGACCAGGATGCTGTCTGGATTAGAGAGGGTGGGGAGGAGATTGACCAGGATGCTTCCTGGATTAGAGAAGGTGCGGAGGAGATTGACCAGGATGCTGTCTGGATTAGAGAGGGTGGGGAGGAGATTGACCAGGATGCTGCCTGGATTAGAGAGGGTGCAGAGGAGATTGACCAGGATGCTGTCTGGATTAGAGAGCATGCAGAGGAGATTGACCAGGATGCTGTCTGGATTAGAGAGGGTGGGGAGGAGATTGACCAGGATGCTGTCTGGATTAGAGAGCATGCA